>NC_080041.1:22156462-22472441 GCF_012489685.1 Lotus japonicus | reverse complement strand
GGCATTAACAAAACCACATAAAACAAGAAAATTATCTGTCAAAGGATTTGTGAATCTAATTTCAACTACAGCAAACTGGCCACATTGTTCTCCTAGGCAATAACTAGATGAATTCATCAACCCTATGGCAGATACCAGATAATTAACAATATCAATCACAAAAATATGACACAATTTTAAGTTAACCATATCTACAAAACAAGTAAGCTAAACAACATAAGATTACTACCTACAAACTATCCCCCAGAAGCAGCTTCAAACTGAGAGGAAGTTAGGCCAACAACACTTCCATATTCAACCATCAAAATCACTTTCAGCTTCAGCAATTACTTCAGAAAAAACCCGAAATGTACCCCTCACACATACTTCCGCGGCCTCCCCCGCTTCTTCGGCCCAGTTCCAGCAACCCCATTTGGAACACCTGCAGGTGTAGAAGCTGCAGCAGCAGCAGCCCTAGTAACCCTCGTCGGTGTCACACTACTCCCACCATTCACCACCGGAGGAGCCGGATTTGGCGTTGGCGCAGGCATCCAATTCGGAAGCGAAGAAGGAGGCTGAGCCGACACCGGCACAGGAGCTGGCGCCGGAGCTGGTGCCGATGCAGGCTCAGGTCCAGCTGCAGCCTCTTTCTCCGTTGCATTGAAGCTTCCAATGACAAACCCCATCGGAAAAAACCCCCAACAGCAATAATAAGCTTCCTCCCCCGGCACCAGCGGCGGCAGCGACGGCACAGCGACACCGTGAAAGGATCTCTCACAATTCATGCACCTCAAGCAGCAACCCTCGTAAACCTTAGGGTACTCATACAACCGGTAACAGTACGGGCACGCCGTCCAAAACGTCTTCGCGTTGTTGCTGTTACTGTTGCTGTTGTTCCTCCGGCGAGTGTTCTCCTCCGCAGAGATCTCATCCCTGGCGGCGGCGCTGTTCCGGTGGGTGCCGGAGCCGGACCCAGGGCCGGTCCTTCGGACCGGCAACTTCTCCTGCTGGTTGACCCAGCCGGGGACGGAGAGGTCAACGCGGGAGAACATAGAGAGGTCCTTATCGTAGTGACCCTTCTTGAGGGGATCGGAGAGGAGAGCCCAAGCATCGGCGACGAGCTTGAAGGCATGGTCGGCGAAGGCGAAGCGGCTCTTATCAGGGTGGAGGAGGAGGGCGAGACGGCGGTACTGCTTCTTGATAAGATCGAGGTCGTCGGAGCGGCGATCGATGCCGAGGATGGCGTACCAGTCAGGGTGGTTGGTGTTGTTGATGCGCTTCTCGGAGGCGAGGAGGACGTCGACGATGGCGAGGATCTGATCGGAGCCTTCGAGGAGAGGCTCGGTTTCCTGAGCGAGGATGGCGAATTCGCGTGAGCCCATCAGATCGCGGTTCTGCAGAAGCTTGTCTGCGATTCCCAGTAGCCTCTCTGCTTCAGCTCTCGTTGCGTGCTGCATTTTCGGGAAATTGGTGGTTGTGGCGGCGGCGACGGTGGTGGTGAGTGAGTGAGTGAGGGATTGAGTGAGAGAGTCAGAGGCAGTGAAATGGGTTGCAGCTTGAAGCTCTCTTCCAAGCTACGGAATGGTGAGGGGTAAAACTTTATTTTTCTGTGTAGATATAAATAAATGCAATTACTACAATAAAGGAAAATGTTTTTTTTTGTTTAAATGGATTTCATCCTTATCGAGTGAATCGATGATAGATGTGATATATGATGTAAAAAAAAAAAAAGGGGAAAGTCGATGGAAATTATTTTTTGAAAGAAGAGTATGTGGAAATTGAATGAAAGAAAAGGTATGATGTGAATGTATCGTAGTTGACTAGTTGTAATAATAAACATTTTATTTTCATCTTCAATTAAAAAGAATTAAAATAGAAAATATACAAGATATAATGAATGTTAGGATAGTAATAAAAAAAATTAGAAAAAAAATTAGTAAGTGTTGGTTTAGTGGGAAATAAGCTAGACTATCATAAGAGGGAGAACACATTTTTGAACCCAAAAAAGTCATATGAGTGCATGCTAGATTGAAGTTAGGATGCTATTTACCTGAATTTTACGGCTTTTCTAGGTAAAAATATTAATGCATCAAAGTTGTTGGATTATGATGAAAATTGATTTTCCTTAACTTCTATTAAATGGAATGTGTTTCTGAAAACGTTCTAAAGTCAACATAACTATGTGGTTAGATTATAAGAATGATCGTACTCTTATTTTTTTCTCATGTCTTTCATCACAGTTTCATCTCAATTAAATGTAAGTGAACTTTCATGTCAAGTTATTTAAGTGTTTGCAAGTGTTCATTTGAACTTGTGACGGATACCCAAATTATTTCATGTTTTCCTCCCCTTTTTTAGAATTGTGGACATTATAGTTTATAAGGTAGAGGGTGAATGTAACACCCCGATTTCGGTGGCGTCACTTTAGTAATCAAAAGAAATACTTAAGCGGAAAAAACGTGAATTATTTTTTTTCGACAATATAACTAAAGACAGAAAGCAATAAACTCCCCAACAAAAGATAAAGAAGCTACTATACAACTATATATACATGCCTCGCTAAATACAACCACGTCACGAGTAACCTCCAGTGACGGGTGACAGAAAGAGAGTAACGCCCGAAGGCAATATGTACAGTCCAAGGTAAAAATACTGTGTCCGCAACACTAAACCTCAAAATCTGAGAACAAGTTGGCCCAGCGGCCTAAGAAAAGACCCCCTAACTCCAACCAGCTCTCTGTGATCTCCATAGGAAACCACACAAAAAGCTACCGGTAGGAAACTACCCTGTCCCCAAAACTGAAGCATGACGGTCAGAGCATCGACACTACTCCTACACTAATCCCTACCCGAGGAGCCCACACTAGCACTCGATCCTACATGCTAGCGCGGTCGTCATCCGAATCTGCATCCAGGACGACTAAGTCGACATACTCAACACTGCCCTCTCTGTCCACCCTAATGCGCTCCTGCACTGGCCTCTCGGGCTCGGGGCCCGGAACGAGATCCGCGACGACAGCAGCAGCAGTAGACGGACTAGACTCCGTCGAAGCCCCACCTACTGGTACCTCCTCAGAGGGGTCCTCATCATCCGAAGGGGATGGTGGCGGTGGAGGTCCTCCCAAGCCGGGTCCACAGTGTACACCTGGAGGCAGGTTGAAGCTCACTATGTGCCTCCTCATCACCCCCTCCGTCAAGCGTCCGAATCGGTCGACACGGTCCTCCATGACCCGACCGGTGTAGGTCGCACGGTGGCCCTCGGGATCGACCACCCATGCACCTG
Source organism: Lotus japonicus (assembly GCF_012489685.1). Taxonomy (NCBI): domain Eukaryota; kingdom Viridiplantae; phylum Streptophyta; class Magnoliopsida; order Fabales; family Fabaceae; genus Lotus; species Lotus japonicus. Next base: position 22,469,179 of record NC_080041.1, on the reverse strand, counting down.
GGTCGTCTTGATCAAGCATCTCGTACCTGGTCCCCCCCGAGGGGCTGACCATGGTAAACCAATCCCCCATACTCATCTGACAAATGGCGTAGTCCGCCCAAACACACACAGCAGACGCGAGGGTCAACTCCAAAGAATTATATAATTAATAAAACCAGATATAATTATAGGATAATAAATACTTGCCTCTCAGGCTTATAAGTTTTGGGATAGCTTCCTAGGGTTGCATGTATCACAATGAATATAAAGAACCATAAAAACAAGTAGCATGCCTCAAAAATAGGATAAACAGTTACCAATCACACTCAGCAACTAAGTCAGCATGTATGTTGCATGAAATGCAATGCAGGGTAACAAAATGCATTCCGGAAGAAGGATGGACATCAACGAGGCGGCCCTAACACCAGCCACGGTGGGTACCTTCCTGCTCGCGTGTCTCTTACACCACACAAAAGTAGTCAGATCAGCAGTGAACCCGTAGGTCTGCCATTCCGTCTGCTACTGAGGACCACCGTAGTGTCCTAAATATGGAAATCCGGGTCTTATGACCATTTTGGAATCCACCGAGGTCCGGTATCACGCCGTGTATTAACCTCAAAATGAGTGCATGAATGCAAGTGATTAGCCAAACAACGTCTCCGACCTCACCCGACACGTCGCCACGTGTTCTAAATAACTTAAAGTCTCTAAAAAACCTACCCTAAGGCAAACGTCGATTCTGCGACAAAATGAATTAATCAAAAGAAGAAGAAGATACTTTGGAACTCATGGTTCCCGGCTAAACTTTAGATAGCCAATCAATAAACTGCTCATCGAGCGAAAAGGTACCGAAGTACTTGGAAACTTATAGTCTCCGGCTAAACTTTAGATAGCCAAACATTAAACTGCTCATCGAGCGAAAGAGTTTCAACATACTCGAAGACTTGTATATTTCCTCATAACGTGGACTCGACGACACTTCTCATATTTCCCAAACTAATATTCAGGCTCTAAGCTCTTATCTAAGGGTATTATTATTGTTCAAAGGATTTAGAAATTGATTAATGTCTTATGAGTTTTCCATGATAAAATAGTTTTCATTTTAATCTTATAATACTTCCTAAGAGTTTTCAGAGATCCCATAATCTCAAATAATTCCCTGAGAAGGTCTCGATCCATTAAAACATAACAAGGTCCGAACTCCGTTCGTCCTTTAAAACTCTCTCAAAATCTCATAAAAATTTGGCATGACCTGCCCGTAATCCTCACTCCTCAGAATCTCAGGTACAAGTGGAATAGCATAAATAAAACAGCTCAGTCAAAAGCATAAACAGCATATTCCAACACATCCTAAGTTAACCATGTAGCACATAGCATGTGAATCATTTAGCACACAATATCATGGCATCAATTACTCAACAAGGTCGGCCGAAGCCTCAGAGAACAATTCAGACATTTAGCAATTAAGTGCATAACACATAAATCAAGTCGAACTTGTCGACACCTAAAGCATTATCTAGTAATTCAGAGAGTAGCCCTCACCGGTGGGTCTTCCAGCTTCTTCCTCAAAATGTTCTTCAAGCTCTTCTCCTTGATCTCTGGAAATCTCCTCAAACGAACCTTAAGCAAAAATCACAGAAATCAACACCAAGAGTCAGAAACTCAGCAATCAAAGAGTCCTAGGGTTACACGGTACACTACTACCTCCGTGATACGACAATCTAACGCGTTAAGACAAGTTTTCGAAAAATCGGATTCTCCCCCCCCCCCCCTTGATATAGCTCTCGGCCACTTCCTTTAATTGGGAGGGTCGATTTTTCTTCGATCAAACTTGGTTCCTAGGTTAACATAAGGCGTAACTAAGACGGTTCTAGGCTCGGAAAAATTTTCGGATCGAAAACTGATATAGGGGTAGTTTGGTCATTATTTTTAGCTCAGAATTTCAAAATTGGATTTTTGAAAAACAAATTGGATGGGGACGTCCACAACGACGTTTATGACGACAAATCCTACTAGCACTAAGCCAAGTCGATAGATTAGAGCATAAAGGTTGCGACTTTGCCGAAAAATGGGTATTTAAGGTAGAAATTGATCCCGGCGGCATTTCGTCGACATTTGACAAAATCTAATCCGCAGAACACGCTCAGGAGCATGCAGGGAAGAAGTTTAGACACTGAAATCAGCGTATTTGAACAGTTTTTCAAAAACCTCAAAATTTTGAACTCAGAAAGACGTAGGAGAAGTGGACAGAAACGACGATTCGAAGGAGAGTATAGTTTACCTACCTCGAGGTCTTCGATTAGTGACGATCGGTGAAGCAAACGGGCAAGAAACGACGAAGATCCGGATCTCTCTCTCTCTCTCTAGGTGCTCGCGGGTTTGGGGAGGGAAATGGGTAGTTTTTTGCAAAAAAATCTAATTTTTGAGCTATTTATAGGTTTTGGGAAAAACGGAAAAATGATTTTTTTGCGATTCCGATTTTTCCTGCGCGTTCCTCTGCGAATTCTAAGATAGGTTCTGGTGACAGAATTCCAGAACTCAAAACAGGATTCTTGGAATTAAACCAAAAGATCCAAAATCGGCATAAGTCGATGTAAGTCGGTTTATCCCGAAAAACTACTTTTTGCAGTGATCGTCGGATGAGAAAACTTCCTTCTGAAGAAAGATTAGGAATGATGAGAGAAATAGGAGAACGCGGGTGGAATCTTCTTTTGCAGCTCCGAATAGAAAAAGTCTTCATCGTCTGTCGATCTTAGGTTTTCTCGAACTATCAGGGACTCCGTTTCGGCAAACTTCCGAGAATTGGAATTTGATGTTCGTACTTTCCAGGATTTCGCATCGAAATGATTGTTTAAGGACGGAAAAGAGAAGTTCTAACATTTCTCTGAGGATTTTTGGAATTAGTTTCCATCGTGTCCTAAAGCGTAAATTAACTATTCACTAATACCTTTGACCTAGGATTAAGCGTATGTTAGTCGTGCTATAACTCTTATCGGTTTTTCGATAAATTCTTGGACTTTTCCTGAACCTTTTTCCTTCCCAAATTTATCTTAATCAAATAACTCTTTTATGTTATTCACTTATCCAAAGCGTTAAAACTTGGGCCTTACATTACTACCCTCCAAAAAGAAAGTTTCGACCTCGAAACTTAAGGGTCAGTAAAAAGTTCTGGGTACTGTTCCTTGATCTTTTCCTTCAGCTCCCACGTCGCATCGCCGGTGTCCTTGTTCCAAATAACCTTCACTAACTCGATCTCTTTTCCCCTCAATTGCTTTATCCTTGTGTCACCAATGCTGATTGGCGGTGTCTCGAAAGACAAGTTATCCTTCAACTCAATGTCATCCAGCTCGATGACGTGCGTCGGATCAGCAATATACTTCCTCAGTTGTGACACATGGAATACATCGTGAATGTTTGATAGAAAAGGCGGTAGTGCGATCTGATAAGCTACCGGTCCTACACGACGAGTAATCTGATAAGGTCCAATGAACTTTGGCGTAAGCTTTCTTGACTTGATTGCTCGACCAACTCCTGTAGTCTGGGTAACTCGCAGAAACACATGATCTCCCTCTTCAAATTCCAGGGTTCTGCGCCTTTGATCTGCATAGCTCTTCTGTCTACTCTGAGAAGCCTTCATCTTTTCTCTGATCTGTTTAATCTTCTCAGTCGTCTGTTGCAGAAGTTCCGGTCCTACTAACAAATTCTCTCCATCTTGATACCAACATAAAGGTGTTCTACAATTGCGGCCATACAATGCCTCATACGGTGCCATACCTATGGTCGTATGAAAACTGTTGTTATATGTGAATTCAATCAGTGGCAATAGGGTATCCCAACTGCCCTTGTTGTCTAACACGCAAGCTCGTAGCAAATCCTCCAATGATTGGATAGTTCTCTCAGTTTGCCCATCGGTCTGTGGATGATAAGCAGAACTTAATCTCAGCCTCGTTCCCAAAGCCTCATGAAGAGCTCCCCACAAATGTGAAGTAAACTTCGGGTCTCTATCGGAAACGATACTTGTTGGCACTCCATGAAGTCGCACAATCTCAGCTATATAAATCTCTGATAGCTTATCCACGTTGTACGTGGTCCTCACAGGTATGAAATGAGCCGACTTAGTCAGTCGATCCACGATTACCCAAATCGAATCATATCCTTTTTGAGTCCTTGGCAATGCCACGACAAAATCCATCGATATGCTATCCCATTTCCATTGAGGTACATCCAAACTTTGTAGCATACCCGAAGATTTCTGATGTTCCACCTTCGCCTTTTGACAGGTTAAACATGCAGCTACATATTCTGCCACTTGTCTTTTCATTCCTGGCCACCAAAAATTCACCTTCAAGTCCTGATGCATCTTTTTCATTCCAGGGTGAATGCTCAACTTACTTTTGTGACCTTCGTCCATTATCAACCTCCTTAAGTCAGGGTTGTTAGGTACGCAAACTCTACCCTTACACCGTAGGATATTGTCACTTCCTACCTTGAATTCCGGGTCCTTACCCTGAATTACCAAATTCCTTTTTCCGAGTAAAAATTCATCTTGTAACTGTTGGTCTCGGATTTCTTCCATCAATCCATTGGTAATCCTGATCATCCCGAACCTCAGTTCTCCCTCGGATACTCTTACGTCCAAACTCAAATCTCGGAATTGTTCCAGCAGTTGCAGCTCCTTCACCATCATTGACGAGATATGCATCTTCCTGCTTAATGCATCAGCAACAACATTAGCTTTTCCAGGATGGTAATGTAAGGTAAAATCGTAATCCTTGAGAAACTCCATCCAACGTCGTTGTCTCATGTTCAACTCCTTCTGGTCGAACAAGTACTTCAAGCTCTTGTGATCACTAAATATGGTGAAATTGCATCCATATAAGTGATGTCTCCAGATCTTCAACGAAAACACAACGGCAGCAAGTTCTAAGTCATGAGTCAGATAGTTCTTCTCATGAGTCTTCAGTTGTCGTGAAGCATAAGCCACCACCTTCCGATGCTGCATCAGCACACATCCCAAACCTTGATGCGAAGCATCACAGTACACTTCATACGGTTCCTCTGGTTGCGGTAAGACGAGTACAGGTGACGTCGTCAAACGTTCCTTCATTGTCTGAAAGCTAGTTTCGCACGCTTCGGTCCATGCAAAAGGTTGATCCTTTCTCGTAAGTTGGGTCAAGGGTCCAACGATCTTGGCGAAATTCTCAATGAAGCGACGATAGTATCCCGCCAAACCGACAAAACTCCTGATCTCAGTCACGGTCTTTGGCCGTTCCCATGACAACACCGTCTCTACCTTTGCTGGATCCACAGCTATACCTTCTTTAGAGATCACATGGCCCAAGAATTTTACCTCTTCGAGCCAAAATTCACACTTAGATGGGTTGGCGTACAGCTTTGTCTCTCTCAACACTTGTAAAACCTGACGCAAGTGCCCTTCATGATCTTCAGCGTTCTTTGAGTAGATCAGAATGTCGTCGATAAACACCACGACGAATCGATCCAAGAACGGATGGAATGTCCTGTTCATGTAATCCATGAAGATAGCAGGTGCGTTTGTCACCCCAAATGGCATCACTAGATACTCATAGTGTCCATAACGAGTCCGGAATGCCGTCTTCTGGATATCCTCAGTCTTTACTCTGATCTGATGGTAACCCGACTTCAGGTCTATCTTTGAGAATATCGCAGCTCCTCGTAGTTGATCCATCAAATCATCAATTCTAGGTAGCGGATACCTATTCTTGACGGTCACTTTGTTCAGTTGTCGATAGTCGACACAAAGTCTAGATTTCCCATCCTTCTTTTTCACCAATAAGACGGGTGCTCCCCAAGGTGAAACGCTTGGTCGGATGAATCCCTTCGACAGAAGATCCTCAAGTTGAGACTTCAACTCCACCAATTCCGCAGGTGCCATCCGATATGGTGCAATCGAAATCGGTCCTGTTCCCAGTACGATGTCAATAGCAAATTCAATGTCGCGTACGGGCGGCAAACCAGGTACATCGCCAGGAAAAACATCCGCGAAGTCCCTCACAACTGGAATATTACTCACTTCCGAATTCCCTTTACTCTCCAAGCTTAACAAAACTGAATACTCTTGAGATCCTTCATTCAGAGAGACGCTAATATGATTGGCGGATAGATACTCGGAAAGATCCGAGTCAGGAAATACCAGTCTCTTTCGGCTGCAGTCCAGAAGACAATGATAGTGGGACAGCCAGTCCATCCCTAGGATAACATCTAGGTTCTTGAGAGTTAGGCACACTAGGTTAGCATGGTAAACTTTATCCCTATAGGTTACTGGGCAATACATGCATGCAGTATTGGCAAGCAGAGTTTTGGCAGGTGTGGTAACTATAAGATCGAAACTCAAAGTAGTAACGGGAAGTTTTAATCTAGCAGCACATTCCCTAGAGATAAAAGAGTGCGTTGCTCCGGAATCGAAAAGTACAGTTAGGAGATTACCGTCAATCTCGCAGTTGTAAGACCTGGATTTTCAGAACAAGCTAATTTCCGACTCACGCGTAGAATCAGTGTAAGCGTGACAGGAGTTTGATATTTGAGAAAGATTAATGAAGAAGAAAGTTCAGGAATTGCTTGAGGAATGTTGCGCAGTCATTTTAGGAATTAGAGCGAGTCGTCTGCACACCCGCCTTATGGCAAGCGTGTCCAGAATAGGCTAATTTCGCTTTAGAGCAACGTTTTAAGTGAGATTTCGAATCCTTGGAAAATTTAAAGATTTTCTTTATTTTTCCTTCGACCGGCGTTTCATTTCGGAACTCTGGACTGTACGCACGATAGGTTTCACTTTTCGGATGTCCGCCGACGCTAATTTCTTTGCTTCGAAACCCTATTTTCGAGCAATGGATGAAGACTTTTTCTATTCGGGACTTCTAACGAAGATTCCGTCCATGTTGCCAGACTTGTTTCGACGTTTCCAATCTTTCCTCAGTTGGAAGTTTTGTCGTTTGAGCATCACAGCAAAAAGTAGTTTTTCGGGGCAGATTAACCGACACCGCTTTTGAGTTTTTCGATATCGTTTTTCCCAAATCCTAGATATTTGTTTTGAGTTCTGGAATTCTGACGCCAGAATCTCTCTTAGAATTTCTCGGTGATCGTGCTGCAAAAATCGGAATCGCGAAATTTTCATTTTCCCGCGATTTCACCCGCCTATAAATAGCGCGAAAAAGCAAAATCCTCTCATTTTTCTTTCCATTTGTGGCTGATTTCGTGGGGAGCAAGGGGGGAGGAGATTTCCGCGAAAACTTGACCAATCTTCGTGCAGTTCGTCCCTACTTCTAGGTATCGAGGTAACTATCATGAATCCTGCCTCTGATTTCTGTTTCTGCTGAGTTTCTGAAGTCGTTTCTGTGCTCTAAGTTTTGAGCTTTTTCTAAAATTGTCCGATTTCTCTGATTTCTCGCTTGGGTTATGTTCCTTATGTTCCCCTGAGTCTAAAACCTCTGTCAGTAAACTCTGATTGCGATTCAGTTGTCCAGGATCTGAAAAATTGACTCAAAACTCTTTTTGTCTCACATTTCGAAACTTTATTGTCGAAAAGACTTAATCTGACTTCGTGCCTTTAGGATTTGTTGTCACGGATATCATGAGGATCGTTGCTGTCAAATTTGTTTTCCGAACTGATAACTTTGAAGTTTTGAGCCTTTATTTTGGACCAAAATGCCCCTGGATAGTCGTATTTCGACCCGATTGTCCGAAAATTGTTCCGACAATTTCTTTGCCTTAGTTTTACCCTAAAACTACCTTGTGAATTGATTTAGATCGAAGAAAAAGTTCGAAAACCCTATTTTCCATAGTGGCCGAAACCTAATTGCTTGGGTACCGTGTCCAAAAATAATTTTTGGGTCTCTATGACTTGAGCCATTGCGTAGCTCTTTCAATTGTCGAAATTTTGGCGCCGGTTTCGTGTCATTCTGAGTTCTGTAGCTCGAGTTATGCTCGTTTTAGCGAACGAAGTCTCCGTTGTCAATTTGTGCCTAAATAGGAACTCTGAAGCTTTAGAGGCTTTCTTTACGATTTCGATTAGTATTAGTAGATCGTGTTGCTCCTAGTGAAGCTTGTGTTGATGATTGTGTTTTCTTTGTTCTAGGTTCGCAATTTCCATGCCCAACTTCTACTCACGAAGGTAAGGGTAACTCGGTTTTAGAGCGTCTTTGAGTCTTGCATGCTTTTATCGCACTGCCTGTGTTTGAGATGAAGATGTTTATATTGATTGGCAGATGATTATGATTATTATGCTGAATTTGGAAAATGTTTTCTGAGAGGCTTCGGCCGTTTACTGGTTTCTGTCGTTACTGCTTCCTAGTGGATGAAACATGTGGTTACTTTGGATTGGTCCTTGGGTGGGCTTTGTTATTGTCTGACTTGGCATATAGGGCTTGAGTCAAGTGGCGATGAGGAGGTGTGTCCTATCATTGTCCCATCTTGCGAGATGCTAAGTGGCGATCAGGAGGTGTGTCCTATGATTGTCCCGTCTTGTGTGACGTTAAGTGGCGATGAGGAGGTGTGTCCTATCATTGTCCCATCTTGCGAGATGCTAAGTGGCGATCAGGAGGTGTGTCCTATGATTGTCCCGTCTTGTGTGACGTTAAGTGGCGATTAGGAGGTGTGTCCTATGATTGTCCCGTCATGTATGACGTTATAAGTGGCGATGAGGAGGTGTGTCCTATCATTGTCCCGTCTTGAGAGACGATATTGATCGATCCATTTTGTTAGCAGCATATAGTTGCATTATAGGGAACTAACACCTGACCCTATGTTGTTGGATTTTCGTATTGGTTTATTGATATCTGATTTGATGTTACATTGTTGAGGTTATTATTATCTGAGTCCGATTTATGTTTAAGTTGTTGATATATGAGTTGAGTTATGTTGCTAGTTATTTACCATGCCAGGTAATTAAATTCGAACAGCATGATTTTTCTCTTTTATACATGGTAATTGCATGGAGTTAACCCTTTCTATTTGCTACTTGTTGTTTGGGCGCTTAACGCTATTAGGCGATGGAGATCCTTCCGCCGAGGCATAGCTACTCGAGTTGTAAGTGGTGGAGTAGAGGTATGAGAAGCAGCTTTGCTTCTCTTCTTGTGGATTATGTTGGAGTCTCTTTTACTTTATGAGAACTCTGTTATTAAAGTCTTGCTTCCGCCACTGTTAAAGTGCGCATGTTTATTCTGAACCTTACTTATGGTATTGTAAACTATTATTACTGTATATCGGGAAACAAGTTATCTAAATAAAGTTATGGTATGTTCCAACCTTTTAGCCGAAGTGTTTAGTTGTTTTACAGAAAAAAAATTCCCTTGGTTTTTAGGGATTGCAGATTGGTCCTTAGACTTTGTTAGGTTACTAATGTGACTCCTCAGTTGAGAAATTGGGGTGTTACAATTGTGGTATCAGAGCTTTGGTCTAGAAAACCAGAGCTTTTGGGTAGAGTGCCTGCTTAAGATGTTTGAACTCTGAGACCGATTGATGGGGTGTCAATCGGAGGAAGAGTGTGCTTGATTACTGTTTATATAGATTATTTTTGAAGGTTATTCGTAAGTGAATAACCTTATGCTAGTTATTGTTAATTATACATCTGATATAAGTATATACATAGTTAGTTATTATCGAACAACATGTATTAGGTAGAGAACGTTGTAGCTAACTTGACCTGCTTACCCCTTTAGGGATTGGATGTGATCATAGGCATGTATTGGTTGTCCCACCATCATGTTCTTCTTGATTGCGCCAATAAGGTAGTTATCTTTCCCGATGCTGGACTCGCTGAGTTCCTGAACTCGTACTTTTCAAAGCTTTCTTTGAGGAAAGGAGCTTTGAGTTCTCTCATGTCTACAACCGTGGTGGAAGCTAAGGAGAATGGAGTACAAGGAATTGCTGTTGTGCAAGATTTCGAGGATGTGTTCCCCGAAGACGTACCTGGAATACCTCCGGTCAGAGATATGGAGTTCACAATTGATGTAGTCCCAGGCACTGGACCTATATCAATCGCACCGTATCGTATGGCACCGGCAGAACTGACTGAGCTGAAGAGTCAACTCGAAGATTTAACCAAGAAGGGGTTTATCCGACCTAGCGTTTCTCCGTGGGGAGCGCCAGTGCTGCTTGTGAAGAAGAAAGACGGAAGATCGCGACTTTGTGTGGATTATCGACAGTTGAACAAAGTCACGATAAAGAACCGTTATCCGTTGCCAAGGATTGACGATTTGATGGATCAGTTGAAGGGTGCTGCTATTTTCTCGAAGATTGACCTGAGATCGGGATATCACCAGATTAGAGTCAAGGATGAGGATATTCAAAAGACGGCGTTTAGGACACGCTATGGGCACTATGAGTACTTGGTGATGCCGTTTGGAGTTACGAATGCACCAGCTGTATTCATGGACTACATGAATAGGATCTTTCATCCATTCTTGGATCGCTTCGTTGTGGTGTTCATCGACGACATCTTGATCTACTCGAGGAATCGTGAAGAACACGAGGAACATCTACGTCAAGTATTACAAGTTCTTCGGGATAAGGTATTGTATGCTAACGCGACAAAGTGTGAATTTTGGCTCGAAGAAGTAAAGTTTTTAGGACATGTCATCTCAAAGGAGGGTATTGCTGTGGATCCCAGTAAAGTGGAAGCGATACTTGCATGGGAGCGTCCTAAGACTGTGACAGATATAAGGAGTTTCATCGGTTTAGCTGGATATTACCGACGATTCATCGAAGGTTTTGCTAAGATTGCAGGACCATTGACGAAACTCACCCGGAAGAACCAACCTTTTGCTTGGACAGAGGATTGTGAACAGAGTTTCCAAGATATGAAGAAGCGTTTGACGACCGCGCCAGTTCTGACATTACCACAAGAGAAGGAACCCTACGAGGTTTACTGCGATGCTTCGTACCAAGGTTTGGGTTGTGTGTTGATGCAACACCGAAAGGCTGTGGCTTATTCTTCAAGGCAATTGAAGATACATGAACGGAACTATCCTACGCACGATTTGGAGTTAGCGGCTGTGGTATTTGCGCTCAAGATTTGGAGGCACTATCTTTATGGGAGCACCTTCACTGTTTTTAGTGATCATAAGAGCTTGAAGTACCTGTTCGATCAGAAGGATCTGAATATGAGACAAAGGCGTTGGGTGGAATTCATCAAGGACTATGATTTCACTTTGTTGTACCACCCAGGAAAAGCAAATGTTGTAGCAGACGCACTGAGTCGCCAGACAATTCATGTTTCATCGTTGATGATTAAGGAATTGGAACTTATCGAGACTTTTCGCGACCTCAGTTTGGGTATGCAAGTGACACCTGGAAAATTGAGCTTTGGGATGGTGACGATCACTAGTGATTTTCTGAACGAGATCAAGGTGAAACAACTGTTAGATGAGGAGCTGATCGAGAAACGGAATTTGATCATTTTGGGAAAAGCGCCGGATTTTGAGGTAGGAACCGACAACATTCTGCGTTGCAAAGGACGTGTCTGCGTACCATTGGACATGGAGTTGAGAAGGATGATTCTTGACGAAGGTCACAAGAGCAGATTGAGTATTCATCCGGGATCGACAAAGATGTATCAAGATCTAAAGTTGAATTTTTGGTGGCCAGGAATGAAGAAGAATGTAGCAGAGTTTGTGGCGGCATGTCTGACATGTCAGAAGGCGAAGATAGAACATCAAAAGCCTGCGGGTATGTTGCAGTCACTTGATGTGCCGGAGTGGAAGTGGGACAGTATCTCTATGGATTTTGTGGTAGCTTTGCCAGCTACGAGGAAGAGATTTGATTCCATTTGGGTCATTGTGGACCGTTTGACGAAGTCAGCACATTTCATACCGGTGAAGACCACGTTCAATGTGGAGGCACTTGCAAAAGTGTATGTCGCTGAGATTGTACGACTTCATGGAGTACCATCGAGTATTGTTTCTGACAGAGATCCGAAGTTTACTTCGCAGTTCTGGAAGGCGTTGCACGAGGCGCTTGGGACGAAGTTGAGGTTGAGCTCTGCCTATCACCCTCAGACGGATGGACAGACAGAGAGGACAATACAGTCATTGGAAGACTTGCTGCGAGCCTGTGTTCTGGATAGTCAAGAAAGCTGGGATGAGCTGTTGCCGTTGATCGAGTTTACTTATAACAACAGTTTTCATGCTAGTATTGGAATGGCACCTTATGAGGCTTTGTATGGGAGGAGATGTAGAACTCCTTTATGTTGGTTTCAAGATGGCGAACATCTTCTCGTTGGACCTGAATTAGTACAACAAACTACTGAGAAAGTGAAGCAAATACAAGAGAAGATGAGGACGTCACAGAGTCGACAGAAGAGTTATGCTGACACACGACGGAGAGAGTTAGAGTTTGAGGCGGGAGACCATGTGTTTCTTCGCGTGACACCAACTACCGGAGTGGGAAGAGCGATAAAGTCGAGGAAGCTGACACCGAAGTTCATTGGACCGTATCAGATTATCGAGCGAGTCGGTAAAGTAGCTTATCGGATTGCGTTGCCACCTTTTCTTTCCAAGATTCATGATGTGCTACACGTATCACAATTGAGGAAGTATATTCCTGATCCCTCTCACATCATCAAGGAAGATGATATTCAGCTTAGAGACAACTTGTCTTTTGAAGTGGCACCAATGAGGATTGAGGAACGTAGGATCAAGCAGTTGAGAAACAAGCAGGTTCCTCTGGTAAAAGTGATTTGGAACCAAGTCACGGGCGATGCTACTTGGGAACTAGAAGAGAGGATGAAGGAACAGTATCCGGAACTCTTCACTGAGCCTTAAGTTTCGAGGACGAAACTTTCTTTTTGGGGGGTAGTATTGTAAGACCTGGATTTTCAGAACAAGCTAATTTCCGACTCACGCGTAGAATCAGTGTAAGCGTGACAGGAGTTTGATATTTGAGAAAGATTAATGAAGAAGAAAGTTCAGGAATTGCTTGAGGAATGTTGCGCAGTCATTTTAGGAATTAGAGCGAGTCGTCTGCACACCCGCCTTATGGCAAGCGTGTCCAGAATAGGCTAATTTCGCTTTAGAGCAACGTTTTAAGTGAGATTTCGAATCCTTGGAAAATTTAAAGATTTTCTTTATTTTTCCTTCGACCGGCGTTTCATTTCGGAACTCTGGACTGTACGCACGATAGGTTTCACTTTTCGGATGTCCGCCGACGCTAATTTCTTTGCTTCGAAACCCTATTTTCGAGCAATGGATGAAGACTTTTTCTATTCGGGACTTCTAACGAAGATTCCGTCCATGTTGCCAGACTTGTTTCGACGTTTCCAATCTTTCCTCAGTTGGAAGTTTTGTCGTTTGAGCATCACAGCAAAAAGTAGTTTTTCGGGGCAGATTAACCGACACCGCTTTTGAGTTTTTCGATATCGTTTTTCCCAAATCCTAGATATTTGTTTTGAGTTCTGGAATTCTGACGCCAGAATCTCTCTTAGAATTTCTCGGTGATCGTGCTGCAAAAATCGGAATCGCGAAATTTTCATTTTCCCGCGATTTCACCCGCCTATAAATAGCGCGAAAAAGCAAAATCCTCTCATTTTTCTTTCCATTTGTGGCTGATTTCGTGGGGAGCAAGGGGGGAGGAGATTTCCGCGAAAACTTGACCAATCTTCGTGCAGTTCGTCCCTACTTCTAGGTATCGAGGTAACTATCATGAATCCTGCCTCTGATTTCTGTTTCTGCTGAGTTTCTGAAGTCGTTTCTGTGCTCTAAGTTTTGAGCTTTTTCTAAAATTGTCCGATTTCTCTGATTTCTCGCTTGGGTTATGTTCCTTATGTTCCCCTGAGTCTAAAACCTCTGTCAGTAAACTCTGATTGCGATTCAGTTGTCCAGGATCTGAAAAATTGACTCAAAACTCTTTTTGTCTCACATTTCGAAACTTTATTGTCGAAAAGACTTAATCTGACTTCGTGCCTTTAGGATTTGTTGTCACGGATATCATGAGGATCGTTGCTGTCAAATTTGTTTTCCGAACTGATAACTTTGAAGTTTTGAGCCTTTATTTTGGACCAAAATGCCCCTGGATAGTCGTATTTCGACCCGATTGTCCGAAAATTGTTCCGACAATTTCTTTGCCTTAGTTTTACCCTAAAACTACCTTGTGAATTGATTTAGATCGAAGAAAAAGTTCGAAAACCCTATTTTCCATAGTGGCCGAAACCTAATTGCTTGGGTACCGTGTCCAAAAATAATTTTTGGGTCTCTATGACTTGAGCCATTGCGTAGCTCTTTCAATTGTCGAAATTTTGGCGCCGGTTTCGTGTCATTCTGAGTTCTGTAGCTCGAGTTATGCTCGTTTTAGCGAACGAAGTCTCCGTTGTCAATTTGTGCCTAAATAGGAACTCTGAAGCTTTAGAGGCTTTCTTTACGATTTCGATTAGTATTAGTAGATCGTGTTGCTCCTAGTGAAGCTTGTGTTGATGATTGTGTTTTCTTTGTTCTAGGTTCGCAATTTCCATGCCCAACTTCTACTCACGAAGGTAAGGGTAACTCGGTTTTAGAGCGTCTTTGAGTCTTGCATGCTTTTATCGCACTGCCTGTGTTTGAGATGAAGATGTTTATATTGATTGGCAGATGATTATGATTATTATGCTGAATTTGGAAAATGTTTTCTGAGAGGCTTCGGCCGTTTACTGGTTTCTGTCGTTACTGCTTCCTAGTGGATGAAACATGTGGTTACTTTGGATTGGTCCTTGGGTGGGCTTTGTTATTGTCTGACTTGGCATATAGGGCTTGAGTCAAGTGGCGATGAGGAGGTGTGTCCTATCATTGTCCCATCTTGCGAGATGCTAAGTGGCGATCAGGAGGTGTGTCCTATGATTGTCCCGTCTTGTGTGACGTTAAGTGGCGATGAGGAGGTGTGTCCTATCATTGTCCCATCTTGCGAGATGCTAAGTGGCGATCAGGAGGTGTGTCCTATGATTGTCCCGTCTTGTGTGACGTTAAGTGGCGATTAGGAGGTGTGTCCTATGATTGTCCCGTCATGTATGACGTTATAAGTGGCGATGAGGAGGTGTGTCCTATCATTGTCCCGTCTTGAGAGACGATATTGATCGATCCATTTTGTTAGCAGCATATAGTTGCATTATAGGGAACTAACACCTGACCCTATGTTGTTGGATTTTCGTATTGGTTTATTGATATCTGATTTGATGTTACATTGTTGAGGTTATTATTATCTGAGTCCGATTTATGTTTAAGTTGTTGATATATGAGTTGAGTTATGTTGCTAGTTATTTACCATGCCAGGTAATTAAATTCGAACAGCATGATTTTTCTCTTTTATACATGGTAATTGCATGGAGTTAACCCTTTCTATTTGCTACTTGTTGTTTGGGCGCTTAACGCTATTAGGCGATGGAGATCCTTCCGCCGAGGCATAGCTACTCGAGTTGTAAGTGGTGGAGTAGAGGTATGAGAAGCAGCTTTGCTTCTCTTCTTGTGGATTATGTTGGAGTCTCTTTTACTTTATGAGAACTCTGTTATTAAAGTCTTGCTTCCGCCACTGTTAAAGTGCGCATGTTTATTCTGAACCTTACTTATGGTATTGTAAACTATTATTACTGTATATCGGGAAACAAGTTATCTAAATAAAGTTATGGTATGTTCCAACCTTTTAGCCGAAGTGTTTAGTTGTTTTACAGAAAAAAAATTCCCTTGGTTTTTAGGGATTGCAGATTGGTCCTTAGACTTTGTTAGGTTACTAATGTGACTCCTCAGTTGAGAAATTGGGGTGTTACAGCAGTCTCCCCTGATCAGACCATCAACCCCTTCAGCTTCTTCACCATCCATGGTGTAGACTCTTGCCTTGGCAGCAGGACGCTTCCCACGAGCAGTGTTAACAGCTGGTTCTGTCTTGGGTGCTCTGCATTGAGCAGCAGTATGCCCCAACTTGTTACAGTTAAAGCATTTGGGCCTCATGTCAGTACAAGCATTGGCATAGTGCCCAGGCTGCCCACATCTGTAACAGGTCATCTCCCTGTTCACAGTCTGACCTCCAGAACCTCCAGCAGTACCCACCATGGGCCTATAAGATCCTGAAGCAATTCCTCTACCTGCAGGACGTTGATACGGCCTCCTGCTCTGAAATCTCCCTCTGCCTTGAAAATTTTGAGAGCCCGACCTCATCGGCCCCCCTGTTCCAACACGGTTCAGTCTCCTGTTCTTCATTATCTCCACCTCAGTGGCTTTCTCAACCAAAGTCTGAAAACGAGTGATTCCCAACGGTTTCACCGAGTCTTCAATATCAGGCCTCAGCCCATTCACAAAGCGCTTGCACATGTAGGGTTCATCGACCCCATTGCGGAAGAATCGAAAGTGCTTGGCCAACGATTCCAGCTTGGCAGCATATTCCGGGATGGACATGCTACCCTGACGAAGTGTCAGGAATTGCGACTCACGCTCGTCCCGAGCACTATCTGGAAAATACTTCTCCAGAAAAGCAGCACGAAACGAAACCCAATTCACTTCCAAGTTGTTTGCTTCCATCATTCCTCTGGCGCCTCTCCACCAGTACTCAGCATCACCCAACAGTAGAAAGGTTGCCATTCCCACCTTGGCCCCCTCAGCAGTCTGTAATACACCGAAGATCTTTTCAATCTCCTGGATCCAGAGATCCGCTTTGTCCGGGTCAGTACCCCCCGAAAACTTAGGTGGATCCTGTCTCCTGAAATCATTCAGGCCTCTGTTCTGGTCCATTGTCACTTCCCTCTGGCGTTGGTGCTGATCACGTGCCTCCTCAGCAGCACGTCTCATAGCATTATCGTTTGCCTGTGCAGTCACAGCTTGGGCCATAGTGGCCATCATCTCAGCTAGTTGGTTAGCGTTCACCATGTTCTGCTAAATTAACAAACAGTTAGTGCTCATCATAAGATAGCATCTAATATAACTATACAATATGATTAAGCAATAACTTCAAGCAATTCTAAGCGAAAAAATCGCTTGGCAGACAATCAATTTTTTTACTCTTTGCAGAGTCACACAACCTAGCACAGAAGACCTATTCCCCAAGACTCCCAAAAGACTCGACTAAGCTCTGATACCACAATGTAACACCCCGATTTCGGTGGCGTCACTTTAGTAACCAAAAGAAATACTTAAGCGGAAAAAACGTGAATTATTTTTTTTCGACAATATAACTAAAGACAGAAAGCAATAAACTCCCCAACAAAAGATAAAGAAGCTACTATACAACTATATATACATGCCTCGCTAAATACAACCACGTCACGAGTAACCTCCAGTGACGGGTGACAGAAAGAGAGTAACGCCCGAAGGCAATATGTACAGTCCAAGGTAAAAATACTGTGTCCGCAACACTAAACCTCAAAATCTGAGAACAAGTTGGCCCAGCGGCCTAAGAAAAGACCCCCTAACTCCAACCAACTCTCTGTGATCTCCATAGGAAACCACACAAAAAGCTACCGGTAGGAAACTACCCTGTCCCCAAAACTGAAGCATGACGGTCAGAGCATCGACACTACTCCTACACTAATCCCTACCCGAGGAGCCCACACTAGCACTCGATCCTACATGCTAGCGCGGTCGTCATCCGAATCTGCATCCAGGACGACTAAGTCGACATACTCAACACTGCCCTCTCTGTCCACCCTAATGCGCTCCTGCACTGGCCTCTCGGGCTCGGGGCCCGGAACGAGATCCGCGACGACAGCAGCAGCAGTAGACGGACTAGACTTCGTCGAAGCCCCACCTACTGGTACCTCCTCAGAGGGGTCCTCATCATCCGAAGGGGATGGTGGCGGTGGAGGTCCTCCCAAGCCGGGTCCATAGTGTACACCTGGAGGCAGGTTGAAGCTCACTATGTGCCTCCTCATCACCCCCTCCGTCAAGCGTCCGAATCGGTCGACACGGTCCTCCATGACCCGACCGGTGTAGGTCGCACGGTGGCCCTCGGGATCGACCACCCATGCACCTGGGTCGTCTTGATCAAGCATCTCGTACCTGGTCCCCCCCGAGGGGCTGACCATGGTAAACCAATCCCCCATACTCATCTGACAAATGGCGTAGTCCGCCCAAACACACACAGCAGACGCGAGGGTCAACTCCAAAGAATTATATAATTAATAAAACCAGATATAATTATAGGATAATAAATACTTGCCTCTCAGGCTTATAAGTTTTGGGATAGCTTCCTAGGGTTGCATGTATCACAATGAATATAAAGAACCATAAAAACAAGTAGCATGCCTCAAAAATAGGATAAACAGTTACCAATCACACTCAGCAACTAAGTCAGCATGTATGTTGCATGAAATGCAATGCTGGGTAACAAAATGCATTCCGGAAGAAGGATGGACATCAACGAGGCGGCCCTAACACCAGCCACGGTGGGTACCTTCCTGCTCGCGTGTCTCTTACACCACACAAAAGTAGTCAGATCAGCAGTGAACCCGTAGGTCTGCCATTCCGTCTGCTACTGAGGACCACCGTAGTGTCCTAAATATGGAAATCCGGGTCTTATGACCATTTTGGAATCCACCGAGGTCCGGTATCACGCCGTGTATTAACCTCAAAATGAGTGCATGAATGCAAGTGATTAGCCAAACAACGTCTCCGACCTCACCCGACACGTCGCCACATGTTCTAAATAACTTAAAGTCTCTAAAAAACCTACCCTAAGGCAAACGTCGATTCTGCGACAAAATGAATTAATCAAAAGAAGAAGAAGATACTTTGGAACTCATGGTTCCCGGCTAAACTTTAGATAGCCAATCAATAAACTGCTCATCGAGCGAAAAGGTACCGAAGTACTTGGAAACTTATAGTCTCCGGCTAAACTTTAGATAGCCAAAAATTAAACTGCTCATCGAGCGAAAGAGTTTCAACATACTCAAAGACTTGTATATTTCCTCATAACGTGGACTCGACGACACTTCTCATATTTCCCAAACTAATATTCAGGCTCTAAGCTCTTATCTAAGGGTATTATTATTGTTCAAAGGATTTAGAAATTGATTAATGTCTTATGGGTTTTCCATGATAAAATAGTTTTCATTTTAATCTTATAATACTTCCTAAGAGTTTTCAGAGATCCCATAATCTCAAATAATTCCCTGAGAAGGTCTCGATCCATTAAAACATAACAAGGTCCGAACTCCGTTCGTCCTTTAAAACTCTCTCAAAATCTCATAAAAATTTGGCATGACCTGCCCGTAATCCTCACTCCTCAGAATCTCAGGTACAAGTGGAATAGCATAAATAAAACAGCTCAGTCAAAAGCATAAACAGCATATTCCAACACATCCTAAGTTAACCATGTAGCACATAGCATGTGAATCATTTAGCACACAATATCATGGCATCAATTACTCAACAAGGTCGGCCGAAGCCTCAGAGAACAATTCAGACATTTAGCAATTAAGTGCATAACACATAAATCAAGTCGAACTTGTCGACACCTAAAGCATTATCTAGTAATTCAGAGAGTAGCCCTCACCGGTGGGTCTTCCAGCTTCTTCCTCAAAATGTTCTTCAAGCTCTTCTCCTTGATCTCTGGAAATCTCCTCAAACGAACCTTAAGCAAAAATCACAGAAATCAACACCAAGAGTCAGAAACTCAGCAATCAAAGAGTCCTAGGGTTACACGGTACACTACTACCTCCGTGATACGACAATCTAACGCGTTAAGACAAGTTTTCGAAAAATCGGATTCTCCCCCCCCCCTTGATATAGCTCTCGGCCACTTCCTTTAATTGGGAGGGTCGATTTTTCTTCGATCAAACTTGGTTCCTAGGTTAACATAAGCCGTAACTAAGACGTTTCTAGGCTCGGAAAAATTTTCGGATCGAAAACTGATATAGGGGTAGTTTGGTCATTATTTTTGGCTCAGAATTTCAAAATTGGATTTTTGAAAAACAAATTGGATGGGGACGTCCACAACGACGTTTATGACGACAAATCCTACTAGCACTAAGCCAAGTCGATAGATTAGAGCGTAAAGGTTGCGACTTTGCCGAAAAATGGGTATTTAAGGTAGAAATTGATCCCGGCGGCATTTCGTCGACATTTGACAAAATCTAATCCGCAGAACACGCTCAGGAGCATGCAGGGAAGAAGTTTAGACACTGAAATCAGCGTATTTGAACAGTTTTTCAAAAACCTCAAAATTTTGAACTCAGAAAGACGTAGGAGAAGTGGACAGAAACGACGATTCGAAGGAGAGTATAGTTTACCTACCTCGAGGTCTTCGATTAGTGACGATCGGTGAAGCAAACGGGCAAGAAACGACGAAGATCCGGATCTCTCTCTCTCTCTAGGTGCTCGCGGGTTTGGGGAGGGAAATGGGTAGTTTTTGGCAAAAAATCTAATTTTTGAGCTATTTATAGGTTTTGGGAAAAACGGAAAAATGATTTTTTTGCGATTCCGATTTTTCCTGCGCGTTCCTCTGCGAATTCTAAGATAGGTTCTGGCGACAGAATTCCAGAACTCAAAACAGGATTCTTGGAATTAAACCAAAAGATCCAAAATCGGCATAAGTCGGTGTAAGTCGGTTTATCCCGAAAAACTACTTTTTGCAGTGATCGTCGGATGAGAAAACTTCCTTCTGAAGAAAGATTAGGAATGATGAGAGAAATAGGAGAACGCGGGTGGAATCTTCTTTTGCAGCTCCGAATAGAAAAAGTCTTCATCGTCTGTCGATCTTAGGTTTTCTCGAACTATCAGGGATTCCGTTTCGGCAAACTTCCGAGAATTGGAATTTGATGTTCGTACTTTCCAGGATTTCGCATCGAAATGATTGTTTAAGGACGGAAAAGAGAAGTTCTAACATTTCTCTGAGGATTTTTGGAATTAGTTTCCATCGTGTCCTAAAGCGTAAATTAACTATTCACTAATACCTTTGACCTAGGATTAAGCGTATGTTAGTCGTGCTATAACTCTTATCGGTTTTTCGATAAATTCTTGGACTTTTCCTGAACCTTTTTCCTTCCCAAATTTATCTTAATCAAATAACTCTTTTATTTTATTCACTTATCCAAAGCGTTAAAACTTGGGCCTTACAGTGAACCTGGTTTCCAGGACTTCAAGTCGCTTAACTTGCCTTTGGTAGGTAAGAATTGATGGAGGATTTATACCCAACCAAAGACGTTGCTCGCATGAGTTTTTAAAAGTAGTGTACTTTCCAAAGGGTAGCATTTGGGGTGCAAAGAAGGGCTATCGACCGAGCTATGCTTGGTCTAGTATCTTAAATACGAGTTGGATTTTTGAGAGGGGGGAGGGTGGTTCGGAGGGTTAGAGATGGATCGAAGGTTCAGATATGAACTGATAAGTGGCTTCCGAATGGATCTCCACTCATTTATAGGCATGATCTAGTCGAAGAGTTGGCTATCACGAAGGTGGAGCACTTGATGAACCACCAACACAAGTGTTGGGATCGAGAACTGATTGAGGCGGTTTTCTGCCCAGGGACAGCAGCGGAAATCCTTGTCATTCATTTGGGTGTTCATGGGGCCAAGATGCTCTTTGTTGGCTAGGTACAATGAATGGAAATTATACCTTCAGAGTTGGATATTCCTGCATACGCAACATTGATACCCAAGAGGAGGCTTCTTCATCTACATCAATGCAGTTCTTGCTAGTGAAGGACCACCTCATTCAGAGACACGTTGACGTTGATCCAAGTTTCTATTTGTGCGAGCTTGAGGGAGAGATGGTGAAGCACATTTTCCTTCGCTGTCTAACTGCGTTAGCAACCTAGTACGCCTCTTATCTTTCCCTTCGTGTTGTTGTTTTCTCGTCTTTCTTGAAGTTTTGGGTGGCGATACTTAAGGAAGGAGACTTAGAGATCATAGCCATGGCTCAAACAAAGGTCTATGTCATATGGGAAGCATCCAACACGGCTAGTTTTCAGCAGCAGAGGCACATGGTTGATAGGGTGGTGCAACGGGCGGTGGCCTTGAGAGCTTATCCGGCGATGATGGGGTCAGCTTCTCATGTTCCACGAGTGCAACCATCTTCGTGGACAAGATCAAATATTGGTGTGATAAAGATGAATTTTGATGCAACGTTCAGTTCAGGAAATGTTGCAGGTTTGGGGATGGTTGCTCGGAATAGTGAAGGGGAGGTTATGGCATCGACTTCTTCCTCCCCGGTACCTATTCTCCCCCTTCCAGCGAAGGCAGCTTGTTTGAGGTGGGCTATGGCTTTGGCGGTAGATTCGGGCTTTCGGAGTGTGTGTTTCATGACAAACTTTCTGCAACTCTACCAGAGGTTGAAAGAACGGGTGGAGGGTTGCATGTATTTGGCTTATGTTATTAGAGATTGTTGTTCTCTTGTTTCTGCTTTTGACTTTGCTTGTCTTACTTTTTTCAGACGTTCTGGCGGTTCGGTAGTAGATTTCCTAGCCCGGAAAGCTACCACCTATCCTGATTCAGTTTGGGTGAAAGATGTTCCGTTGAACGTGGTTCCTTGGTGAACCCTATTGTACTTACTTCTCTGATCATCAAAGACTCATATCAACAAATAGCTCTCAGCAACCAACAATGCATAACCTTACTGACTTGCAAACAAAATAATGCTCAGTACAAATTGGCATTTTTACGAAAATCAGATAGTCTAATAAAAAATAGGGAATAACCTGTAATTACAAAATTTGAAAATCAAGAGGTTGTAGACAAAATATCTCCACAATTCATTAAATTACTATATATTCTATACTTAAATCCAGTGCCTCATAGTTCATTCTATTTGTAGTCTCACAAGAAATGTTTACTCAAGATTTTTACAACACTAACAAAAATATATGTTTAGGGTCAAAATATGATTTAAAAGAAGGTGAGACTACAATAATGAAACCTTGTTATTTTTTTTGTAATGAAAATGCATAAATGGTGTACAAGGTATGCATTTGTTCTTTAGGTGTGCTGTCTCAAACCCAATCTGGTATGCTTGTTTTGCTTGGCTTGGAGTTCTCTCGGATGTGGCGGCCTCACCACGGGACCAGTTGCTGCAATTTACGTTGACATTAATAAAAAATCAGAAGGCAGGGGAATTGGATGGCAATTGTGTGGTCTATTTGGTTGGCAAGGACCAAAGTAATTTTTCATGGGGTGCCTTTGATCATAATCAGTATCAATCTCTCCATCATCTTCATCCTCCTCATCATCTTACCTAGAAAAAATAATTGAACAAGATAAAAAATCTCCTTCTTCTTCATCATCTCATTCATGGACTAGGTCATTAAAAAAAAAAAAAATCTTCATCATCAACTCATTCATCTCTCCCCTCCATCAAAGGAACAAATTGAAAATCCAATGAATAAATTTCACAATTTCTCATGATTTCCACTGCCCATCACCTGTATATGATGAAGCATGAAGCTTTGCCCCACATCTCACACTACACAAATTCCATGTCCTCAATTTAAACAGTGGTGTTTCCATCTCCTTCTCACCACAAAATCCAACATCAAGACTCAAGATTTAACAGAGATACAAATAACAGAGATATAAAGACAAAATCATTATTCAAGCCATGACCTTACTCAGATCTTCATCTTCATCCACTTGAGGAACCCATGAAGCAAAAAGAGGGAAGGAAGGAAAGGAACCCATGACCTTCTTCACAAACCTGTTCAAGAGCTCTTCAATTTGCAAACCCATCACTCCCACGCCACTCTAGCTTCCATCTTTAGACCCATGTCTATTTGCCACCGTCGGATCTACAAGGTTCGTGAAGAGAGCATGGGTGATGATCTGAAGAAGGAGAGTTTTTATCTTGTTCAATTATTTTTTCTGGGTAAGATGATGAGGAGGATGAAGATGATGGAGAGATTGATACTTTTCTGATTTGGGGATTTTGGCCTAGGACTAAATTGAAGTTTTAAAATTTTCCCCAATATTTAAATCCACGTGGCAAGTCCATTAGGACACTTAACGTGCCAAATCATCGTCTCCGTTAACGATCACTAACGGAAGCAGAGGCAAGGACTAACGTGATCGGTGTTTTACAACTTCAGGGACTACGAACAACATTTATATAAAATAGGGACTAACTTGCCCGACGCCGGTAACTTTAGGGACGAAAGTGATCATTTACCCTAGTTAGAGAAATCATGCTAGAGAAGATTAAAATTGATAAATCATAAACCCTAGACCAAGAAACATCAGAATCATTTTCCGTTCCAATATGATACTTCTTATAGAGTAACAGCATGGGTAAAAATAAAATGACACTTTGTGGACCACAAAAAACAATGTTCATAATATTAATTAACCAACAACAGATGAGTGAACGTTTGCTTTCAGATGCTAAATATCTCAAAGGAAACATATAGTCTGGGACTCCGATTATAAAAATAAATAGACCTTTGTAAACAGCATTCTAACAAAAAAGGGGGACTAAAACAACACACAGTATTTTAGGTTGCCCTAGGTGTGGCCCATTCAACTCTGAGGATGAGATTGTCATAGCCATATCCATTGAGTTTGTTGATGGCTCTCTGTGCATCTTCCCTGCTGACAAAGTTTACAAAGCCAAAACCTCGACTGACACCAGTTTTCTGATCAATCGCAACATAGACCCTGCTTACAGCACCAAATGGACGGAAGAGCTCGAGCAAATCGGGCTCCCTAGTGTCCTCTGAGAGGTTGGTGACCCGGACAGAGTTCTCATCGTTCCTACGCCGCATGTCAGATCCAGCCGTCCTCTCCGCACCAGCTCTCATGCCAGGAGGCACATAAGTTGATGCTCCCGGTCCCTTGGCAGCACCAGCTCCAGCATCACCCGCCGAAGGAGGCTTATCGACAAATCCCTCAGAGGGCTGTGCAAGGTCCTTGTAGGGACACCTGGAAGTCCAATGGTCACCCTTCTTCCCACAAGTCCTGCACACCATAAGAACAGCACCTTTCTGGAATGGATCTCCAGAAGCCTTTGGCTCCTCTGTTTTAGCACCTGTTAACAGTTGCAACAAAGTTATTACATTGCACACCCATGATAGACTAATCCATACAATAACCTAAACTACAGAGACAGAGGTCAAGTTCAACAGCTTCACATTCATGCTCAATTGCTCACTCAAAACCTCTTAAAAGCATGTTCGAATCCACTTTTAACACACTCAAAATAAATTCTTCCTCACCTAAGCCATTTTGGTGTTTGGCACAATAGCGGACACACAATTCAAACCACATTAGACCAGAAGCTCGAGGAAAGCCTTAAAACTGAATCACTTCTAGGGTTAAAAGAAGTAAATCCAAACACATTAACAACCGTTTCTCATTAACAGTTGCAGCAAAGTTATGACATTACATACCCATGATAGACTAATCCCTACAATAACCCAAACAACAGACACAGAGGTCAAGTTTGACACCTTGACACCTTCACCTTCATGCTCACTCAAAACCTCTCAACAGCATGTTTGAATTTACTTTCAATACTCTCAAAATCACTTCCTCCTCACAAAACTAATTTCGTGTTTGGAACAATAGTGGCCAGACAATTCAAAGCACCTTAGGCCAGAAGCTTGATGGGAGCTTTGAAACAGAATCACTTACAAACACACATTTACAACATGTTCGGTTTCTGATTGAAAATTTTCAGAATCACTTCTCCATTCTCAAAAACCATTGCTAGTAGCTTCTTTCAGATGCACTTCTCTTCCTAACATGAAATCCTACTAGCTTCTAAACACACACACTTGATAGCTTCTTCCTTCATCATCACTTCTACCCAAAACATGAAAACAAAACTAACAGAATTCCCTAATAAAAAAGACCCAATTTTTGAAATTTCACAGACACGTGGAACAAAAACAAACAAGCAAAAAACCCAATTAATTAGGGTTTTGAAAAAATCAATTCTAGAACAAACCCTAGAAATCCCAATTAGAGAAAAAAGGGGAAGGGAAGGGGTTTCAATACCAAGAGGCTTGGGGCGTTCAAGGAGGATCTCTTCAGTGGACACCATGGTGAGACGAGCACCAACATCTTCATGAACAGCATCCCCAAATTTGGGCCAGGAGCGGCGCTCGACGGCGCGTTTGCTGAGACGCGCGTTAGCAAGCTTGCGGGTGCGAGTGGTGGTGGTGATCTTGACCTTGTTGCCATCGTCGTCGAACTTGTACTCGATGACCTTCTTGATGCCGTTCTCGTCAGGACCAATCACCTGCTTCGGCGGCAAGAGGAAATCGAGATCCTCGCCGTCTTCTTCCTCCAATTCACCCCACCGCATCTTCCCTTGAACCTGATGGTGCGCCATGGCTATCGATCGAGCACTGTCTCTAGTGTCTTCTCCTCTTACCACAACGCGACCAGAGTGAGAAACGAACGATGAACAAAGATACCTCGTTATCGGTTACAAACAGGTGAAACTAAACCTATTATGTGGTCTTGTTGTGGATGTAGTGAGCATGTTGGGCATAAAAGCAAGGCCCATATTCCATGAGGCTTAGATTTTCAATGTAACAAAAAATTGGACAGCCTTTTAACATTTTTTGAGTCTTTACTTTTTTTTTTCCTTTTAATATGATACTTTCAATTTTTTTATGTGAGTGTTTCAAGAATTGAAGTTTAGTAATTTGTTTTAGATTAATTATGTGAAAACTTAAACTTTTGAATTGCTACAATTCCAAATTTCTAATTAGTTTTTTTTAAGAAGCTACAAAGAAATTTAATTATTAAATATAAGTACAATGTGGTTTGGCAAAAGTTTTGTTCTTTAGGAGGTTTAACTCAAAAAAGTCAGTTCAAGAATTGAAGGATAGCATTATTCTTTATAAAGACTATCTATGTTATATTTCAAGTCAATATGATACTTCTAGCACACTTTGTCATGCTCAGGACTGAACATATGAAGCTTGAGATTTGTAGGACTAAGCATATGCAAGGTAGCCCAACGCAATTCAACCAAAAAACTAATTCAAGAGTTGAAAGTTGTTCTACCATTTATAAATATTATTTATGTGATATCTCTAGCTAATTTTAAAATGTTAATATCTAAAAAAAAATATAAGGCACTTAATAGCCATAAATTAAATATACTATTTTAAAAAAATTGACATTCATTTTTTTAATTTTGACTTATTTCATTTTCACCTCTTATTTTTGGGATATTTCCCAATAAAAAGAAAAAATAAATATGTTAGTAGGATATAATTTTCACAAGTTAATTTAATTCATATTTTGACATGATTTCTTCGGTACACCCTAATTTATAAATACACGCGAGAGACACCTTTTAATGAATTCTATTTGATGAAGTTTTGTTTTGCTTAACACATTTTTCAGAATTCTCCGAAAGAGCTTAAGTGGTAAGAGCTGGAAGACATTTGAGTTAAAAGAGAGAAGGTTTAATCCTCAAATTAGTCCTGGTCTTTGTGTCGTTGTCTGAGGTAGGTCCCTGACCGGAAAAATTTGTGGAAAAGGTCCTCATGAGTGGAAAACGTGTGGAGCAAGTCCTCGCCGGAGTCCGGAGCTTCGGCGAGTAATGAAAAGACATGATGACTGGATAAATGATGATGACATGGCATTAAAAAAATTTAAAAACAAAAATTATAGATTGTATAATTAACATAATTAAACATATTCCTAATTCCCCCCAAATTACCCCAATTCCAAATTGCATCAACTCAGAAATTAGGGTTCATTTGTTCTTCCTCTTCTTTTCCTTCCCAATCTTTTTCTTCAAATCCAAACGGACCAACCAAACCCGCGTTACAAAGAAGCAGCAGAATTCCTCATCTCACAAGCTAGAATCTCAACCCTGAGCTTCAATAACTAAATCTGAGCTTCATTGAACCAAAGTTGAGCTTCATCTTCCAAAAGTTCCAGCTTTCATTAACCAAATCTGAGCCTTCATTGAACCAAAGTTCATGAGCTTCATTGTACCAATCGTGGTTGGTGGCGTAGGAGGGGCGAGATGCCGGATCCGTTGAACGGAGGGTCCTCCCACGACAAGCTTAGAGGAAATAGGATCTGAGGATAACCTGTTCTCCATAAACCGTTGCCAGTGAGAGAAAGAGAGATCCTGGAGATAGAAAGGGACGAGATCGGGAAAGCCCAGATGGATGAAGAAAGGGACGAAATATGTGTGGATTTGATTTCTGCGATTTAATTTTTTGGGTTTGATTTGGGGATTTCTGGTGGTGGAGGCAGCTCAAGGGTGAGACTTTCCAAGGTTTAGATTCTGTGGTGATGGTGGCTCAGGGGTGGGACCTCTGGTAGTGAAAGAACATTTTTAATGAGAACACATACCTAGAACTAGAACTGAGATAATACACTTTGGGTTGCACAGCGATTATTTTTCCTTTTGTTATCTTGATTAATTGGAGTGTTTGATTTTGATGAGGAATTTTTGGGTCTTCACTTCACGTTGGGTTGTTTACTTTTGGGATAGCTGTTTACACTTCTGGGTGGCCAGGAAGTTTGAGGCAGAGGATGAGGTTTGAAGATGGAGGAGAAGATGAAGTTTGGTGGAGAAGATGAAGTTTGGTAGGATGAGGTTCCGTATTGAATATGTTTAATTATGTTAATTATATGATCTGTAAATTATTATTTTTTAATTACTTTTTAAAAGCTATGTTATCATCATTTATCCAGTCATCATGCCATTTCATCACTCGCCGGTGCTCCGGGCTCCGGCGCGGAGCACCGGCGAGGACTTGCTCCACATGTTTTTCATTCATGAGGACCTTTTCCACAAATTTTTCTGATCAGAAACCTACCTCAGACGACGACACAAAGACAGTGACTAATATGAGGATTAAGCCAAGAGAGAAAGGTTAAGACATCAACTATTAGAGTGTAATTTATCTTTTTCCATTGTAAAAAAACAACAAAGAAAAGAGTTATAATAATGTCACGATAATACAACTTGCCAACTTGGAATAATTTGTGGAAGAAAGAAAAAAAGAAAAAAAAAAGAAAAAAAAGGAGGTTTATCTTTTTGACTGTTGGGTAATTTACTTGTGACCATTAATTTTTAGCCAGCAAAATGTGAAGAGGATATATATATATATATATGTATATATTATTTATTATAATTATGAATAACAAAGAAGGAAGGTTTGTTCCTTTAGCTATATTTGGGAGGGTACCCTCTTTCCTTTCTTGATCTATCCAGCCTGCATCCTATTCCTGATCAGGTTCTCTAGCTTCCTCTCTACTTTCATTCCCCTTCCCTTTTGTGTCCAAACTCCTAAAACGTCCTCTGAATGCTGTATAATGTTTTCTTTCTATTTTTGGTAACAACCCTTTTTTTTAAGTGCAGAATCTGCATCCAATTAACAAAATCAAATTTTCAAAACCAATCCATACAAAAGCTTTTTTGGCCGCTAATGAGCTGCTTTTTGGTTTTCTTGTTTAGATTTTCTCTTGATGGTTTTCCTATTGGCCAGATCTAAAACTGGGTTTTCATCACTAGGGTTTTGCCACTAAACTAAGAGAAACCCAGTATTTGATGTATATTTGCCATGCATTTTCTTAGTTATAGTGCATAGTTTTCTGCATATATTATTATGAGAAAATAAAAAAGCTAGCAAGCTCTTGGGGCAAAAAAAATTGAAAATAAAATTAACTGAATATGTTGGATCTAGTTTTTCTAGTTAAGATATGGCGAGGAAGAAGATAAAGATAAAGAAAATTGACAACATAACGGCAAGGCAAGTGACGTTTTCTAAGAGGAGGCGAGGGATCTTCAAGAAAGCTCAAGAGCTTTCAGTTCTGTGTGATGCTGAGGTTGGTATTATTGTATTCTCAGCCACAGAGAAGCTCTATGAATATGCCAGCTCCAGGTATATATCTTGTTACTGTTAATCAATAGCTTCATGTTTTAAAACCAATTGTAGAAGCTTTTTTTAGAACATTTCTTTATCCAACATGTAAGAGCATGTTTAGAACATTGTGAGTCTCATCATCACTCTTTTTGAGAAGCTTTGCTTTAATTGTGTGTTCCCTGTCAAGTTTGTGTTTGATTTCTTTCTTTTTATGTCTGTGAATATTTCTGCTTCCAGTTTCATTTCAGTACTACTCCAAAGACCGAGAGAGAGACCTCAAACATTTTTTTAATCAACTATTTTTAGTTTTGAACTTTCACCGGTTAGTTTTTCAGTTTTCTGCTAACTTATAATCAGCTAAATGTGTGTGTGAGAAATAACTTTAATCATGTGATACTTTATACTTCCTAATTTTATGGAAATTAATTAGTAGTAATGAAGCTTTTGGGGATGCAAGTTGTAAATTGTAATTATGATGACCTGTGAGAAACACAGTTGGTCTTATTTTATTTGGTGCTTGCTGTGGTACCTTAATTTAAATGAGGGTACGGTACCTTAAATGATGTAAAACCTCTTTATCTCCAATTTTTTTAACTTCTAAAAGCCTCTAGCATAATCATTCATGAGCATTTTAATAGATTATTTCATTATCTTGTCGTTCGCCAGACACCAATTTCCATATCTCACCCATATTGTGGTCGATAACTCTCTTGTTCTTTCTTCGTATACAATTTCACTTCCACCACTAGTTTCTGACTTAAAAGAGCTACAACAACGGCATGACGTCTAAGATTCCAACAAAAGTTAAAAGGTCTAATCTTTTCTCTTTCTCTGTCCTTCAATTTCACAATTTCATCTAGTCAGGGTACCGTACCCAAAAGAGTTTCAGGGTACCACAGAATTTACCTATTTTTTTATTTTGCAGATAGATGTACTAGTTCAGTTGCATGAAATTTTATATTTTTAACTCCTCATTCTTATACTATTGTTTGGGCTTGGCAAAGTATGAAAAGCATAATTACAAGGCATAATCAGCACATTCAAGGTATCCGCGGCATGGACAGATTTCTAGAACCGCAGGTAGGTTGGTAGTAGTACTGGAAACAAGTTTCTAATTGTACATTTATTTTCATAAATTCATTAATCAGTACTTAAACATGTTTTTAGTCCCTAGATGTTAGAGTAATTATGTCCTTTAAAAAATCCTTAATAATTGATTCTTATAATTTTTAATTTGATTTATCAATTTTAACTAGTCAACAATCTATCTAGCGACTAGTGAGCCTATTAAGTCGAAGAGTGATCAACCATGAATTTTTGGCATTAGTTTTAGGCACTATATTTTTTTTAATCGATCACATTTAATCTTTCCTCTTCCTCTTACACCATAACTCAAACCTAACAATATAGAAAATCAACACACCGCATTGTCTTATTCATCTTCCCCTCCCACCCACCACCACACTCACTTTCCCTTCTCCCTCTTAAACTTTTCCTCTCCATCAAACTCTATTCTAATAACCCCATAACAATTTACCCAGAAAATCAAAAACTCTTTCCCTTTGGATTTACCCATATCACAGTGACAATATGAAGAACGAAACAAATAAAACAAAAAACTAATAATGTTGATCATGGTCTTGTACTCAATATATACTACTCTAATAAGGATAATATGGAGGAAGAGGGAGAAGAAGAATGAAGAAGAGGAACGATTAAATGTAATTAAATGTATTTTACATGTACTAAAATTTATGTGAAAAGTTCACCTTGTCAGTTGTCACCCTTCAATTGTCTAGGCTTGTCACTTAGACAGTTGACCGGTCTAAATTGATAGTTAAATCTATTGTAATTTTTTTTATAGGGATCAATTTACAAGGACCTAGACAGATTCCTCTTTAAAAATCAGGGACTGAAAACGTATTTAGGCCATCACTTAATTATGATTTTGCCTTTCAGTTAGGCTTGTGGACTAGTTTTAACATAGATACTGAAGTTGATTGAATGGTAAAATTTTAATGTTAATTTACATTGTTTGAAATTATATTTCATTGTGATCTCTACTATATTCTATATATATTATTAAGTGCATAAATTATACTCATTTCACAAAAACTATTCTTCAGTAGCTTCTTTCAAAAAGCATTTATCCTGAAATGTGAAAATCTATAGAGCTTCCAAACATGTTCTTAATAAACAGTTCTGTATTCATTTCAGGGAGAGGATAATAGCAATTTAGCTGAGTTGCATAAGGAAGTTGCTAATAGAACCGAGCAGCTAAGGTTTCCCAATTTTCTTTAAGTGAAGAAGAGTTCAGATATATGAATAACATAAATTTAAAATGCTTTAATATTTAGTTTTGTGTGTCAAGTCCAGTATTTATGTATTTTTTACCAGGAGGATGACAGGTGAGGATTTTGAAGGGTTAGAATTTGATGATTTGCTGGAACTAGAGAAAACACTACAATCAGGACTGAAGCGCGTGATTGAGTTAAAGGTATACACGATATCATTTGATTAATTAATTTGGCTAATTAAATCCCTGGTACATCTTGATTTACATTATATAAAGCAATGCAACTTTTAATTTGCTTGATTCAGGAAAAGCGGATAATGGATGAGATTACTGCAGTTCAGAAAAAGGTTTGTTGATAGTGTTGATATATATATAAATTAATGAGATGACAATCCTCCATCTAAGTTTAACTTTGGGTTAGAGTTGGGGTTTTACCCTATGCCTATATGGTATGAAAGCCAATTATGGATCCATTGATGGGTCACACATTGAAATTTGAAATTAAAAGAATTGATCTGACCATCGTGTAGATATCCCTTACGCGGATATACATCATATACTGATGTGACTTGAAGTAAGTGATCTCTATACCTCCGATGTCCAGTCCTGGATGTGAGAGAGACGTTAAATTTCACATTAATTAGAAACATGATTAGTACTAAAATCCTTATAACATAACAATCCTTACCTCCAAAGCCTAGTCTCTTTTGTGATGGAGTTTGATGTAGCTCACACTCTAATATTGTATATGTACATGCCTACACGGTAAAATTATATGAATATATATCCCAAAACACTACTTTGCATTGTTGGTTCTTAGTGACAATCATAACTATCACTACTAGAAAAACTAGTTTTCACATCGGGTATTTTTGAGTTTTAACATCGGTTTTTATCCGATGTAAACAATGTTGATGTGGTATCTCCTAACCTTTTCACATCGGGTTTATAACCGATGTGAAAAGTATACCTTTCACATCGGTTAAGTCAACCAACTGATGTGAAATGTACACTTTTCACATCGGTTAAGTCAGCCAACTGATGTGAAATGTACACTTTTCACATCGGTTCTGTCATCCAACCGATGTGAAATGTACACTTTTCACATCGGTTCTGTCATCCAACCGATATGAAATGTACACTTTTCACATCGGTTAGACAAAAAACCGATGTGAAAAGTATACTTTTCACATCGGTTTAGACTGAAAACCGATGTGAATGCTCAACCAGTTTTTTTCTTTTTTTTTTTTTCACACGAATTTGACCTGAATATACATATTTTTTTAATGAAAATTTATTAAAATAAAAAGAGATCTTGAGAACACACTCTCTCAAGTGAGTTAAAATCCAAGGTCCCAGCAAAAAAGAAAACATAATAGCCTAAAAGAACTAGAACAATTCAGCAATTCTAGTTCTTTAAATGTAGTTAAACAACAACTATGGAAAGGCAATAAATAAATGGACAGATTAGCAAGATGGAAGAGTTTTGCAATGGCTGGAATAGTTTGCCGGAGCTAGAGTGGCTGGAAGAGTTCGCCGAATTCGTGAAGAGGAAGGTGTAAATCTGAGACGTCTGATAAATAACAAAAACATGGAAAGGCAATAAATAAATGGACAGATTAGCATTTTTTGAAATGAATGATGGAACATGAAAGTGGTAACCAAGTAAACTCACCAATAGCAAAGTCAACTAGGCCAGCAGCTACCGCTAGAGCTGAACCACTTGAAGAACCTCCAGGAATGCAAGACGACAACAGAGGATTGGTTGGTATCCCATAATGCTTGTTCTCACCAGAAATCCTGTCATGCCACCCACAATAAGTGAAATTAAATCACTCCTGAATCAGAAATCTAATTAATTCTTATGTAGAAAGCATCATAATCACTTCTAAGAATCACTTTAAGAAGATGCTTGAATGAAGAGGCAAGGTTCATGAAAATGAGAAGAAAAGGTTAGCACAAGAGCCAACTAATATCTGGAAAACTAACATAGTGACACAATAACCCAACAAAGAAACAAAGATAGAACCTAGCAATTACACAACACACTCTAATTGCATAATCTACTGCCCACCGCTATCAGATAAGAAAATGACCCAACACTAGTCAGCAAGGCTTAAACAAACCTGTGTCATGTTTGTGGCAAAAACCATAGCAACATTGTGTGCTTTACATGTTATATAAAATAGCAAGTACCAATCAGTTTCTTGTACAGGGGGCATAAGTACCAATCAGTTAGGAAACTGACACTAACAATAGAACAATAAAGCCACAAATCAATACTAACATGTAAAATTTTCTTGTCACTAACAAAGAAACCTGCACTAAGTAGCACTATATAAGATATTAGATATATCAAGTCAATCAAGTCAATGACTAAATTCAAATAATATCTCAAAAACAGTTAGATTTTTACACTTGTATGGAGTAATATAGATGAAGCTTTCTTTCCTAGAAACTTGAGATTTATTATGGCTTTAGGTACTCATATATCATATGCTAGTATCTCACTTATAAAGGAATACATTTTCACTAAAACTCAAAAGCTACTACTGCCAAATGTCATGAATATGGAGAAGAATGGTCATAACTATCCCCTAAGTGCGTCAAAGAACAAAATGATTTCGGCATATTCTTGGCTTTGCCAAGATCTTAAGAACAACACAGGAAAAAAAACCTAAGAGGTTGGTGCTCAGCTACTAAGCCAAATAACTTCTCTGATCTCTAAGCTATGGTGGAAATTAGAGAAACAGTAGCCCCAATAGCTAAATATATCTACATCCGCACCTCAAAGAATTCAAAAACATGGAAGTTTCACAACCATATTAGACATACAAATTTACATCCTCAGCAATCAGAACATATCCAAATCTAAAAGGAGAATAGCATTCTAATGGAGACTATAGAAAAGATGAGATTGTTTAGAAGAATATGCAAACAAGAGTACACACACTAATATAAAGATATAGATTATAAAGAAAACAAAATATAAATCAGAAAACCAATATAAAGATGTAGAGAAATCATATCTTAAGGAAAATCAATATATATATATATATATATATATATATATATATATATATATATATATATATATGTGCAGATGAATAAAAAAACTAATATAAAGATATAGATTATAAAGAAAACAAAATCAGTACTTTATTGATCCTATGAATGGAAAACAGGAGCATAAAAGGCTAAGAGGAGTATAAGGTTTGGTAGTGCTTTTCTTTGCGAATTTACTATTATAGTTTAGTTGTGTTCTTATAATTTTTCTGGTGAAATGCAAAAATTATTACTGGTATTATAATGAAGGTTGCTCTCTCAAGTCGGAAGGTAAGATATAATCACTATCCAAAGCCACTTAAATCCCAAAAATCACATGTAGTAAAATCAGTGCTAAACACACGAAAATAGTCCTTAAATGATAAATTTACTTTTCTTTCAACAACACAGTTAACAACTGAAGCTGAAGTGTTTCTAAGAGAAAGTTAAATTGGTCTATTCACCTCCAAAGTTAATGACAGCATTTCCAGCAGTTCCGAAGAGACCAGGAGGAGCATCACATCATATTTAGTCTCCAGAAGGCAGCTTTTAATATATTGGTGAACTTTGCTTAATCTTCTTAGCTTGAGGAAATCTGAACTACAAAACACAAAAGACAATGAGAAGCAGTTATTTCCACAATGAAATGAATTTTTAACAAACTAAATTTTATCTTTACATCTGAATGTTACTCTTCTACCACCATAACCATGTGACGAAAAACTACTAATTCTCAGTAAGATGTTAAATTAAACAGAAGATTAAGCCCACCTCAGATGCCCTTAAGCTTAAAGTTAAGTAAAATAGATCAACATGTAACTTATGATCCCAAAGTCTTATCAATTGAACCACAACAGAGCATCAATGAGTACTTATGTATGTATCTTATGACCTATCTATAAGTTGTTTGAATGAGGATATATAAATCCCTGTATAATCAGTAGAATGAGGGTATATAAATCCCTGTACAAGTTGAGCTCTTTAACAGAAATAGAATTAGTTAGAGCCTGAGTATAGAAACTAACCCACTAAGAGTCTATTCACATAATAAATTATCATGGAAAAGACTTCCCAGAAACCAACTACCCTTGAACTCTGATCACACACCTCTCTTTCATTCATGGGTACATTGAAAATATTTACTCAATCCAACTATTCAAGTGTATAACCACATGCCTATGAATCAATCAATTCAAAATCAAGTGAATCAGCATCTGCAAAATGGTGAGACCTTAAAGTTGTATTATGGCTTAGAGTATCATGCAGAGTAGAAAGATGAAAGAATGAATGCTCAAAAGACTACAAAATTCAATTCCTGCATAATTCGATTCAAAGCAGGAACGGAAACTGAACAAGAGCAGTCTGGAACACAAATCGATTCGAAGCAGGAACACAAAACCAACGGTGCCACCACCAACGGAAGAGTCGAAGAGGTTTAAGATTAGGGTTTCGATTCACATCTCTCAAGAATTGAATCCAGGAACGGAAACTGAATCACAGTAACATAATCGAATTGAGAAGAAGCAAATATACGTCGATTAAAAAAGAAGCAAAAACACCATTGTACCTGAAGCCAAACGCACAGCAGTCGAAACCAAACAAGGAATGCGCGGCGGAGTCGGAGGGCGAGGCGGTGGGGCTGAATGTTGATTTCACTTTATCAAAGTTCATGAAAACTCGAAACCAAACAAGGAATTGGAATATTCCGCGAAAACAACCCTTTGATCTGAAGAAGTTTCAAGAAGGAGGAGTAACGATGGGTGTAATTGGAATTGGGAATCTGAGACGATGAAAAGCGCTTACCATTGCCAGAGAGATCAAAATCACGAAGTGAAGAGGATTGTGAGAGTAGAGGAGAGGAATGAGAGGTCGAGGTGATTGACGTGGCGGAAGGAGGTCGGGAAAAGGTGGAGGAAGCTCCGGCGTTAGAGAGGAGGTGATGGTTGTGACTTAGGTCAGGAAACGGTGGAGGAAGTTCTCGAAGAAAAGAGGGACTTAAGGTTTCTTCGTGAATGGATGAAGTACTTTTCACATCGGTTATATAATATAACTGATGTGAAAAATAAAGAAAAGAGAGACTTTTTCCAACGGTTATATTATAATCGAGGTGAAAAGTACTTCATTAAAATTTTAAAAATGCCACCGCATTTAGCTTTCACATCGCTTATTCTAACAACCGTTGTAAAAAGTGTTTCCTAATTACTTTTCACATCATACATATTCCTAACTGATGTGAAAACTATCATAAAAGTTCACTATAATTTCAATATTGCCACCGCGTCATCTTTTACATCAGGTAATTGATTAACCGATGTGAAAACCCTGATGTGAAAAGTCTTTTTTCTAGTAGTGTATAGCATTGTTGGTTTTTAGTGACAATCATAACTCTAAGGATTTTAATTACTTTGTTAACTTTGCATTAATTCCTTAACCATGTGCCAAACTGCCAATAAAGGGAATCCAGTTAGAAGAGGAGAACAAGCTTTTAAAGCAAAAGGTGCGTATGATCAATAAGAATTTCAAAATGTTTATTTTCTATGATCTTGGCTTCTTTTAAATAAAGTAGCTAACTGGGGGTTTCAGATGGCTATGCTTTGCAAGGGAAAAAGTCATTTCCTATTGGACTCGAATATTACCATGCAGGAAGTTGCTTCATCAGACTCTATGAATAACGTGTGCAGCTGCAACAGTGGCCCTTCTCTAGATGATGATTCCTCAGTCACATCTCTTAAGTTAGGGTAAGCAATCATCTCAGTTTTAAAAATAATTTAATCATGTCAAGTTTTACCATCTCACTTTTGATGGTGAGATGGTGAAATTTGACAAGATCAAGTCATTTTACAATTGAGAGTATCATGATTCAGTATATATATTCATATAAGAGAGCTACTTACTCACTGACCGAAATTTTCAGGTTGCCCTTTCCTAATTGAAATGAAAGGATGGGAGGATTAACTTCTCTTTTATCATAATTAATTTTATAATTCAGAAACTATTCAAAATAGTTTCTTCTCATAATTGATTCGGATTTCAAAATCAACTGTATAAGAATTGTCATTAATGCATATACTTTGTGTATGTGTAATTCCATGGACCTATATAAAAACATACCGAGTATTGAATGGGTGTGACTGTGAAAATTTTCCTGACATCACGCGGATGCAAATCTACCAAGTACCAACGAACATAACAAGTAACTGAAGTCTTCTCTATGGTCGTGTTTTGCTGTTGTAACCAACTCAACAAGTAACTGACTAGCAAATCCAATAACTATGTAACTAACTCACTTCATCTATACATGCAATGTAACTTGTAACTAACTCACTGATCACTCACTCACTTCATCCAATAATTTAGGCTTAAATATGTTGGAGGTCCCTCTAAAATAGGGCTTTTGGTTAAGGCCCCTATAATTTTTTTTTGGGTGGAA
Source organism: Lotus japonicus (assembly GCF_012489685.1). Lineage (NCBI taxonomy): Eukaryota > Viridiplantae > Streptophyta > Magnoliopsida > Fabales > Fabaceae > Lotus > Lotus japonicus. The sequence goes on along the minus strand of NC_080041.1, from coordinate 22,430,681 downwards.
TAAGCCCCTAATGTGAAAATAATATATAGTGATAAACCCCTGCCGTGAGGTTCCGTTTAATTTCTCATGATTCTGCAAACGACGCTGACGTGGATTATATTTTGTGAAAATTATTCAATTAAAGAGGGTGCCACGTAAGTAAATTAGGATTGAAAAAATAAAAACCCAAGTAAAAAACTCAAGTAAAATCCCCAAATGTACTTGTGTTTTTTACTTTGGATTTTCATTTTATTTTTAATTTTTGATCTCTCATTTACTTACGTGGCACCCTCTTTAATTGAATAATTTTCACAAAACGCCGTTTACAAAATAATCAGAAATTAAACGGAACATCACGGCAAGGGCTTATCACCATATATTATTTTCACATTAGAGGCTTATTCCACCCAAAAAAATTTGTAGGGGCCTTAACCAAAGCACCCCTATTTTAGAGGGACCTCTAAGCCAATAATTTAATAGTCCTACCAAGTTAAGCATGTATGTCTATCATGGTAAGCTTATATACTAATACAATATTGGTAAAGGCAGTAGAATGAATAGCCTTAATATATGGAGATTAACAAGTTGAGGCAGATGAATAATTCCTCCTTGAATTTTATCACAAACGAGACATCAATATATCGATCTCAACATATTTAACGTGTTCATGAAATGTAGAATTTTGTGCAATTTGAGTAGCAAATAATTGTTGTCACAATATATAAAAATTGGCTTCTGAAGATGTTGATTAAGATCATGAAGCAAATAGACAAGCCACATCAAATTTCACATGAGAAGTTGTAGCAAAAGCCCTATATTCTACTTCGTATAATGATAATGATTTGGAAATTGTGTGTTGTTTCTTGGATGTCTAGGAAATCAAAAGAGGAACCATAAAAGGTAGAGAGACCAATTATAGACCTTCTTGAATCTGAGCATTAAGCCCAATCAGAATCACTAAAAGATTTGAACTCAAGATTTTAAGTAGCAGCAGAGAAAAATAAGAAAAATATGCTCTGGCCTAGCATCTTTTAATCTTGCTCATAATGTATACTACCAATAACGGATCTAGAAATTTGATGTTGTGAGGGAAATATCTACATATAAAATTGTAACGGAAAAAATAAAACATATATTATTAGAAGTTTGAAAGCACATCATAATTGTTCCCTACGAGTTTTCATAATATGAAAACTCTGCACAATTTTTTCATTCTCAACACTATCAAATACATCTTTCTCTATATAAGTAACTAAACAATCATTTAATCATTCATCTCCCACACGATTTCGCATCCGGTTCTTGATGGTATTCATAGCAAATAAGACTCTTTCAACTGTTGCGGTTGCTACAGGTAGTATCAACTCTTTGAGCAAATATACCATTGGATACACAATATGCTTCATAGTCTCCACAAGCTTTGTAGTAAGACCACTAATTCCGCCCAATCCTAAAAGTGCACAATCATAGCATATATCCATTAAGTAATTTTCAAGTTGATTATCTAGTGCCAAAAGTTCCATTGGGAAAAATTTGAAGGATAAAAATAAGCCAAACAAATCAAATTTTCCTTATCAAATGAAGCAAATGAGTCTCTTGGACTTAAGCATGCTACACAAAGAAGCAACTCAGTATTCACTTCAGTAAAACGATTATTCAACTCTTGAACCTGCCCATCAATCACTTGGTAAAATAATTCAACTTGAAAATGATGCAAATTAGAAACTTTCTCCAAGTTGCGCCTTGATCTTCCTTGTGTTTGAAATGTATCATTCGTAATAGGAATTACAACATTGTGTTTTTCAAAAAATAATGAAACTCCATCAAGTAAAGAATGTCAATTGTAACGCCCCAAATTTCTCAACTGAGGAATCACATTAGTAACCTAACAAAGTCTAAGGACTATTCTGCAATCCCTAAAATCCAAGGGTAATTTTTTTAAAATGAGAATGAATATCATAGTGTTGGAAACACATGATAACTTTATTTAAATAACCTGTTTCCCGATATATAGTAATAATAGCTTACAACACCATAGTAAGGTTCAGAATAAACATGCGCACTTTAACAGTGGCGGAAGCAAGGCTTTAATAACAGAGTTCCCTTAAAGAAAGGGAGACTCAACATAATCCACAAGAAGAGAAGCAAAGCTGCTTCTCACACCACTACTCCACCGCTTACGACTCGATCTCCAACTCGAGCAGCTAAGCCTCGGCGGAAGGATCTCCATCGCCTAATAGCGTTAAGCGCCCAAACAACAAATAGCAAATAGAAAGGGTTAACTCCATGCAATTACCAGGTATAAAAGAGAAAATCATGCTATTCAAATTTAATGACCTAGCATGGTAAATGAACTAGCATCATAACTCAACTCATATATCAACAACTTAACATCATAACATTTATTCAGGCATCAACAATCCTCAACAATGTAACGACAAATCAGATATCAATAATCCTCAACAATATAACGAAAAATCAGATATCAATAATCCTCAACAATATAACAACAAAGCAGATATAAATAATCCTCAACAATATAACATCAAATCAGATATCAATAATCCTCAACAATATAAATCAAACTAGATATCAACAACCTCAACAATATAGATTAACTCAGCTATCAACCACTTAACATATCAGATGACAATAAAACCAACAATATGAGTCAATCAATAACGTCTCAAAAGACGGGACGATGATAGGACCACACCTCCTCATCGCCACGTATAACGTCTCACAAGACGGGACAATCATAGGACCACACCTCCTGATCGCCACTTAGCGTCTCACAAGACGGGACAATGATAGGACCACACCTCCTCATCGCCACTTATAACGTCTCACAAGACGGGACAATGATAGGACCACACCTCCTCATCGCCACTTATAACGTCTCACAAGACGGGACAATGATAGGACCACACCTCCTGATCGCCACTTAGCGTCTCACAAGACGGGACAATCATAGGACCACACCTCCTGATCGCCACTTAGCGTCTCACAAGACGGGACAATCATAAGACCACACCTCCTGATCGCCACTTAGCGTCTCACAAGACGGGACAATGATAGGATCACACCTCCTCATCGCCACTTAATAATGCCACGAAGGCCACACAGTACAATCCGACAACGCATATGCACAAATATATATCAACAATTACAAATCCAATAATCAAGACAGAGTAACCCTATGTTACTCTTAATATCAACAAGCATACGTCAACTCAACTCAATGACAGAAACCAGTAAACGGCCGAAGTCCGTCAGAAAACGGAGACACACGTCTCAATAAGTTTACTCGACCGAAGCCTTCAGAAAACATTTGGCACAAGCCTCAGAAACAATCAATATAAGCAAGCATACAACATTGCAAGCATGATCATCACAATCCAATGTCAATCAATATAAACATCTTCATCTCAAACGCAGACAGTGCGATAAATACATGCAAGAATCAAAGACGCGCTAAAACTGAGTTACCCTTACCTTCAGGAGTAGAAGTTGGGCATGGAAGTTGTGAACCTAGAACAAGGAAATACAATCATCAACACAAGCCTCACTAGGGGCAACACGATCTAATAATACTAATCGAAATCGTAAAGAAAGCTTTTAAAGCTTCAGAGTTCACATTTGGGCACGAATGGACAACGGAGACTTCGTTCGCTAAAACGAACATAACTCGAGCTACAAAACTCGGAATGACACGAAACCAGAGCCAAAATTTCGACAATCGAAAGAGCTACGCTATAGCTCAGGTCATAGAGACCCAAAAATTATTTTTGGACACGGTACCCTAACAAATAGGTTTCGGCCACTCTCAAAAATAGGGTTTTCGAACTTTTTCTTCGATCTAAATCAATTCCTAGGTATTCTTAGGCGATATCTAGGCCAGGGAAACTCTCAGAAAAATTATCAAATCGAAAACTATTGCAGGGGAATTTTGGTCAATATTTTTAGCTCAGAAACTCAAAATCAGAATTTCGAAAAACAAATTAGATGGGGTCGACACCAACGACGTTTATGCGACTAATCCTAATGACACTAAGCTCAGTCGAGAGTTTTAAGCCCAAAGGACGGAACTTTAGCCAAAAATGGGTATTATGAGCAGAATTGAAACTCGACGGCAATTCGGCGAGAATCGGCGAAATGTAATCCGCTAAACATGCTCTTGGGCACACAGGGAATAAGTTTAGATAGAGAGATCGAGTTATTTGGACAGTTTTACAAAAAGCTCAAAATTTTGAGCACAGAAAGACATAGAGAAAAGCGACAGAATTGACGATCAGAAGTAAGGATTAGCATCAGTACCTTGAGGCCTACGCGTAGCAACGAACTGTGCGACGATCAGACAAGAATCGGCGAAAAGCTTTTCTCCTCCTCCTCCTCTTGAAACCCACGGCCGTGTGTGTGTGTGTTTGTGATGTTTTTTGTTTTTTTTTTTTCATTTTTCAAGCTATTTATAGAAAACGGAAAACGCGGAAAAATGAAAATTTCGCGATTCTGATTTTTCCTGCACATTCCTCCGTGAATCCTAAGATAGGTTCTGGCGACAGAATTCCAAAACTCAAAAGAGGTTTCTTGGAATTAAGGTAAACAATCCAAAGTCGGTGTAAATCTATTTTACCCGAAAAACTACTTTTTGCAGTGAATGTCGGATGAGAAAACTTCTTTCTGAAGAAAGATTGGAAACATTGAAAGAAATGGGTGTACGCGTGTGGAATCTTCGTTTGAAGCTCCGAATAGAAAAAGTCTTCATCAACCGTCTATTCTAGGTTTCTTGAGCTATCAGGGTTTTAGTTTCGGCAAACCTCCGAGAATTAGAATCGGACGTTCGTACATCTCAGGGTTTCGTATCGAAACGCTTGTCATGGAAGGATTTAGAGAAGTTCTAACATTTCTCTGAAGATTTTTGGAATTAGTTTCCATCGTGTCTTTTAGTGCGAATTAGTCGTTTACTGACGCTCTCGTCCTAGGTATAATTGAATACTACTTGTGCTATAAACTATATCGACTATAATACTATTCTTAGTCATTTCCTGAACTTTCTTCTTCATAATATTACTCCAACCATCAAATGAAAGTCAAGTTCCTCTCACGTTGACACAAAATCCTATGCGTGAGTTGGAAATTAATTATTTATTTAATTCTAAAATCCTGGGTCTTTCATCAATCATCGTCCCTCATAACTTGCAATCTTTAATTTGACACAATAACTAACTTCATAGCATTTACAATAACTTGATCACTTCTTTGTAATGCTTGAGATAATTCATTAGCATGCGCAAGATAAAAACAAATTCAAAAGATTGTATCAAATTCAACAAAGCACATGCTTCACCTTTTTGGTCTAAACTTATGACATCTTCCTCAACAATTTCAAGCACATCAATTATTGAAAAGAACAAAGAAATTATACTTATTAATGTACCATAATGAGAGTCCCATCTAGTATCTCATGATTTATTGATCATAATTTCTTGATTCAAACCACGACCACCAAGGTTGTCAGACTCGAGAGTTTACGTAGACTCATTTTGGGGAGGTAAACTCATTTCGTCGAGTTAACTCGTAGACTTGTAAAAGTCTACCAAAAAAAACCTGTCATAGTGTATAAAAATACATACTACAACCATGAAGGAGAAATTAACTAAATAAATTCAACATTCAACTTCATAATAAAGCAAAGTTCAACATAACACATAAACAACCAAGAGTGCATCAAAGTTCAACAAAGCATGTAAACAACCAAAGTACCTCCAAGAGTACGTAATTCATAACAAAGTCTTAAAGAGAGCTAAAAATAAAAATCAATAGTGCATAATTCATAATCTTTAAACTTCAAATGATCAAACATCTTCCATGTCATCATCTTCAGACTCTCCTTCATCATCATCCATGTTCTCCTCTTCCTCAGATGAAAATGTTTCTTGAATGTAATCATCATCAAGGGTAGGTGGATTACTTGAGCTTGCAACCAAATCATCATCAACATGTTGTACATCATCATCTTCATAGACATTAACATTGTTTCTTTCTCCTTCTACATCTCCAACATTTGTTATCCATTCATTATCAGATTCAATATCCTCAAGAGGGATAAACACTTTCCTCTTTGTTCCTTTACGCTTCAACTTCAAGTTGTGCATGACATAAACTAAGTCATTCATCTTCTGTTGGTGCAATCTATTCCTTTTTTTTGTATGAACCTAGAATAAAACATAAGTATATAAAATTAAAACCTATAAACAAAGTCAAGTTTAAAATTATAAGACCTTAAAGTAAAGCTTACCATTTCAAATGAGCTCCAATTGTGCTCACATCCGGAAGAGCTACAAGTCAAGCTTAGAATCTGAATAGCAAGCTTCTTTAGTTCAGGGGGCATTGATCTCCATAAAAGTCCCACCATTCTGCTGGAGGTGTAGTCTTCTTAGCATCTTGTGCAGCACCTAGTCCAAACATGTCTTTCATATAATGAAAGTCCTTAACTTGAGCATGAATCTTATTCCTCTCACTGTGAGAGCTCACCATGCTTCCTATACAATTGTATAGCCCTTGTTTGACATCAAGATCATCTTTTTTGAAATTAGGCTCCCAATGTAATTGAGGATTGAGGTAATATGCAGTTGCGTGCAAGGGCCTATGAAGTTGTTTATACCACCTCTGATCTATGATGTTCCATACAGGCTCATAACTACAAGACGTCAAATACAAATTAATTAGAAGATATTTGAAGAGAAGAAATCTAGAAGATATTTAAAAACATTTATTTACCTCTTCTTAATATTCTTGAAGTTCTTTTTTATCTTTTCCTTAGCGCCGTCCATCGCATTATATATGAAACTCATTGCAGGGCTTTCATCAGAATCCACCCTACGAAGAACTCCTATCACAGGACCAGCAGCCTTGAGACATGTGATTATGTTCTTCCAAAACCGATGGTCCAAAGCTATACTTTGCACCCTTTTCCCCTTTGCCATAGTAGAAAACTTACTTGACTTCTAGTCATCTGACCTAAACAAGTTCTGCACTGATGTTTGCAAGATAAAGTCAAGTATGATTGTGCAACCTGTCCTTCTCCACTCCTCCTTAAATGATTCAAGCATTGCATCAGTTCGACTTACTGCTCGCTTCAAAAGTTTTTCTTTAAGGTCATGATAAGAGGGTGGCTTGAAGCCAACTCCATATTTTGCAACAGACTCCAACATCTTTGCAAAAGCAGGATTTTTAATGCAATTAAAAGGAATAGCACTGGTGTAGAAAAATTCAGCAATGTCATCATCAACCACCGACTTCAAGTCCTTTTTCACCTAATTATTCAATGTTTGTTGCACCGCTCCACTTCCACCACTCTTGCTTTTGACTTTGATGGCATGTTGAAAATGTTTTTGCCCTTTCTCTGAATTTGAGTTTCAACAACCTCCACTTGTTAATAGTCTTCCTCAATATCAATCAAATTTCTCTTTTTCGTTGATGCAATTTGAACCTCCACAACAATTTTCCTTATAGAGTCCCTTACATTTTCAGGCACAGTAGTACATGGTTCTGAATCAATGCTTGTACCAACAAGATGATGCTTGAACCTGTAAGTCCCTGAAAATTCTTTTGCGCAATAGGTACATTTAACCTTTTTTCCATTGCCTAAAATATCAATCCTATGTTTCCACCCAGGATCAGTCCTTTTTCCAGGGGCATTCTTTCTTCTCTAGTGTTAGCAGGCCAACAACAGTGTTGCTTGAAGCATCTTAACCACCAGCCCCGGACATTTTGGATTCTGAAGTGAAACTGAAAGCATAATTTTAAAAATATTTTAGCAACAACATGATGAATTTGAATTCAGAACCAACTTGGACTCTTGGCGTATATCAAAATATTCAAAATATTATATCAGAATATAAATTTGAACAATTGGACAAGTATAATAGTATATCATATATGAATATACTAGTATATCAGAAGATGAATATCTGGAGAAAACGTAATAGTTTAGTTTCTAATTAGAGAAAATGTAATAGTTTCACATCCTAACGTACGAAATTGAAGATATAGAGTGCGTGGTATTCACATCCTATCGAAATTGAAGAAGAAAATGTAATAGTTTCTAATTAGAGATTCACCAACTAGAACTGACAGAGAATCGCAAAACCTGCAGCAGCGACGGAGGGTGAGGCAACTGCAGCGGTGGCCGGCGGCGCGACGACAGGTGGCAAAAGCAGCAGCACGACGGTGGGTTGAGACAGCAGCTGCGCAGGTTCTCTCTAGGGTTTAAACTTCTATCGTGAAAAGGAGCAAGAATGAAGAGAACCTAATCTGTGTATTTTTTACAAAAGTTTCATGCGAAATTCCCAAATTACCCCTTTAATTTGGGAATTTAGGGAAAAATTGAATTTTTTTCAAAACTCGTAATCTCGGTTCAGACTCGCGATTTTGTACAAGTTTACCGAGTTTACTCCGAGTCTGCCCGATTCCATGAAATTAAGTGTTTACCAGCGAGTTAACTCATTTTTTGGACCTAGAAACGTAGACTCGTACGGTTCTACGAGTTAACTCGCGAGTTTGACAACCTTGACAACCACTAGAGATCTCTCTGTTGTACAATGCTTTTTTCACCTTCTTATGTTGACTATCACGAAGAATATTTCTATGTTTACATGAAGCCCCAACAACATTGCATAAAGTAGCAATTGTACTAAAAAAACAATGCAATTGTAACATTTTTTTTTTGCTACTATAACAAGAGCTAATTGAAGTTGATGAGAAAAGCAATGAATATAGAATGCACAACTATTCTCTTTTAATATCAATCTTTTGAGACCATTAAATTTACCTTTGCATATTACTTGCTTGATCGTAACCTTGTCCACGTAATCTTGACAAACTCAACCCATGTTTTGCAAATAATAACTTCAAAGCTGATTTTAGTGATGAAGCATTAGTATTTGAAACATGGACAAAGTCAAGAAGACACTTTATAACTTGTCCGTTCTTGTTCACATAACGCAAAGCCACAGCCATTTTTTCTTAATTGAGACATCACGAGATTCATCAATTAAAATAGAAAATAACTTATCTCCCAAATTATCAAGTACAACTTTAGTGGTCTTACTAGCAGCGGCCCTAACGATATCTTTTTGAACTGCAAGAGATATTAACTTGAGATTTCCACGAGCATTCTTCAAAACTTGATGAATATTGTCATTATGGTTGGAAAGAAAATCTAGAAGCTCAAGAAAATTTCCCTTGTTGCTTGAAAGCATTGACTTATCATTACCAAGAAAAGTTAATCCTTGGCGCAGTAAAAACCGAATGCAATCAACAATAGCAATCAAATGAGTTCGGTAGTCTTCTTTGATTTGGAGAGATTGTTTACACAAAGCAACTTCAATATGTTGTGATTGTTTCATTAGAGCTTGACAATTTCTCCAAACTTGATTATGAGGACTACTTGAATCTTCAACATGAACATCAAACCCCTCACTCTTTTTCCAATTTGTAAAACCTTTTGTTATAAATGAATCACTTCCTCCTTTATGTTCTTCAGTATATGATCTCATCTAACTTCAACGTAAGAAAAGTGTAGCATCTTCCTTTTGACTATATTCTAACCAATTGTCATATTTTAGATACCAATCAGGATTGAACCTACGCAAAGTATTTTCAAATTTTCTTTGTGGAAAACTAATCTCTTTTGGTTGACAAGGGCCCTTTTGTAGATAATATTTCCTAACTTCATCTTTATCATTAGGGTGATATGATGACATTCTTGGCCTTAACCCAGGATCATTAGGAAGCTTTCTTGAGTCGAATAAATAAATATTTTTTTCATGATTGGACCTAATGTCTCATTGATTGCTTGAGATTGAGAAGATGGTTGCTTAGGTATTCTCCTTTTGAACAAAAATTTCATTGCTACATAAAGTTAAAAGAAAGAAAAATCCTTAGCTTTAAAACTCAATTGTGTTTAAACACTTACTATCTTTATCAAGTAAAATATTGGAAACAAAAAATATTGTAGCAAACCCAAACTAAGATAATGTCAATTTATCACTAATGTGAACAAAATGATGCATATGTGTGGCAAACTGGAAATACGGAACTGATAAATTATAGCATCACTAATGTTCACATTTCATTTTGTTCATACTATAGCAAACCAATCCTAGTAATTTATCGCTAATTGCTAAGTGTCAATCATATATTCAGATGCATGGCAAACTGTAAATACATGGCGTGATGGCAGCACATGATGCATCATACATGTGATTATGTGAATGTAAATTTTAGCTCTCAAAACTCAATCACAAGTCAAAACCACTTATATTGAAAAATAAAACACACACACACACACACTGAGAAACAAACAGAAAGAACGGTCAAAAACCATTCTAGTTCCAGGCCCCAAAACCAATTCAAGTTCCAGCCCCAAAGACGAAATTAATAAAAGGACAAAGATAGTTGTTTGGTCTGTGAATCTCCATCTTCTATTGAAAAGGTGGGCTGACAATTGCTGCTAAGAAGTGAGAAAGCAGAGTCCTTTGTTGTTTGATTTGTGGAAGAAAAAAGGAGAACTGTTGAGTTTTCCTTCTCTCTCTCTCTCTCAATGTTTCTTCGGTGAATGAAAGAAAGTGAGGAAAAGATTTGGGGATTTGGGGTTATCTTATGAGTTATAACCATTGGACCATAGTTACCTGGTTTGCATTATTGTCAATTTTACCATGTTGCTATTGTGTTTTAGGCACTTATCTTGTGGATTTATTTGAAAAAGATGTAGATTAACTCTCTTCATAGGTCGATTTTAGCTGAAAGGAAGAGGATCAGAGTTAGAAAATCAAAACTAGAAAGCGAAAAACAGAAGAGAACAACTAGAGCTCGACCCAAGGATAAAAGGAAGGAACTTTGAGGTTGGTTGATCGTCCGTTGAGCTGGAGACACGCCAAGGACGCCACCGATCATCGTCTTCTTCATGGTTTTTCTTTGTAAACTTTTGAGCATCCATGAAAATGGGCAGCTAGGTTCTTTTTGTTGGGATTGGTTGTAGCCTTTTGGACTTGATTCACTCACTTTGACCTTTACATATATATATCAGTGTTTCGATATGATGGATTCAATGATTTACCTTGTGTTTTATGCATGTTTTAGCTTAATCATCTAAGACATGATTTTGGATTTGATAGTATAGTGAGAACTAGCTATTTGAATTTGATCTAGGTAAATGTCCTCTAATGCATCTAAGATCTAGAGATAGAATTAGATCATTAGTCAAACTACATCCATGCTTAATGCTTCTTGCTTATTAATCAATCAAGAGATTGAGGGTTTAATATAGTATGATGATAATCTTTGCATAGGAAGATCGTGTAGTGAGATAAGATACGATGTGATGGATTTAATCATAGGACAAGGTTTATGTATGAAGTCTTAGAGTGCGTAAAGTCAATCGGTGAATTCGAATTCCAACAAATGTCTCCTCTTGATTTCAATCTTGTTTTATATCGTTTTGTTTTACTTACAAGTTCTTTTGGTTACCGAAACAATTAAACATTTTGAAACCCTCATTGCTTACATAATTTAGCTAAAGAAAAACATGTATTTCCAATTCCCTGTAGATACGACATAACCCTTTGTTGTATTATAATTGAATCTTGAAAGGAATTCAAGAGTATGTGTAGTAAAAACCTTTCAATAAAATGGCGCCGTTGACGCTTCGGTACGCGGTACGATTACTGAAACGTGGTTCGAGATTAAAGAAATATGTGATACGAGAGGGGTATACATAGTCGGTTCGACATTTTGGTATGTGGTACATTTTAATTATTAATTGGTATGCTCATATAAAAATTGATGATAAAAAATTTAAAAATTCAAATGATTAATATCAATTGAGGAACATGAGTAACAACTTTTATTCCCTTATAAAAAATTGAGTAACAACATAAAACAATTGAATAATAACATAAAACAAAATTGAGGAACATGAGTAACAGTCACACATTCATTCCCCGGTAACAAAATTGAGTAACGCCCCACTGACAACAAATGTTAATGTCTTCTTACTAGAAAGGAACATTAATTTCTTTTTCTTTTTCCTCTTTTAGTCCACTGTGCATGCAATTCATCAACGGTGCCGGACCCAACTTCACATCTCCTTTCTTCTAGCCTTGTAGAGGATTCCTCCAAAGAAGTGTCATTTAGATTCATATCCCATTTTTTGAAAGGTCCATGCTTGTAAGTATCAGAAAATTGGGACTACAAGTGAATATTTAGTGAATAAAAACCAATTTTTCATCAATTTCATAGTTCAACCTATTCCTCTTGACATTATGAATGTAGACATAAGTACTCCAATTTCTTTGAGCTAAAGAGCAACTTATTGGTTGAGATAACACTTTTTTTGCAACCTCTGCTAGTTCAGAAGTTTCAGAACCATAAGTAGACCACCAATCAATAGCATCCATGGTCACAACATCTACTTGGGCAGCTTCCATTGCATATATGCCTTTTTTCATGTGAAACATTGTAAGTCTCGTAAAAGCTTCTGCTTCTCTGCATTTTCAGATATTTTTTCAAAAGCTTGCATTACTGTAATGATCACTTCTTTATCGTTGTTTGGAGCCTTCCTAGCTATACCTCTTGGGGCTGCTGTCTCAAGGTATCGAATCTCATAAAATTTAGGGGTTAATGCAAAACCAATGCAGTGAATAATGTAATTCATTTTGTCCACCTTTCAGTAATTAGGCTTTTTATTTTGAAATAGGAATCTGCATATTTTTTTATCATCATTATCTCCTTTATTTCTCCAAGCATGATATCCATATTTTCATAAAACTCTCTCAATTTTGAACCTTTACCATCAGCAAACTTAATCAACAGATAAATTGGTTTTGTTATGTTGATCACATTTTCAACTTCCTCCCAAAAGTTGTAATTGTGAATTGTTTCAGCAACTAAAACACTCATTTTTCTAGTATTCTCATCTCCATTTTTTACATATTCTCTCCAAAAATTCAAAGCAACAGTAGTAGAAAGAGCATCTCTACATTCATAAAGCCTCCTCAGTAAAATATAGTGTGATGCAAATCTAGTCTTTGCAACTTTTAGAAATTCAAGATCTGAATTTGCTCTGAAAAATTGATAAGGTTTGACTATGATTAATTATGTACTTTAATATGTTCTTTCCCTGATTTTAAGTGTTTCTCAGCCAATCAAAAGTTTCAGCAAAATCTTTGAATATTAAATTCAAAGTGTGAACAACACAAGGAGACCAGAAAATGTATTTGTGTACCTTTTGTATTTTTTTCCTAGCAGCCTTGCAATTTGCGGCGTTATCAGTCACCATTTGTAGAACATTAGATGACCACATTTCTTCTATGGCTTTGACTAGATATTGAGAAATAGCACCCTCATTTTTTTCAACTCCACAAAAGTCCTCTGCATACATAAACATAGTTGCTCTAATATTCATAGCAAGAACATTAATCAATGACATTTGCTTCACGTTGCTCCACCCATCTGAAATAATAGAGACTCCTTGATGATACCAAGTGTCTTTGATAGGAGCTAAATCATTCTCAACACTTCTCTTGCATTCATCCAACAAAACAGTTTTTGCCTTTTCAAAAGAAGGCGGTTTGTAACATTTAGGCCCCTTATTAATGACTTCTAACATTTGAAAAAATTGTGGATTTCTTAAGACATTAAACAGAATCTCATTAGCAGAAAGATCTCTCATCACCTTCATATCAACATATGCATTTTCCATAAGGTGGAAAGAAGCTTCAATAGGCTTGGATAATTCATATTCTTTATTGCTAATTGTAGAAATCTTCAAAGATAAAGACAAGCCACCAGACTTTTCCGCATTCAACTCTTCTTTTAAGTTTTCGAAATTCATCTACATTTTTCAATAATGCTTGACAACGTTGAATGTTGCTTATTGTCCCTGCTGGAGCGCCAAAGAAATGATAACGGATCATTGTATATATACTAGTGTATGAGTTTTTGCAGTGCTTGCATGACCACGTTTTTGACACTCCAGGATTTTTTTCAGGAGCAACATCAGTGTAAATGGCCTCTTTAGCTAGAGGCTTTGTTGCTTATTTGTGCTCACTCTTCATGGAAGACACCCCAGAAGAAGTTCTAGCCTGTCGCGATACTTGAACTTCTTCATTGTCACTTGCTTCATGACTCTGAGTAGCAGAACCATTAGAAGATAGGTTGTTGCAAGTTTCTTTTTCCAAATACCATGCTATCAAGAAAAAGAAAAGACGACGGTACATGGAAAAATAACAAAGAAGAATCACAAAGGATAAAAGAATAAGCATCATAATATTTAAAGGGAGAATTGCACAAAAAAACCTAGGTTACAATGGTTAATGACTTTAATTTGCACAATTGTTGATAAGGACAACATTTTCCAATGTATCCAATCCAATTTTCAAGTAGTATACAATAAATGAATAAAAGAAATTTTTTTATAAAGGAAAATCATAAGTCATGACACAATATAAGGAGTATTAGTTGGTTATTCCTTTGATTTAATAATTGTTGTTTAATAAAAAAATTGAAAATGAATCAATTAAGAGATTGCACGAGATTTGTGCAACCATTAAGCTACTTGACTTTTTCAAATATGCAGTCTGGCATTCAAAAATCTTTAAAAAAGGAAAAAAAATTGGAACCTGTACATGAAGAACCAATGCGCGAATTGGAGAGAACCAGTTCGCAAACGTATCGTGCACTGGTACGCATGATCCATAACGCGGTTCTAGGAAAAATAGGAGAACCAGCTAACTATGAATTGGACAAAAGAAATGAGAGAGTGATAGAATGGTATGAATGAATCTAAATATCTGATTGATATTAGAATTACCCACTACAAAAATTTCAGCTTTAGCCTTTAAACAATGCGAGACTATGATTTGTGGGGGCAATTTTTACCTGATGGGGCAACAAAAACATACACTCTTTATACTTTAAATTTTTTTATAATGAATTTTTCATAAATCAGGTGGGGTCATATGCCCCCATAGCACATAACGTGCATCCATCCTTGTATACTACAACGTATTTTTACCTTTTGCAATAGTTAAAAATAGTAGGCAAAGCTATTGAAACTGTTGCCTAAACTTAAAGGGAACACTTTTGAACAACTAATTGAGTTGTTGGATATACTAGTATTACCCATTAATTTGGTATAAAAATTAATTATATTCTACGGTAACAAGCTAGATAGTATGACTCCATTGGAGCTGAAAAAGGAACTGACTCAAAACACTCATTGAAAAACAAAGATAAGATACGGTACTTGCGAGGTAGATCAAGCAACCAATTAAGCGATGATAAGCTAGATATATTATTATAAGAAAACTAGTAAATGCTGATGGTTTTTTTACTGATGGCCAAAATCTACTGATAATTTCCCTAATTACCGATGATAAGACCTTTTTTTGCGAAAAAGTAAACCTTTTTCCCGGTGACTATGACCGCTAGTAAGTGTAAGGAAGACTCCGCGGGAAAATTTAGATGTCGGGAATACTTGGTGGGAAAGGTTACCAACGACAAAATCGTCGGTAGATGAAATCTACCAAAGAACATAATCGTCAGTGTTATCACCAGCCATACCCTCGAACAACCTGCCTCTAATTTGAAAGAAACAAGTTCAGTAATTCTGTCAACCGCTTCACCCATGGAACCATCCATTTTACCAATGGTTTAAATCGTCCGTATGTGTAACCGTTCGACAATTTCGATTATCGATAATATATATATATATATATATATATATATATATATATATATAGGTTAACTATCAGATTGGTCCCTGTGTTTGTGTCGCCGTCTGAGGTGAGTCCCTCCCCGGAAAATATATGGTTTAAAGTCCTCGTGTTTGAAAAACGTATGAAGCGGGTCCTCGCCGGAGGGCGGAGCTCCGGCGAGCGCTGATTTGGATTGGTGACGAGGATAAAAATGCTTACGTGGATTATAAAAATTAAATAAAATTAAATAAAATTAAAATCTAGATTACCAAAATTAAAAAATTAAGGGTTTAAAATTTAATCCTATTAACAGGGAAAAAAATAAAAAATCATCATCCTTATTCATAAGTCAGTTTCCTGCAACCAGAAGCACAAACTTGGGTTGCTTCCAATCAAAATACCAGATTAGCAAAATAAAGGACAAAGCAAACCCTAAATCAAACACAATTCCAACCTAGAAACCAAGAAACTTCAACTTCTTCCTCATCTTCCTCCTTAATCTCCTTAGTCAGACCCATTCAAACCACCACTGGATCACATAAATCGCATCTCCATCGCCGCATCTCCAAAGCCAGACCCATTCAACCCACCGCTGGATCGCATCTCCAAACCACCACTGGATCTCCTAAATCGCATCTCCATTTCCATCCTCAGTACTCCTCCTTGTAACCTCCTAAATCGCATCTCCATTGTCGCTGGATCTCTTCTCTTCAGCCACCTCTGCGCCGCCTCTCCCAGTGGCGGAGCTTGACCACCACCGTCGCCATTTCATGCGTGAGGCTCCATCGAACTCGCCTTGTTACAATCCTCTTCCTCTCTCTCCTCATCCTCTCCTTTCGCTCGAAAACGACACCTCTCATGTCACATCCTTCATCGACTTTGCACTTCATGCCTGATTCCTCTTCCTCGCAGATGTGGTTTGCAGGTGGGCGTGGGGGGTGGGGTTGGGGCTCACAGATCTCTGGTTGCAGGTGGAGGAGGTTTGGGGTGAGGCCGTGAGGTTGACAGTGGTGCTTCCAGATCAAGCATCAAGAACAGATTTGGGGGTTTTTAATGCCCATACTGAGGATGAAGAAGAACACGGTTTTGGTTGAAGCTTTTGTTTCCTATTTTACTGAGAAAGAACACAGTTTTGGTTTCTCTGGAACCAAGCAAGCAAGGTAGAGGGAAGGATTTCAGAGAGGGGATGGAAGATTATGGTTTTTTTAGAGAGATGAAGCAGATGAAGATTGTTTATTTGATTCAGATGGAGATGAACATGGGTTTAGTTTTGATGAAGATGAAGATGATTTGGGGGAAATTGATTTTGTTAATTAATTTTTGAGTTAGATTTGTTAATTATTAGTTTTATTTTTGTTAATTAAATTAATTTTTTTTTGGAGAATTAATTTTTATTTTAATTTAATTTTATGATGTGTTATTTATTTTTTATTTTTTATTATTTTTTAAAATCCACGTAAGCATTTTTATCCTCGTCACCAATCCAAATCAGCGCTCGCCGGAGCTCCGCCCTCCGGCGAGGACCCGCTTCATACGTTTTTCAAACACGAGGACTTTAAACCATATATTTTCCGGGGAGGGACTCACCTCAGACGGCGACTCAAACACAGGGATCAATATGATAGTTAACCATATATATATATATAAATGAGTGCAGCACGTCATTTCACCACAACTCCTTCTATTCTATCTTTCTTTCATTTTTCTCTTCATTCTTCCTTTTAATTTTTTAATATATGATAGTCTTTTTTGTTTACTAGTTAATTGTTTTTCCTTTAGTTTGTAATATAAGTTTTTGTAGTTTTGAAGGGACATATTTATAAAGTCCTACACATCATTGATATTAGTGTAACTATGTTTCACATACATATATTGTGAACATGTTAAATTATATATGTAGGAAATTAATATTTGTTAGAATGTAAGACTTAAATTATATGTAATCGATTAAGCTAAGAATATTGTAAAAATATACTTTATTTATATAATATATTATGGGTGAATGAAAAAATACTTCCTTTTCTCAGGGTGATATGTTTCGTGGTGTAAAAATTGTAATTGTTAATTCTTTACCTCCTTTATGATTGTATCGTGATCCTATTCACCTAAGTTTCATATTAAGTTCTTTGTTTATGACCAATTATAAAATAATTGTCATTTTATTAATGAGGCACTTACCAAATGGTGAAAATTAGTAATATGGTGCAAATTGAATTTTAAAAACCTTCAAATCTTTCATTCATTTCAACTGAGTCATCTAAGATGATATAAATCATCAGTTTGTACGTTTTTAAAATTCAATTTGCACCATATTACTAATTTTCTCCATTTGATAAATACCTTATTACTAAACATCATCTTGGAAAGCTATTTGTCAAGCCTGAAATATTGTGAATGAAGGTACAAAGCGATTATTGGGGAATGGACTTATAGTTTCTTTTTGGAAGGATTCTTGAATTCCTCCCGTTGATACTTTAGTGGAATTATTGGTCGAAGATCTCCCGGATTGGTATGTTGAGCTTCCAGTGTCAGGTTATTATATAGAGAATGGGAAATGGAATTAGGACTGCGCTAAATTCTCACTACCTCTATTTGTGATAAGATATTTGAAATTAATCCTTCAAATTTGGATCGGGGGATAAACCTTATTGAAAGTACAATGTTAATGGTAAATTTCTATAAGATCAGTTTCCTCTTTGCTTCTCAATGATAAGGAATCTGATAGATATGAAAAGTTTGATTCTATATGGAAGTTCAAGGACCTCATCAGGTGCAATCTTTTTTATGGAAACTCTCACATAATAGGTTGCTGACGCACGTCAAAATAGCATGATAATTGCATTATTTTTACTATGATTTAATGCTTGATTGTTGCCTTTCTTATACAGAACTCATGTGTTTCCAGGTGTAACTACAAAATGTTGGTGAATAGAGGAAATATGAGAAAATAGTGTAAAATAGGCACAAAAAATAGAATGCTTCTATTGGAGTCTAATATGCCTACCAAAAATCACGGTCGTGCTTTCTAGAAGCCATAATCGTTCCAGTTAATAAAGTTCCATGACCATGCTTTCCCCAGCTTGCCCGTGGTTAAGTGACGTTGATTCTGCCTTGGTTGTGCCGCCTTGTGCAACCAAAGGCCTCAAGAGGCTGATATCATTTAGTAGAGGACAATGTGCAGCAGATAATGAAAGTAGTATAAAGTAAGGAAATAGTAGAGTGTAAAGAATGCTTGTAGAGGAGAGTGATGCAAAAGCATGAGAGATATATTTTTCCTTTGTATTCGTAAGATGTAAGATACTAGGATTTATTGATGTACTCCCCATATGTTATGAGTAGCTAAATTCTCTCTCAAGGTTGCAATGTAAGGAAATGATTTGAACTTTATTATATTTTTATATGTTGATTTTAATTCAGTTTCTTATATGTGTTTCTCTTTTGTGTGCTTGAATCTATATGCATAATTGACCATATCTCTTGTAGTTAATTAACTCCTAGCATGGGAAGTTAATCTATGGAGTCCGTTAAGGGAATAAGGTATAGAGAATTAGTTTCGGTGCGCTCCTAGCAGAGGTTTTTACATTAGTTCTTGATTGCTTCCAACTATTTATGATGCAATGAAATGGAAGAGACAATTATGCACGCTGGTAGCGATTGCTTGTGTGTATATGAAGTGTGAAATGCCTTTGTTGAGGAAGAGGTCTAGAACAAAGTTTTTAGTCAAGGATTGTCATAGAGGTTTAAGCTGCCCACTTATTTTTGTATAGCTGTTTGGAAATTGTGGAAAGATAAGTGTGACTTGGTCTTCAATAAGCGAACTAATGTGCATGATAACATTATCGTTATAATCATCAGTCTAGTCTCCCAAGTGATTCATAGTCTCATTGTTCTGGACAAGCCCATGCATGTCATTAAATTTGAGAAATTGATTCATTAGAAATGACCTGAGCCTAAATGTTCTAAGTTAAATACTTATGGTTCAATTTTTCGACACAACTTTAGAGCAGCTTGTTGGGTTTTATCCATGACTGTTATAAAAAGGTTTCTTTTGGGTTTTCTAATACCTTGGGCCTTTGCAACTCTCTTAGAGCTGATATATGGGGAGTTTTGATTGTTGAAGGGATTGAGACCAGCTTATACTCTCACACCACCTTCTCTTATGGTGGAAATGGATTCTAAGGTAACCTATGACTTAATTAAATGTCAAATGTCATTTGGCACACCCTTCTACATACCTGTATAGCTCATAAAAGAGATAAAAATATAGCCTATTCAGAATCTCTTTTCATCTCATTTTCCGTAAATCTAATAGACGTGCAGATCACCTTGCTAGACTGAGTCATAGCTAGTTCTTCTAAAATCATATTTGATTGTAATCAAGACCGAGTAATGTTACTTACACACCTCTCTTTTGAGGTGGAAGATGTGAAATGATGAGAGAGATATGAAGAAAAGAAAAAGTAAGAGAGAGAAAGTATGAGATGTGATAGATGGTAAGATGAGAGAGATAGAAAAAAAAAGAAATGAAAATGAAGTGTTTTAAAAATGAGATGTGTATATATCGTTACTGAATCAGACCCTCCTTTATTGTAGGGTCTCATTCCCTAAATTAGCTACTTTATTATAAATTTTAAAAATCAAATATTATAATTTATAAGTACTAAATTTTAATAAATAATTTTATTTTTGGGGGAAAAAAACATTAGCACACTTATTTCTCGTGAGCTTACATTATTTAAGGTGTGCTGACCCCTATGAAGTCTGAACCTATTCGCAACTGTTTCTTTGGCGCCCGAGTCACTGAGTCAGCTCGCCCGAGTGCGGAAGCCTAAACCCTTGTTCGGAATTGGGATTCAAGAATCAAGACCGCAACGATGAACGATTCACCGCGCAGAGATTCGGAATCGCTCGATTCCATGGATGCAGACCAGATTGCCACTGGGAACTTCAATAGCCCTATCCTCCATGGTCAACCACACGAGTTTCTCGCTCCCGGTAAGACCAATTTCGCTAAACTTCCCTGTCACGCAATGAAAACTTTTCGATTTGGTGTCAATTGATGTTTTTCTTGAGTCTAATGATGCTTGTAGCTGTTCTGTATGCTGTGTTTGTGTGTATTGGAATGGAATTGTATGAGTTCGAGTGTGAATTGAATTTGAGATTGAGAGGATGTAATTTGGAATTATTGTTATTGGTATTGTTTTGTTTACCTTTTAGATGGGAATGTATGTGGGTTGTTGATAAAATTTGTGTGCTTCAATGAATCTTTAAAAAAAATTAAAAAATTTCACTGTTGTGTTCAGAGTTGATAGTTCATTCAATAACTTGAAGTGAGTGGTGAGCTTGGGAGAGATGGTGATTGGAGGAATTGAGGGGTGGAAACCCCTTGCATTGCGTTTGGAATCGTTAAATAATGGATATGGATTTAGGTAGAAATTGGTTCTACTCTGATTAGGCCAGATTTGAGTGGATTTCTTTATGGGGAAAACTTAGGTCAAGTGGTTTAAATCCATTATATCGAGTTTCTCAATCAAAATTTGCTACCTCATTATATAATGGACTTAATCACTTAAACGCCGCCGCCATTGTAGAAGTTGGTGAAGGAAGAAGCCACAGGGGTGTTGCTAGTGGACCCATTTCGGAACCGTGAAAACGTCAAAGTTCTCCAGTTCCAAACTGTCGCGGTACTGAGATCGTAGTCGTCTATCTTCGCCACGGGCTTCCCCTAAGGCCAAACCAACCATCCTTTACTCCTGTTGAAATGCTGCTGATATTGGCCAGGTGTAAGAGCTCTTCGTCGAGCTCAGCATCCACTTGCTTGTTAACCTCATCGAGCATTTCGAATTTCTACCTTAGTACTTCTTTAATAAAAAAAGAATTTACATCTGGTTTGATTAGTAAAGATGGGGTCTTAAACTTTTTGTCGTCGCTCTTGGATGTTTAATGGAGAAAAACCAATTAAATACACTCTTGATTCAGATGTATAACTTGGATCATGTGCTTATGCCATCTACCAATCTAATGCATAAAAAGTAATGAACATTGATGGTTTGTAACTGTTCAATTTTAATTAAGATAGAAGTAGAAAATACATGAAACAATAAACACCTTTAACTACTTTAACAATGACCTCAACGTGAATTTACAAGGCAGTAGAGTGAGTTGGCCCTGAAGACTGTAGACAAACACACATGTCTTTGGTTCCCCTAAGTCCTTTGCTGCTTTGTTGAAGGGTTGAACACTTCTATCTCTGATACGCAAGAGTCAAAACATAATCCCTAATCCATTACTTAGTCTTAGTTTCTGATTTTTCTGTTTTTATTATCTGGCACTTGGGCTGGTGGGTTTTGCTGGTCTGGAGTTTTGACCAGCATTATAAGGTTATTTACCCCACCTCCTCATTTTCTTCTCTTATGATCAACATTTCAATTTTGTTATGATTTCCCTGACATAATTGTTCGGCTCGGCTTACATAGTATGTTTACAGTTTCCCAGGCAGGCAAGGTTTATGTAAAGGATGTTGCTAGTATTTCTAGCACTGATGTTGATGGAGTTAGGGGTAACTTTAATCTGGAAATGGGCCTAGACACATTACAAGACATGCTTGATAGCAAAAAGAATTCTGCGCTGGAAGCTGAGAAACTATCAAACTGCAGCACTCATGAAAATCAGCGTCATTTAAAATTAGATTTTCACAATTCTTTTGACCCAGAGGCAAAAGATGACTGTGGTGGTGTATCTTCACCTCAGACAAGTCAGATAGATCATACCCCTTCAGAGTCTCCATCCAGAGTACTGTAACTTCTATTTGTAAGATTACATCCTAGAAAGGATTTAATTTTGAGATTGATATCTATGTTTAATTTTTTGCAGACTGAATCAGTTGATACTAATGAAGCTGATGAGTGCATTAATGAGAGCAATCCTTCAAGTCCTGCATCTGATATTGCAGAGAATGGTTTATTTTATTGTAATCCTGAGTTCTAATACTTCTCAACT
This sequence comes from Lotus japonicus, assembly GCF_012489685.1. Classification (NCBI taxonomy): domain Eukaryota; kingdom Viridiplantae; phylum Streptophyta; class Magnoliopsida; order Fabales; family Fabaceae; genus Lotus; species Lotus japonicus. The sequence continues at coordinate 22,407,942 of NC_080041.1, read as the reverse complement.
ACATCCCCTTTTTTTTGAAATTTTACTTGGCAGTTTACAAACTGAAATGATTTTTTTTTTTTTGTAAATTTCAGCTTCATTGAATGGTTATGGATTGAATCACTGTGTAGCTGATTCTGACATGGTAATTCTTTTTATTTTATATTAAAAGAATCTTTGTGCTAAAGAAATAAAACATTAGGTGGAACTTTTATTAGCTCATGTCATTTTCTGTTTTAAATTTAGGGCAGATAACTTGTAATTAATTTCAGCTTACTTATCTTGATTATAGATGTCTGCTAATTTTTTTGATTTAGCTCCCCTCCCTCCTTCCCAACTACTTCATCAGGTTATAGCTACTTTTGAATCAAGAATATAATCAGAAGTATGAACTATTAGAGCTTCAAGTTGTGCATTTTCTTAGCATAAGGATCCATTTGTTTTTTTTTTAAGAAAACGTGCTGTTTTAATTAAAAAACATGTTAACTTTTTTATTGATCATTAAATTTATCAAAAAAGGAAAAATTGAAAAAAATGTTTTAAGGCTTTTCTCATAAGCTGAAATTAGTAACAGCTGGGGAAAAACAACAACAGAAGCTTTTTTGCTAATAGGTGGGGTTGATCATGTCTGAATAGGCCTTTTGTTTTTCTAGGTCTCCCTCAACTGTTGACTATTGGGGTACCCTTACTCTTGTTTTTAAGGTTATTCAGGTCTTCTCCACACATACCCAAACCACTTAAGGCGAGATCCTACCATCTTTTCCATAATAGATGTTACCCCAATAATTTTTGAAATGTATTTATTTCTAATCTTATCTTGTCTTGTGTTTTCTTTCGTGCATCATAACATTATTATTTTTGCAATGAGTTTACTTTTTTATTGGTTCTTAACTACCCAACATTCAATGTCTATGTGATAAAAAATTTCCCCTAAATTTTTGGCAATTTTCTATCACAAATAAACTAGAAGGACACCTGCATTTCATCTACCCTGTTTGAATCCTATGATTTACATCTCTGTCTAATACCTTGTCATTTTGCATTATGATCCGACAATACTTAAGTATGCAACTTGTGGTTTGGTATGGTCTACATTCTTTTTTAAGTTAGTCTTCCTCCTAGAAAATTTACATTTTAGATACTCCATTTTACTTCCACTTAAGCAAAAATAATGTTCTTCAAAAGCTTGTTGCTACACTCTTTCCCTTTTATTTCTTCCCTTTGCCATCAAATTGGGAGTATATTATCTGCCAAATCATGTATCATGCATTGGCTGTTGGATATGTTCATGGAGGTCATCCACCAAGTAAAAATGATAGTGGCTAATAGTTGACCTTGGGTGCAGTCCTATTGTTATATTCAAGTTTTTAGTGACCCCACCTTGTGTTATCACACTAGTTCTGACCCCTTGTCCATATCTTTATAGGTAATACAAGCTTCTTTTCTAGAGCCTTTTTTACACCCTATCAAATGCATTTTTGAAATTGATACCATATTTAAGTCTTGTTATTCATCTCACATCTCTTGATCAATCTTCATATGATGTGTATTGCTTCTCTTTTTTACCTTCCTGACATAAAACAAATGATTTCTTGTAACGTGAGTTTTCTTGTCGTAGCCTATGCTCAATGATCCTCTCCCACAACTTCATAGTATGGTTTGTGAAATATGCCACCCTTATTCTTACAGTTTAAGGTAAAACTTGGTTGAATCATCATGACATGGATCACGATGTCAAATCTGGGGAAAATGCTTAAAAACAGATAGATTGTACAAGCGCTTTTTACATAGCCAACGCATTCATAAAATGTGACTATTGGTTTTTCAGCATATTTCACTGATTCAGATCTTATATTAACTACTACTTGCTTTCTGCAATCTCCAGGATGATACAAATATGGAAGTTGTTCTTCATCCTGATTATGTTATATACCGGGATAATTATTGCATGGGGTTGAAGTTAACCTTTTCACAATATTGTATTCAAATCAATGATTCAACGGCATGTGAAAAGGAAGGGACCATTAATATTGAATGGGCGGTTGAGGATCTCATTGACATTAAGAGTCAATCATTTCAAAGTGTGAGTCATAAAGTTCTTCTAGAAATCTTTTTCTTGCAATATTTGTTTTCTTGTACAGTTGTTCATGTTCTGATGTGTATTTTATTCAGACTGGAATGGTTTTGATGACCCTTCGTTTAGTATCGAGTGATACAGTTCAGTCAAATAATGTTAGCTGCACTTCAGGTAAGTGTATCTTATGTGGTTGGATAATTTGGAATGCATTTCTACATTACAGCTTGCATACTTACATAACTATACATTTTTCACCTAATCTGTAGCTAGATTTTTGTTTTGGTAATCTCTAGCATTATAAGATATTAGCTAGTAGAGTCTTATCATATAGTAGATTGTCCTCTTGCTTATATCTCCAACACTACACTTATAGGGATTGATGAATTGAAGATTGCTATTGTTGATCACAATTGGTCCTTCAGGCATAAGCAGATCACATCTCTTAATGAGAAATACCTAGCTATGTGGAGTACTTTGCTTGAGTAAGTCATACAACTGTATTTTGTATGTGTTTTCCTTTCCAGTCACAATGGCTCTATAAAATATTGCTGTAGATTGCTAATATGCAATTATAGGCTGATGTTTTCCATAAATTATAGGCAGATTGTTCATAGATCTCACTATTAATCTTGACAGGAATATTTGCGATATTTATTTTCTAAAATATAGAATTGGGATGCCTGATTTCATTTGCCCTGATTAAGTTTACTTATTGGTTTGAAAAGGACATGAAGTTGTCAAGGAGAAAGCCTGGTTTATCATTATTCTTATGACTTTTTTGGGGGTTTCTTTCGTGTTCTAAATGCTAGTTTGTATGATTTCATTTATTTATTTTAACATATCATAACTAAGTGTTCTCTTGGTAGTATGGATGTGGAAGGTGATGAAAATCTTTCGCCGGCACCAAGATGCTACTTCCCAAAGTAAGTAAAATTGTGTATTTTTTATTTTTCAAACTACATAGATATATTGATGCAATATCTTTTTCTCTGATTATATGAACTGCTTTTGTGCTTTCTGGTTTCCTATTTATTTTTCATTGCATATTTGCATGGTATATACATGCTGTCTATTAATCTTTTTGTCCATTCTGTTCAGTATACTTCCTGGTGAGCAATTCTAAATTCTTATTTCTGAAACAGTTTCCAGCAGCCTTTTGATGAAGTTGTCTATCCTAAAGGGGATCCAGATGCTGTTTCCCTAAGTAAGAGAGATGTTGATCTATTACAACCAGACACATTCGTCAATGACACAGTTATTGATTTTTACATTCAGTAAGTTCTATACTTATGTATTCCTTTTGGAGGTTACACTTTTTGGTCCTGCGTTTTTGTTAAATTTTTTATTCGTCACTTCATTACGAATATTCTGTAATAATTTTCCACTTATTTCTTGTTTTGTCCTCTTTGGCTGCATTTAGTGCGTATATTATTATTTATGAATCAGAGCTTCCTTTATCGTTTCTCTTTTTCTTTGATAGAATTATATATATTCACATGATATTTATAAATGCATTTTAGATATGAAAATATATAATCATATGTGCAAGGTTACCTATGGGCTAGGGGAACAGTAAGTAAAATAGGTTATTTGTATTACAGGGAGTGTCAAAAGGGATTTACTGTTCCAGGATAGTGTTGCTCAAAATGAAGGTATAAAAATTTTAAAAATCGATTTTTTTTGCAGATTTCTGAAGAATAAGATACAAGAGGAGGAAAAGTCTAGATTCCATTTTTTTAATAGTTTTTTCTTTCGAAAGCTTGCTGATATGGACAAAAATCCATCTAGTGCTTCTGACGGCAAAGCAGCATTTCTACGTGTTCGTAAATGGACAAGAAAAGTGAACTTATTTGAAAAGGACTATATTTTCATACCTGTGAACTTCAAGTAAGAGTATTCAAACTGTCTTCTTTATTGTTTGTATCTGTTTTGAGGTTCTGATTAGCATTAAGATTTGGTTATAATGGCAGTCTTCACTGGAGTTTAATAGTCATTTGTCATCCCGGCGAAGTGGTTAGTTTCAATGGTGAGTTGTTGGCTTGTTCACTTTCTAATATATACTATAAACATCTGTATGACTGTATTCTCACAGATATTATGATTTTCAGATAAAGAGCCAGACAAGTCACTTAGGGTACCCTGTATATTGCATATGGATTCTATCAAAGGACTTCATAGTGGTTTGAAAAACCTTGTACAAAGGTATCTTTGAGCTTCTCTTCCTCCCCCTGCCTTCTGTTGGTCCAAAAGAAGCAAAAATGCATGCTGGTTTGTATGTGCTTTTTTCATTAAAAGAGATTAAATGTTATCATATTTACATGTGCAAGTTTGCTTTGGATTTAAGCCCATGTTCCAGCTGATTCAGGGCTTTATTTTTGGGGTGTGGGGTTGCTATTCCTTTTTGCTTACTTCACCTGATTTACTGCCTGCCAGTAAATGCAAACAAGCAAATGAATAATTTTTAAACTACTGCATCATGAGTTAATTCTCCATATTTCTAAGTGCCAATTCTCCTCTCATCCATGCCTAGATTGGCACTCCATCTTTATAAATGCAAATTTCCCTCCTGATCCATGCCTAAACCTAAATTACAAGTGCCAATTACCCTCCGTTTGACCTACATTTTTAATAGTTATACTACTTTTTTACAAATTATACAATTTTAAATCTAAAAAATAGGACTCAAATTGTTGCAGCAATTAATGAACTGTAAAACCGTCTTCTAGTGACTATGGTTCTAAGTTAATTGAACATACATCTATAGTGGTGAATTTTGTAATTTAGGACTACTTAGATAATATAGGATGTCCATATTTTTGCTAAGCATTATATTGAAACCTACAATTTGTAGCAGTATATGATTATGTCTCTTTAATTTTTTCATTTAAATTGAGCTTGAACTTTGAAGTGGTTTATCTTCTTTATCTTTGAGAGATTTTGTTTTAATACAACAATGAAAGCATTATCCCACTAAGTGGGGTAAGGCTATCTGGATCACACAACACCGTTGTGTTTTGTCAAAAACCAAGTTTTGTCGGATATTATTGACCATGAGGTTGCTTTTAATATTAAATAATATTTTCCAACATCTTTTCCCTCTACTCCTCTTCCTAGGACTAAGAACCATGTTATAAACCCTTCTCATCGGTGCCTAGAAAGGTCTTCTTTTCACATGTTCAAATCACCTTAACCGATTTTCTGTCATCTTCTCTTTGTTAAGTGCCACACCAATATCTCCCCGTATATGATCATTGCGCATCTATCATTTCTAGTGTGTCCACCCATGCATCTTTACTATTATTTGATTGAGTGATGAATTAAAATATAAAACAGCTCAAAATTCATGCGCCTATTCTTCATGCTTAGTTTTTGCATAAGCATTGCCTGTTTCTTTTTAGCTGTCTTTCTTGTTTGTTTTCTTGCCTCAATTGCCACATTAATGTCTATTATATTATCTATGTTCATTTTATCAACTATTTTTGTACTATTCTCTAGATTTGTTTGTATTCTCACTTTTAAAGATTAACTTAGTTATTGATTGACTCATCATCTGGATTGACAGTTATTTGTCGGAAGAATGGAAAGAGAGGAAGAAGGATGCATGTGCTGAAGACCTTTCATCAAGATTCTTGAATATGCGTTTTGTCCCCGTCATGGTATAAGTTGCACTTGAAAAGACTGAATAAATATCTGAATTTTATTCACTGATAATTAACAATTTACAAACAATAATATTTGTAGACTATATAAATGATATTCAGGAAAATAAGGAAATGGTGATATGTACAGAAAAAGAAAAGAGTAAAGAATGGAATTATTCTATCCTAAATTAATGCTATTTACAACACCTGCTAACATTCTGATGGCTTCCTTATTAAAAGCACTGAGATAATCATTGTTTCATTAATGACTTCATTCTTTTGAATGAAACAAAATTCAGTTTTATTTTCTGGAAATTAGATTCTTCATTGTTTAGGAAATTACTGCAAAAGTGGGCTGATTCTTTTTCAGAAAATCTTTTACCTAGCTATTGATGTGCACAAGAGTCTTTGCATTCAGTGTTGAAGTGAGACCTAATCATTCTTATAGAATACAGATATTATATTCTGGGAAGTTAGAAAAAGAGAAATGCAAATCTTTTATGTTACATTTGAAAAGAAAAATCTTACTGTTTGATACATTCCCCCTTCTTTTTTTCCTTTTAATTGGGAAAGAGAATAAAGGGAAATGCAGATAGTTATGCTTATTCCATCGTTTTCTCAGTTGTATGTGGTTTATGTTTAATTGCGAATTACAAAGAAAGCCTTTCTATTTTCTCTTCTTGATGGTGTTTTTACTAATGTTTTATGACTGAATGTCCTTGACAGTTACCGCAGCAAGAAAACTCTTATGATTGCGGCCTCTTTTTACTTCATTATCTGGAGCTCTTCCTTGCTGAAGCCCCTTTTAATTTCAATCCATTCAAACTAACCAAGTTCTCCAACTTTGTAAGTGGTTTTCGCAGTTTTGACTTGTTTCAAATATTTAAACTTCATCTGAAGCTTTTCTTCATGCCAATTTAAGTATTACATCTCTCAATTTTCAGTTCCTCATCCAGTCTATATCAGTGTTGTTAAATAGCGGCGGTAGCGGCCGCTACCCGCTATAGCGTAGCGGGAATTTGCTTCACCGCAATCGTTATGCCGCTACATAGCGGCCACCGCGATAATCGCGATCGCGGCCGCGAACGCCATAGCGGCGTTATGCCAGAAACGGAAATAACGGATTTCATGGAATTCAAACGTTTTTCTGGCTAGTTTTTAGGGTTTTAAAAACAGCATATAATGGGCCACCTCCTATTAACGCTAATTCCCATTAATTACCCTAATTCCCATTTTCAAAAAAAAAAAAACCCTAATTCCCTAATAACTATTCTCTATATTAACGCTTCAACTCTCCTCTCCTCTCTTTCAAATTCTCTCTGGTTCTCACTTCTCAGAGACTACACTCTACAGCACGGTTGCAACTTGCAAGCAAACCTTCTTAGAGTTTCTGCTTTCTGCTGAGTAGATCATACTCTTTTCCGCATCCTCTCATTCCTCTGTTTTTTGTTGAAAACCTATACTCTGTTCTTCAATGTTTCTTCTTCCTTTACCTGTTTCACAGTTTTCTTCTCTGTTTTTCAATGTTTCTTCTTCCTTTAACAGTCATCTTCTCTTCTCTTTTTCTTTTATTTTTGTTCAAAACTCATGATCTGTTTTCCATTGTTTCTTCTTCCTTTACTAAACTTATAATATATTGTTTCACAGTTTTCTTCTCTGTTCAAAACTCATGCTCTGTTTTCCATTGTTTCTTCTTCCTTTTCTCTTAACTTATCTCTTACGTATTCTTATCTCTTTAAATTGTGCTCTTTTGAGACTTGCATTAACATTATGTTGTTTTAAGTACTTTTGTTATCTGTTTTGAGCTGTTGGACAGCCTTGAATTATGTTGTTTTGAGACTGAGTTAAAATTATGTTGTTTTTAACTGTTTTTTGTATAATATTGTACTTATTTTAACCGCTATGCGGTAACCGCTATGCGGTAACCGCTATGCGGTAACCGCTATGCGGTAACCGCTATGCGGTAACCGCTATGCGGTAACCGCTATGCGGTAACCGCTATTTGCCCGCGACGCGATCCGCTAAACGAAATAGCGGATTTTTGCCTCGCCGCGATTTTCCGCGATCGCGATTTGACAACACTGGTCTATATATTCTCATAACATTTCAATTACATGTAACTCCATAATGATTTGCTTATATGGATTTAACCTACCCTAACATGAAATTTTCCAGCTCAATTCGGACTGGTTTCCACCTGCGGAGGCTTATCTAAAGCGAACTCTTATTCAGAGGTTAATCTTTGAACTTGTGGAAAACCATGGTTCACATGGAGGCTTTTCCTCTGATTACAGTGATGACCACCACCACTCAGAAAATAATGACAACAGGACTGACGTTAATTGTCATGTACTAAATGGGGAGGCGTCAACGTCCCATTCTGGACACGGAATAGAAATCACTCTATTGTCAGCATCTTCACCTGTAAATCCTCAATCTTTCAACACTTCAGGCATGGTTCTTAAGGAGCTTTTTGGACCAGGAACTACAGCAGGAACAACTTTACTTGGACAATGTCAATCTATTGACCAGCAATCATCTGACCTTGGTCCGAATGGTTCAATATTTACAATGGAGGTATCTACACTACTAGTTCTTTTGTCTCTAGATGTCTTTTTAAACACTTCTGAACTTTTTCCTTTGACTCATGTTTCTCCCTCAACCTACAAGATTTGTTGGATATAACATGTTTCCTCATCCACATCAACTATAATATTGAAACCCCAGGCTTCAGTAGACTTCTTTTGATTCTTAAAGTTGATGCTTGTACTAAACTGATACCTTCACTTTGCCATGGCTTATAGACTAATATCATGAGGATCTTCTGTTCCCATAGTTTTCCATCTTACTCAATGCTTCAATGATTTCAAGACATTTTTATATTTGTGTCTGCTCATGACATTGTCTCCTAGTTTCAGTTGATTATGATTATGCTAAAAAATTGAAAAGTTCTTACTGTAATGGTTTAACCTCATTTTAAAGAGCCTTTGCTACCTATCTTTTCACAGGGAAACGTAGATTTCAGTGAGCACCTTATGTATACAACTACAGATCCCAACTTTCAGCAAATCACTGGAATTTCGCCACTACCATGTTCGTTGCCATACTTACCCAAGGCTCATGGAAATGAGATTTCTCATGTACCACGAACTTCTCTACAAGCAGAGCACAACACCGAATCATCTCTAGATACAAGTTGTGCATCAGATGATTCAGATGACATCGGGGTAATTGAAAATTGCGAAATTCGACATGAAGCAAGTTCATTGTATGAAGATGATCAAGGTGACAAAAATTGTACATCCATAAAAAACGTTGAGCATTTGTCAGATATTACTGTTTCTGCTGCTATCAACTTGCCAATTGATTCCCTCGTGGAGATTTCTCAACACTCTAATGTGTGTGCTGGCATCAAGAATGGAGATCAACACCCGTCCTGCCTAGAGACACCAACAATACAATTGGATGAAGTTTCTGATGCAATAGATGATAGCAGAACACCAACAGTACAATCGCATCAAGTTTCAGATGTAGTAGATGATGAAATCACACGAGATGATGTTCAGATGATGGACCACTCGGAACCTGATAATTGTGAGGAACCAGCTGTAAAGAAGAGGCGGCTTACGCCGATGCAAGGCGAAAATGATGGAGTCCTGACCAAATCTAATTTATAGATGGCTTCTTTTACCTTATATAGTGTTAAATGATTTCTAGGTTTTGATTCTCCAACTTGTAAATAGTGACTGTAGTATTGATTACTTCTAAAAAATCCCTAGTGAACTATTCTATAAGGTTAAGTTCATTGGCAAAGCAACATATTGGTTTTCTATCTAACACATCCCTTCATGAAAGAGTAGTTGAAGAGGACATCAATGGTTAAAAATCTGATTTGGTCACACAGGATTTGATATTATGTTCGGACTGATGTTTTCTCATGTTGGTACAAGATGATGACATTAACACTTTAAAGTATGTGGAGGTTTGTTTTGGTAATAGAGCCAACGTAAACGTGATCTAATGAAGAAGTTAAAATTTGTCACGTTGAGATTAACGTGGATCAAAGAAGTGGAATTTTGATATGCTGACTTCAATGTAAATTCATGTTGAGTTCGATGAAAATTTAAATACACAATAATGCGCATTGCACAAGTGCTGGAAATTTGTTCAACTAATGCTTGAAGCTTAGTTTATGTACAACTAAGTGAAAAATTAATTTCATTGATAAATGAGGTGGACTTGAACTTTTATATGCTTACAAAATTGTTAACAATATCTTACAATCCTTTTGGAATCCTTCTATGAAACTAATGCTACCCTAAGCTACAAATGTAAGGGGAATGTCAAGGGGTCCAAGAAAAAGCCAAGTTGCCAACTTGACATAATTCAAACAACAACATCCCTGCCCATACCCCACTCCTTCATCTCCCGATCAGGATCATGTCACATGTCACATGAGAGGATTCAAACCTTTCATCCCCTTCCTTTCCCTCTATTCTTCCCTTTGACCAAGTTGTTCATCCCCGCCGCCTCTGATACACTCCTCAAAACACCGTTTTCTCTCTCACCCCTCCTAACATTCTGCTTGCGCTCACTCGCGGTTCTTCTTCCATCACCTATGATCATCTCCTCTGATTTCAAGTACAACACATCCAACGACTCAACACTGCTATCCTTTTCGTGGCCCCCACCGCGTGAAGAAGATGGGGAGACAATAATCTGATGCTCTAACCTGTGCTCCCCGCTCATCATGCCCCTTAACGGCCCCACACTTTTCCCGGGAGACGCAACAGCATCCTCCAACTCCTCCAAAGACCCCCTAAACGACGGCGTTTCGGCATCATTCTTCGGTGACTGTAAAACAATCTCTATAAACTCCTCCTCCCCCTCTCCGTCGGACGAGTCCCTCCCGGAGCCTCGCCGGTTTTCATTCTCCGGCAACACGCCGCCTTCGTCATTATTTCTCCCCCCTTCAATGATGTTATTGCCAAACGCTTCTTCTTCTCCTTCTTCTTCCCTCGCGTCCTCCGCGAGACCTGCGTCTTCGCGGAGGACTTTGTAGCGGCAGAGCGGGCACGTGGAATGTGCATGGAGCCACATGTCAACGCAATCCACGTGAAACGCGTGCCTGCACTTTGGCAACAACCTTAGAACCTCACGTTCCTCAAACCCAGCGAGACAAACCGCGCAGTCAAGCCCATTTTTCCTTCCCCTCAGCGACCCAAACCGGAACTTCGGCAGCGATTCCACGACCTCACGGCCAACCCCGGAGTCCTTCCTCTGCTCAGACGACGCCGTCTCCGCCGTAGCAGCCTGGGAATTCCGGTCTCCCCTGGCGACGATCGTGCTGCTGCCGCTGCAGTGTTTAATGTAGAGGAGGAGGAGGAAGGAGAGGGAGAATGTGGTGGTCAGAACGCCGACCACCACTGCGGCGCTCGGCTTCAATGCATCCGATTTCTTTCCTGCGGCGGCGGTGGGCGGTGGTCTGTTGTCGTCGGGGATTATGGGGATTCCGTCGTTGGATCCTGCGATGACGGTGGTGGAAGGGTGGGTTAGAATGAAGGTGGTGATGGTTAGGATTAGGAAGAAGGGGAATGATGTGATGTTGAAAGAAGCTGCACCACGCATGTCAATTTTGTTATGTTTTTTGGGATAATTAACATTGTTAAGAACAAGAAAATGTTTTGAACCATTTGGAAGAAGGCACCTCCAACCAGGGGAAGAAGAGGCTATATTATTGGGAGGGAGAGATTCTATGGCAGGAATTCACCACTAAAATTAATGTACTAAATACTAATGCATCCAAAGAGTAAAAAAAAGGTACATGCAAACCATTAATTTGGATCATCTAAACCAACTAGTCTTCATATCTTTTCATAGGGTGTTCACGGTCGGAATTGATTTTGGTTTTGAGTATAATAAAATCAAATTTAGTTCGGTGTTGTAAAAGAGTTTATATGATTTCAAACCAAACTAGTCTGATTAAAATTGGGGTTTGACTTGGTTAAAAAATATTGGGTTGACTCATTTTGGTCATTGATTTAAATTAAATAAAATAAAATTTAGTTTAGTTTAGTGAATTCAAACCAAATTGGTCTGATTAAAATCGGGTTGTCTAATTAAATATAGGTTTTGTCTGATTCCAATTATTTTATTATAAAACAATGATAACTAAATTTAATTTTTTCCATCCACATATATATTCTCGTCTTATATGTATAAAAATTGAATTTTATAGTTTTTTGATATATTATAATTTTTTTTTCTGCTTCTTCAGAAAATTACAAGAAAACAACAATTAGGGGATGCCAAGGAAATCCCTCAAAAGGAGGTAACGCAACATATGGGGAGGGGGGACTCCACCACCCAGACCCCCTTGAAGCGGGTTGCTCGCGCCTAGCCTGGCCATATGGTCTGCCACTGCTAAGCTCCTTGTTGATCACCACGATCTTAACCATCCACTCCCTATGTCACCATGCCAAGATGTCTTCAAGTAGGCATCAAGGGCATGTTTTTCCAATCTTCTAAAGGCCTTACTAAATTTAAGCCTTCTACCTCAAAAAACAATGCTTCTAATCCCCTTCCGCCAAGCAACCTCAAAACCGTCCTTAGAGCCATGACTTCCGCTTGAAAGGTGCTACCACCCACAACGAACGAATGGAAGGAAACCGAACAACCAGTTTCCCCCTTCATCTCTTTCTACACCGCCACCCCCATGAGTCCATGACATTCTCGAATAAGTCTAGGGTTCGAATTCTTATATTTTCTGTAAGATTTCAGTTGGCGGACCTACCCAAGAGTCTGGAAGTGTTTTCTCTCTGTTCTACAAAATAAATACTTTATTTTTACATGTAAGATCTGCATAATTAATTTTATATTTAATGGATAAGAAAACCCTATACTAAAGTTTTATCTCATGGGCCTAAGGGCCTTGTAATTTTTTTTTCCCAAAAGCTTAAGTTGAAAGATGAAAACTAAAGATTGAAAGTTGAAAAAACTAATTTACTAATTGAAAAAAATGTTTGACAAAATTAAGTGTTGAACAAGTTGAAATTATGAAATGACATAAAAAAACACACTTTTATGAATGTTTTTATATGTAACATTATTTTAGATATTAATTTTAAGGTAACTATCACCTTAAATATTTTAATTTACTTTAAAAAAATTATCTTATTAAAAATATATAATATTATTTTCAATTCGTTTTCATTTTCCATATTTTTATTAGATCAAATACGATGATATAAATAAATTTATATCTTATTTTAATAAATAACCTTATGTACCTATGAATTAATAAAATATTTTAGGCGGGAGATAGATACCCATAGATGAGATGAGTATAATATGAAATATATATATAATAATAATAATAATAATAATAATAATAATAATAATAATAATAATAATAATAAAAGATTTGTTTTGTTAAAAATGTAAGGATTAACAGTCAAATTAAATTAATCCTTAAGTTTGCAGCCTAGGTTATGCTCGGAAACACATAACTAATAAGCTAGCTGAAAATGTCACCGAACGACACTCCTTACGAACCAATGCGATCATCCGAAAGTCTGCCCATCACCCTAATCAACGTCGGGAACTTTAGAGAAAAACCCTTGAGCATCTCCATGAATACATTTATGTGTGTTTGGACTTCATTTTGCAAAAACAAAGTTTGACTGAATGTGAGTTTGCAAAACAAAGTTAGAGTCAAAGTGAGTTGGTTGTAATGTGATTTATGTTTGGATACTTTTATTTAAAAATAGAGTTTGAGGTTGAAAGTAGATTGAGTAAATATGGTTTAAAATTTACCAAACATAATAGCACAATGTTACACAAGACCTATATGTACTTTTGCAGGCTTAAACTGAAAAATAAACATGTCCTATATCATCATGAACTAACAAACTAACAATGCACGAGTGAAAAGCATAATAAACCAAGCTATAACTTTTTTTCTAAATTTTCTGGTGGGGTATCCATGCCTGCTTAGTGCTCTTATAGAAAATACGAATCGTGTAAGCAAAAAAAAGAAAAAAGAAAATACAAATTGTACCGTTACACTTTAATTCATTCGTCACCGCACGTGAGCCGCGCGTGGCCCCAAATCCACATTTGAATTCGGACCTGAGCGCCATTTTCTTAAATCCAGTTTAATCCAAACCCAACACGTCCACATTCAAATCAAAATCGCTTTTCCCCTCTTCACCTCCCTCCTCTGTTCAAAACGCAAAACCCCTCTTCGTTCCATTCCCCTCCACCTTCTTCTTCTTCCTCCATTCCCATTCCAAAACCCTAACCAGATGGAACACTCCGACGGGAACGGGAGGAACGCGCCGGATTCAGCGCAGTGCGTCCGCGTCGCCGTCAACATCCGCCCCCTCATCACATCGGAGCTTCTCCTCGGCTGCACCGATTGCATCTCCGTCGTTCCCGGCGAACCTCAGGTTCGAATCGCAATGCATTTCTATCATTTCTTACCACTTCGTCAACTCACGTGATCTGTGGTTTCGTAATGTTCCTAGCTTTCAGTTCAGTGTGTGTTTGAACTTGGAAGCTTTGAAACTCGGGAATTTTTAACCATGCAATGAAATTGAACCGTTTTTGCTGCTTTTTGTGCTTGCTAGGTGGTAATTGGATCTCATACCTTCACATATGATTATGTTTATGGTAGTACCGCGTTGCCGTCGAATTCAGTTTATGATGATTGTGTTGCTCCGCTTGTCGATGCGCTCTTCAATGGCTATAACGCAACTGTTCTTGCTTATGGCCAGGTACAGTTCAGTTTTTGATTATCATAGTGTCAATTGGTTTGGTTGGTTCTTCATTTTTGTGAATTTTTTTGGTTCTTAGACTGGATCTGGGAAGACATACACAATGGGCACCAATTACACCGGAGAGGAAAGCGCTAGTGGAATTATACCTAGAGTGATGAATGGTATATTTAATAGAGTTCGGGCTGTGAAAGAATCGGCGGAGTTTTTGATTCGAGTGTCTTTTATTGAGGTAAAAAGAGTAATGCTTAGTGAATTTTCTCTGTAATTGAGATGGGGATTTTCTTGGTTAAAGTTTGTACTGTTAATTAATGACAGATATTCAAGGAAGAGGTGTTTGATTTGCTTGATTCGAATTCTTCACGGGGAGATGCGGCTTCTACTGCAAAGCTAGCTAGGGTTCCCATACAGATTAGGGAAACAGTGCATGGGGGAATAACCCTGGCAGGTGTGACCGAGGCCGAAGTTAAGACCAAAGAAGAAATGTCATCTTATCTCTCTCGTGGTTCGTTAGCTCGTGCCACTGCGAGTACAAACATGAATAGTCAATCAAGGTAAGCTGTTATGATCAAGTTTGAGGGGTTAATTTGTTTTGTGAAAAAATTAATTCTAGTTTGATTTGATATAATTGGTTCTAGTAAGTAATGTGTGTCAAAATTTCCATGAAGTGTTATTTTTTTCCACTTGAGCTGGGAAATTCATTTTTGGAATGATGACTGTGGTTCATGTGCTTTGTGTAGTCGTTCACATGCTATATTCACAATCACGATGGAGCAAAAGAACGGTGATGATGTCTTGTGTGCCAAACTACATTTAGTGGACCTTGCTGGTTCTGAACGAGCAAAAAGAACTGGTGCCGATGGCATGCGCTTAAAAGAAGGTATTTGAATATTTGTGATGCAATATACAATGTAAGGGTTACGTGGAGAATTAAAACAAAGTTAAAATCTGTAGTTTTTCAATGTAATTTCTGGTTTTCCATGACAAAATTGTGTTAGTCACTTGGTCCATGTCCTTTCTGCTAGCTGAGTTTTATAAATGCTTTTAGTTTTTGTTTCAAACGCAATTTAACAATCACTGGTTGTTTCTTGGTGAAGGCATTCATATCAACAAGGGTTTATTGGCACTTGGGAATGTAATAAGTGCACTGGGAGATGAAAGAAAGCGAAAAGAAGGAGGCCACGTTCCATATCGTGATAGCAAATTAACACGTCTACTGCAGGTTTGTATGATATTTATTTAAGATATGCATCTAGCTAGCATACTAGTATTGAACATATGTGTATTTTCTACCATATATGACTTTTTCTACTTGGTGAAATAATGTACGAAATAATATCAGAACTTTTCGACTCATCGCTCGCATGTATGTTAATGTTGAGGAGGGGAGTGTGCCAATTCTCTTAGTTAGACTTATTGTTAGAGCTTTTGAATTGTGAGTCATGTTGGATTTATGTTGCAACTCCTATCTTGCAAATCATTTTCAAAAGCTAATTTTACTGTAAAATATGATAAAGTTTTTGTTGTTGTGTTTACTTTTAATATATCCACGTTCATGGAT
Source organism: Lotus japonicus (assembly GCF_012489685.1). Lineage (NCBI taxonomy): Eukaryota > Viridiplantae > Streptophyta > Magnoliopsida > Fabales > Fabaceae > Lotus > Lotus japonicus. The sequence goes on along the minus strand of NC_080041.1, from coordinate 22,391,907 downwards.
TCATACTATAATATTGTGACACACAAATGGTTAATGAATACGTAGGATTCTCTTGGAGGCAACAGCAAAACGGTGATGATAGGTACAGTGTACATAATGGTTATAGTCTCCTGAATTTGTATATCTTATTATATCTCGTGTATCATTTAATCCGTTTGGAATTGGAATGCTGCAGCATGTGTTAGCCCTGCTGACACCAATGCTGAAGAGACACTGAACACTTTAAAGTATGCCAACCGTGCTCGCAACATTCAGAATAAGGCAGTCGTAAGTGCTTTGTACTAGTGTTCTTTATTTTATTTTATTTATTTACTTGGGAAGTGGTCGTTTATGTTTCTTATGTTTGATAAGTTCAAATTTTCTGGTTTTAGATTAACCGGGATCCAGTGGGAGCTCAGATACAGAGAATGCGAAGTCAGATTGAGCAATTGCAGGCTGAGCTTCTATTTTATAGAGGTGATGCTGGTGGACCATTCGAGGAACTCCAGGTACGTTATTATTCTAGGAAGTATCTAAAGTTAATCCCTCACTTACCCGGGGTCATAGTTTTCTAAAGTTGATTCCTCACTAATGTCCTTTCCCCCCTCAGATTCTTAAACATAAAGTATCATTACTTGAAGCAAGCAATGCAGAGCTACAGCGGGAGCTTCGAGAACGTAGAGAAAGTTGTCAGAGTTTAAAACAACGTGCTTGTGATGCTCAGGTCTTTATTAATCCTTTTTGTTCTCAGTTCTGGTAAAATTTTGGGACTTTTACCAAAAAAAAATATAGTTGTTTGTTCCTTACAACCTTGTTGCCGTGTTTTTGAGTTTTGACATCAAGTTGTTGGGTCTCACTCGAAGTATTGAATGTTTTAGGTTGAAAAGGACCAACTGATGATGAAAATAGAAGCAATTCGAAATGGTAAATCTTGGGAAGAGATTGACTCAAACTCAAATCAGGTTGGAATGAATCAATCACTGCTAGTGCCAAGTTAAAATTTTCTTACAGTCCATCATCACTGACTCATGGTCTGAAATCCTTTGTAGGATTATGACTTGGTTAAATCTTATGTGTCAAAGATACAAGATCTTGAAGGCGAATTGCTCCGTGTGAAAAATTCGAATGCGAAAAGTAGCAATTTTATTGACTGGGCTGATTCAGATGATAGTGGATTCCAGCCAAGGAATGGTTTATTTGCATGTGACAATGAGTACCCTTCTGATTGTGAGGTCAAATCTGTGGACATAACAGGTAGCATTTTGGAAGCTATTTGAGTATTTCTTTGCAGTGTATCTTTTAATTAACTTTTTAAGTTTTAACCCGTAAAGCTGGCATTAATAATATTATTCTTGACAATTTTGTTGTGATTGAGACAAGTGTATCAAATTTTTAAAATGACAAATTGATTTATCCAAGTTAGATTCTGAGACACCATTTTGAAGTGACATTTAATTCTAATCCTAGATTCAAAGTTTCAAACATAATGTATTTGTTTGCAGATGACGCAGAAGATCATGCAAAGGAGATAGAACACTCTTCTCTTCAAGAAAAGTTGGATAGGGAGCTCAAAGAATTGGATATGAAACTTGAACAAAAGGAGGTACAAGTTTCTGGATTTAGTTTTAAACACATGAAGATGATGAATCTTTTGTCTACTCAATATTTTGGTTCGCTAATACCTGCATACAAATTCACATATATGCATTTTATCACACATTTATTTTTCAATTTGTAACATTTTTACTGTCATTGTTGTTGCTGAAGGCTGAAATGAAGCAGTTTAATAGTGCTGATACTTCAGTTCTCAAGCATCATTATGAAAAGAAACTTCATGAGGTTGAACAAGAGAAGAAACTTCTGATGGTAATTGTTCTGATCTATGCTGTCTTGGTTGTATTGTATTGGACTTAAAAAGTCACTTTAATAACTCCAGTCCCTTTCTCTATTATTCTTAGAAAGAAATTGAAGAACTTAAGTGCAAAATGGCAAATATTTCATCCACCTCTGGTGATGGCGCTCAAAGGTTAAAGGAAGATTATCTTCAAAAGTTAAATGCTCTTGAAGCACAGGTGAACATGCTACATGGAGTTTCTTAGCCCTTAATGCTCACTCAATTCAGTAAACTAACTGTTTTCTTCCAGGTTTCTGCGCTGAAGAAGAAGCAAGATGCTCAGGCTCAACTGTTAAGACAAAAGCAGAAAAGTGATGAGGCTGCAAAACGGCTGCAGGATGACATCCAGAGAATTAAATCTCAAAAGGTGCAACAGCCCTGTTGTTTGAATTCGAAACTGTATCCCCCCCCCCCCCTTTTTCTTTACTGATAGTTTGGTTCTTTAGGTTCAACTGCAACATAAGATTAAGCAGGAATCAGAACAATTTAGGTTATGGAAGGCTTCACGTGAAAAAGAAGTACTTCAGGTATGGAATACTTTTCTTTCAACCTTTTCTCCAATAAAAAGTACCATTCATACTTTGTCCCTCCATTCTATAATATGAATCGGGAATTCTTTTGCATGTGGTATTCATCTTTCCATTCTGTTTAGACTTTGTTAGTTACATCATATGCTGTCCTTATGCATACAAGGGAAGACTATCTTTACTGAAGTGCGTGGCATTTTTTACTGTCAATAAATTGAGTTGTTATTAATGGATCTTGTAATACTTATTTTGAGTGATTGCCAGCTCAAAAAGGAAGGGCGGAGGAATGAATACGAGATGCATAAGCTGTTAGCGTTAAATCAGAGGCAAAAGATGGTGAGTTTATGATTAATCGCTAGCTTTTGTGGTCTTGGATGCTGGTTGTTCTTACTATTCATGTGTTCATTTCAGGTATTGCAAAGGAAGACAGAAGAAGCAGCCATGGCTGCAAAAAGGCTAAAAGAAGTTTTGGAATCTCGAAAGGCTTCCTCCCGCGAAACAACTGGTCAGGAGACTTATTGATGAGTCTTGCAGTTTTCTTATTTTGTGAGCCCACTAATAACCGTCACCTTATTTCTTATGTACAGGTGTGCATGGTCCTGGAATTCAGGTACTCTTAAGTTTGTGGATTATACACAAGAATCAAATTGATTCCTAAACCTTGATTATTGCTCGATGCTGCTAAATATTACTATTTATAGACTTCTTTTTGTATTGTGATATTACTGAATATGAATCATATTTCCTTGCCTGCTAATGAGTGGAAAGTCTTGGTGTTTTGGTAACTTCTAAGTGACGTATATGTTTCTATTTGAAGGCTTTGATGCAGGCAATAGAGCACGAGCTTGAAGTCACGGTTCGAGTGCATGAAGTGCGTTCTGCTTACGAGCGTCAAATGGAAGAGTATGTGCTATTTTCTACACTTAACTAGATTCTTCACGTGACACCATTAAACCCTAAACCCTAAATCGAGTAGATGGAGTTCCTGATTAAATCCATAAACATGTACTTGTATAATCCAGTAAAGGCTGGGACTTCTGCAATACACCCCTCTTGGCCTTGATATCTGTCAGAATCATTTATGTTAATTTCACATTTAACTTGAAATGAAGAGTGGATTAGTTGAGTTTTCTGTATTTGTATTAATTTGGTGTGCGGAATTCGCTTTTCCTACATTTCAAACTAAAAAGATGATAAAAACTGAACCAACTTACTAACTGTCCTGGCATAATTATTTTAATAATATCCACCAGTAGATGGATTTTATCAGCACTGTTTTTGAGGGAGTGTTATAAAGGATTTCCACTCCTCTGATTGTTGTTGGTCAGCTAGAGCATGACTGAAAGATAGATTTTGAACATTTGTAACAAAAACTCAGCTATAGTTTGTAGTTTGAGGTGCCCAGTGGTTGTAGCATCCCTTCATACACACACATTTTCAATTTACTAGTGGAATATTAATGTTTTATTAGAGCTGTACTCATGCTATTCATTTCAGGCGGGCTAAAATGGCAAAGGAGATCGCCAGGTTAAAGGAAGAAGATGAGATGATGAGGATAAACAACACAAGGTGAAAAAGCCTTGCCCTTGCCGAAGATATTAATTATTGTACAATCTTGTCCCCTTTATTTGGCAAACTATGACTGACGTCATCTCTTTGACCGATTAATGTAGTGATGGCCTGGTATCAATGTCTCCTGGTGCGAGAAATTCAAGGATTTTTGCCCTTGAAAACATGCTTGCTACTTCTTCTACCACACTGGTGTCTATGGCATCTCACTTGTCAGAGGCAGAAGAGCGGGAACGGGTTTTCAGTGGCAAGGGACGTTGGAACCAAGTCCGATCCCTTCCTGATGCCAAGAATTTGATGAATTATTTGTTCAATATAGCATCTTCCTCCAGGTAATAGCTTATCTACAAGTCATTTTGTTTTTTGTCCATGAATTAAGTTTTATCAAGGTGCCTTGAAAAGTGGTTAAATTATTAGAGATATTCTACTGAAATGCAGCGCCCATTAAATCCTAAGTAATTTAAGAATTGTCGTTCGTGATGTCTTTCTTGTCTCCTGCTTTTCTTTATCTCAGGTGTTTATTGCGAGAGAAGGAATTCATCGGCAGAGAGAAGGACAGCGAAATAAGAGATCTAAAAGAAAAAGTAGTTAGGCTAAGCTGTTCACTTCGACAGATGGAAATGCAGAGAGCTGAACTTATTCATCAATTGAAGTTGCTGGTGAGCTTGTTTGGCCGAGAGATACTCTTGCCTTTTTCCCTCTTTAACTCCAGATGTGAATCCAGATTAATTGTGGGAAATAAATTCTGCAATGCAACTTAGAATTTATAGAAAAAGTTTGGTTGATGGAATGATGTGAATAAAAGAGAAAGATATAACGAGTGATTTGATTGGAAAAGAAGAGAGATAGGAAGAGAATGAGGGTTGATGAGATGGAAAAGAAAGTGAGTTTGAATAAATCAAAACCCTAATTTTTCTAAATTTTAATAGACACTTTATAGTATTGAGGAAACATTTGTCTTAACTTGTCACTTTCCAAACTTCTTTTGTTTTTGAACCATATTCTTTTTGACTTTTATGACAGAGTGCAAAGAGATACTCGGAATCTGGAGGAGATTGGGGATCTTCTGACATAAATGCTGGAGGGCACAACTATGACTTGCGGAAGCTGGTAGGTCGCCAACCTGCTAATTATTCAATCTCTTCATGAAACACATTTTTTTTGTACTGCTACAGTTAAACGATCAATTGATAATTTCAGGAGAACCGGCGATCTATTTTTTTACTTGAGGATATGGATATATCAGATACAGAATCAGATGATCATGATAATGATTATGTACAAGCAACTGAAGATGAATGGGAAGAATCAGGAAAATTCCACTTTAGAAAAAGAAAATCTAAAGGTGGACATTCAGGCATGGAAAACAATCAGCCAAATACCAGTTTGGAACCTGTCAAAGATAATAATACCACAGAAGAAGGACTTGGAGGTGCATCTGGGGAAAAAACTGCATCAGATGTTTGCTGCTCTTGCAGCAAATCCTCATCTTGCAAGACAGCAAAATGCAAGTGCAAAGCTCTGGGCTTCGGTTGTGGGAGTTCTTGTGGTTGCCGAGCATCCAAGTGTGCCAATAGAGCACCAATATCTGCTGAGTCACAAGAGCCAACACAATCTGGATCAGTTGAAGGCACAACCGGGAATGACTCTAGTAATGAGGAAGCTGACAAAGAACACATTCTTGCTACTCATGGTGCGGAGTTGCTTCAGGGTGCACTGGTTGAGAGGCCTGCCGAGGCTCAAAATGGTCAGGTCCCTAGAAAAGCTCTCTCTGACATTGGAAATACACTGGTGCGTGTCGTCTTACTCTGAAAATTCATGTCTTTCTCTAGCTAGGGAAAATTCATCTAATTAACGATATGCTTGGATACTCGTTAACATCATTGCAATCTCTTCTACTGAATGAGGTGATAGTCCATTTACATTACAATTACAATTAACCGATATCAATATCAAAACACACTAAGTCATTATTTTTTTATTTATTTATGTTTTTGTGAACTGGGTGATTGAATTGCTACTAATTTTACTATTGACTCTTTGTACTTGACTTTTAAAATGCCAGTGTTCTTCTAATTGTGCTTGTGCTTGAGAAAATTCATCTAATTAAATCATTAATTTTTTCTTACGTCATTGCATGTGAACTGGATGATTGAAATTGCTTCAGGTTGCTATTAATTTCACCAGAACATTTTTGGTTGACCATGCATTTCATAAATGCCTGTGTTCTTCTAATGTCTTGTACTTTTGCTGGGTCTAAAGACAATTGATCACCTTTTGTTTTTGCAGGCCAAATCAAATGTCCCGAAGGGTACAAATCCGAGAAAGAAATGGCGGAAGTCCACAATAGTTCTTGTTACAGATCCGACACCTTCCTTGCAATCAGACAAATCTGAAGTTGCCAAGAAAGAGAATAATAACATTAGTGAAGCAAGTGTATCTATGAACATACCACAGAAAATGCCCTCATCAAGGTTTGAAAATGCTTCGGTTGCCCCCAAGGCTGAGAGTAATTTTATTGAGACTGATATTCCTTTGAAAATACCACGGGCTATGCGAAAGCAAGTTCCTTCCAATGGTGGTGGCCTTCCTTTGGGGGAAAGGAATATTAGTAAGCCAGATGAATCTGTCAATAAGAAGGATCCTGAAGTTCTGGTTCAACCAAAAAGTACACTTGAAAAAGAAAACAGTGGACTTTGATCTTGCATTCATCTCTTGGTTCTTACCCACAAAGGCAAAACCCAGAATTCAAGACGCATGCCATTACCATATTCTTATGGTGTATATGTTGAAGATGGTATTCTCCTGTAGTCTATCAATTAAATTGATTTTCATGTGTCTTCAATCTTTTGTAGACAAATAGATTTATTGGCGTCCATTTCTTGGTTATTTAGACAGTTATGCAAGCGATTACGTGCTGGTGATCTGCAAGCATCACGGCCTATCATTTGAGTGAAATCATTATGTATCTAACATCAACATGCGTTGAATTTGTCAATCGGCAATGTGAAAATTTGTTTCTTTACCTCATTATTTCCTTGGTTAAAACTTCAAAGTTCTGCTGATCCTTTCATTTCTATCATTCTATGGTATGGCTGACATCATAAAATTATAGTTTTAACCCTAAGCAATATATGTGGCTTACGTGCTCTTGATGGAATGGCACCACCCTGCCTTTAGACAAGGAGATTGGGAACAAGTTACCTGATAAGATTTACGTAAACCTATCTTTGATGGGTGTGATGAGCATAATATACTATAGTGTCACAGATGACAATTTGTACCTGTAAAATTTTCCAAGTTTGCAGGTTTTTACCTATTACTAAATGATTATGGCTTTAGACTGAGTAATCTATAAAGTTAAATGAGTAGATAGCCCTATATTGATATAATATATTTTTCAAGTCTTACAACTTTTATGTTCGAACATTTATATAATAGTTCTATAACCAGGAAAACTCTTTGCTTATAAATCATGATTTTAGATTCTATTTATTACTGTGTTAATTTCTCAATTTTCATTCTATTTGAGATTAGGAACAACAACTATTTAAACCTTCCCCATTTTATTTTTGGGGAAAAACCTCTCGATAATATTTTATCATTACACATAAATCCCAAAATTGAATATAAGATTGCATAAAATATCTGAGGCATTTCCCCTCCAATCATGACACATGTATTCAAATTATTTGGACTGATAAATGATTTTTAGGATTTGATTCATGAATTGGGTATGGAGATGACATTTTTATCAGTCTCATATAACAAATAAATTATGAATACTATTATTATTTGTGAATGACAGAATCCTTATGTGTTTTATTTTGCACATATTTCTGTCACTTTTCTAATATATATAATACCATAATAATTTTTTTGGACCTAATTTAGTCCAAGGAAGTAAACATCACACGCACAATGTTGTTCCATCGTTGCTACCCCTGAAATACATCTAATAATTAAGTTGTGTTGATTGATTATGTTTGGTCGTGGACCAAAATTATAAAAAGCTTGATGCTGATATTCCAATGACAAAAGCAAGTTTGATTCAAAAATAAATAAATGACAAAAGCAAGTTGCGAACACCACATGGCACATGTGAACTGGTTGGCACATGTTTAGTACTCACAGCCATTCATTAGACAAGAAGAAAAGAAAAAGACATAATTGTCTTTGTCTTTTCATAATGAATGATTGAGGAAGAAATTGATAAATATTGAGGCAAAACAATTATCATAACAAGGAAAAATCTTTGGTATCTACTGAAAATGAAAGAGTTTCATTCTTTTGTTTTAATTTGTGATAATTTCTTTTGTAACAAAATTTTTAAATTTATGATTTTTTTATATCGAAAAGATAAATTGCACCCTTCAAGATCGATCCTTGGAAATCTCTGGACCTCCCACACCCAACCTATATATTCCCTAACTCTTACCACTTGAGCTATCATTCGGGAACATGATTCAATTATATATAGTCTTTTTTTTATATCGGAAAATATTTAAATTTTCCTACCAATAGTTGATGTTCAGACCTTTTTCCCAAACTCATAGATCCACAACTCTCAGCACTGGTTACTCTTCGAAAACAGTCTAAATAGTGAAGTGAAGATATTAAAACCTCCCATTTTTCTAAGTATCAGAGTAATGCCCTTATAACAATTGTGTCTGAATTGAAAAATTGCGTGGACCTTCTGCCTTAGGCTGACCTAGATAATGTGCATATGTACCAATATAAATCACTTTTTGTTCTTTTTAATGTACATCATATCTTTCACAGAGATAACTTATTAGAACCAAGAACATCTAATTTTTGATAAAGCTAGTTCTCTTAGCCAAATTTTTTTTATTTATAAATTTCAAATTTGAGACTTTATTAAAAAAAAACATGTATCACATAAACCGACCACTCAATTACAGAAAGCTTTATGGATGTGGATCACGGACTTAAACATCATCCTCAAGCATTTTTGTGGATGGGTTTGCTTTTGTAGTTTCGATTTGGCAGCAAGTGGACTAAACTTGTAGATATATCCCCTTTGTGATTGGCTCCAATAAAACTGCAAGACAAGAAGGGATTTTAGAACTTGGACCAGGGATGATGGCTTCTACGCTATGACGTCCTGTGATCAAATCCCACATTCTTCTCCTCTTTTTCTATGACTTTCGCCCATACAACTGGCAACAGAACTCAAAACATAAATAAAGCAAAAAAGGAAAATTGAATTGTCTTTTTCTTAACGTAAACAAGTTATATTACATTTAAAATAGAAATTACTAGTGATTAGTACCTTTTTTTCTATTCAGATAATATAAAATGAAATAAACTTGTAGTAACTTTTTATTCACTCATCTCTTATATGATCCTGTCTTTTTTTTGAATAATAGAATGAATATTTTATTCTACTCTAAAAAATATTCAAATAACAATATATGATCATTTTATTTCAAGTTACTCTATTTCATCAGTAATATTGATATATTCAAACCTAATCATAATTCATTTAAATAACTTAAGGTAAATGTTGTTTATAGTGCATGCAAGCATCCATATTTTAATTTTTTTCATATTTTATATATTTACATTACAAGTAATAATTCTTCAAAGAATTTAATTTTGGTGTGTTATTATGATGACTCTTTAAGGTTTTCATTATGAGCTTTATCTTTAGTTAGATTAATTTCAATAACAAAATAATATATGATTTAATAAAAAAAGTATACAAATACTGCATTGAAAATTGAAAATGAATTGAAAGTTAAAATCAAGATTGTGAAGATTAGGATCTACTTAGAATTGAAGGGGGGCTAAAAGATCGATCTCGGATTATAAGCTCCTATTAAAAATGCAAATATTTACTTCATAAAATAAACACATACATAATTTATGTAGTTGATGAAAATAAACTGATTCATATGAATTTAAACTAAAAATTTATAATATACTTGAATGAGTTGAAAATCCTACATTTGTGGTTGTGTTAGACCACCGAAAATTAATGCATATTAAAAAAATCATCAATTTTATTTAAAACTTTTAGAAGAGAATATTCATTAAATCTTCTTAAATTTAAAACATATGATGTGAGTTGTGAGTGCTGGAGAAAGACGACTCAAATAGTCGTGCGTGGCGGTCGGTGACAAAGGTTGTGGAGGAGGTTAATGGAGGAAATGATGGGAAGCGGTTGTAGAGGTCCTACAGCTCATGTGAGTCTCTTTTTTGGTCCTGTCCTAAACACTAGTTGAGATTGGATCGAAATTTTGGATTCTGCCCCCAAAGATCGGGATCCTAGACAGGTTCTGCTTCGATGAGATCCTACGTGAGATTCAGATTGTAAAGTCCTAGAAGGATCGCAAAATCATAAAATTATAATATTCGAATGAGATCTTGACAAAACAGGACATGCTACCTGATCGATCACCACATTGAAAGGAAGAATTTCGACACAAGAAGTCATCACCATTGTCAAACCAATCATCAGCTCTGATACCATTGTTTGGCCAAAGAAGATGCTTAAAACTCTGGAGGATTTTCATCTACACTACATCTTTCACCAAAAACCATAACGCATTCGTTGTATGAGTTTTCTCACAGTCAAAGTGCTCAACATTTTCTTTTGAATTTTTTCCCCAAAATTAGTGTTAACCGTCAAAGTTCAATTTTTTCCCCAATGAACTCTTAGCACTTAGTACTCCCTTAATATAAAATTAGTGTTAGCCATCAACTTTGAAGAAAATTAAACTCAAGCAAAATTTAAAAAAATAGAAATTACTAACCGTAGATAAGTAGGTGACATGATTTTTTTTTTTGTGTAAGATAGGTGTTGGGAGCATCCACATCATGGTGGAGCTAACTCTCCGAACGGAGCTTTTTTCCAATTAGAAGACTCGAACCCAAGACCAATTGAAAGGAAATCAAAACGTAGAACTTGAACCAACCACCCGTTGAATGGTAAAAAGACAAAAGACTAGGGAAATAATAAAATTTCCCCAATATGGGCCTTACTCAATTTTTCTTTTTAAATTGGCCAAGCAATATTATATCAAATGAGGCGAAGACGCCATTACATCATGGATAATCAAATGGTTCGCAGCAGAAGGAACCTCCTCTACCCAAACAGTAGTAGAAAAATTTGAGGCATTCCTTAGTCTTTACCAAAAAATCTGCAACTAAATTACTTGAGCGATTGAGTCTCTTTTAGTCTCTCATCATGCCATTAACACCTTGATAGAACTAGATATGTCCTAGTTTTTTTATAAAATCTTAAAGACAATTTCTTTGGTACCTATATAAAAGCCGTGGGACTTCATACATTTTGTTTTAATTGGTCATGCTTTCTACTCTCAAAAAAATTGGTCATGCTTTCTTTCATAATATATTTTTATAATTTACAATATAGTTTTCTACCTTCTAAATAGTTGACTAAAGGGTTTCAATTAAACCTGTTAGAACTCACATATTAATTAGAGATATGAACATAGTCCTTATATAGTACAACAAACCTCACCTGATAACTAGCTATTAGAGTAGAGTTAGTCCTCTAAAATTGTTTTAAAGCCCTAATTTTTAATAGATACGGAAGGAACGCTCTAAAAGCCAAAATGATTTACACTAATTTGATAATTAAGTTAACTAATAGAGATCAAGCACCACAAAATTGAAACTCTAACCAAGTGGGTTAAATTTAAAGTAATGTTCCTTGATCCACACATCCACGCAAGTGTATATAACCCGTGGATGAAATGAAACTCACCAAATTTTACTTTCTCACCACACAACCAGCACCACATATACGACTTTCAATTTTCAACCAACTCGAATAATTTTTCATACCAATCAGGTCCCAATCCCATGCACCCCGTCCCACATGCACCTTCACTCTCAAACTCCATCCACATCACATACTTTCTTCACATGCCACGTGTACGTCAACCATCGTTTCTTCCGCTGAACCTGGCTGCACCATATAATAACCCTTGTGTGTTATTTATCTTATTCATTTATCTACGTGGCAATTTGTTACTTGCAAATTTTGTTTATGCCAAGTGACAAGATAACAGGAACAGCTCAGATTACATCCAACGGCCAACAGAACGCCACGTGTGATTCCGAATCATCCAACGGTGTCTGGATCTCTTCTTCTTCTTTTTCTTCTTCCCCTTGCTATATAAGAACAAGACCAATGGTTCATGAAAACTTTGGGTTCTGATTGGATTGCACTTTTGGAAATTTTGATAAACAGAGACACTTTCTGATTTTTTAACCCTTTAAGGTACATGCTGATATTCATAATTAGTTGTTTTTTTTTTTGTTTTTTTGTTTCTTCTTTAAATAGTAATTGCAATTTCTGATTTTCTGGGGTGCTTTGAATTGTTGATTTTTCGTAAAAAATTTGTGCTTTAATGATAGAATTTGTCGTTTCAGCTTCTGGGTCTCTTTTAAATGATCAAAGTTTTTAGCTTTTTGTTGAAAGCCCAATTAGTTAGTGTTTGATGGGTTCCGATTATTTGGGAATTTGTTTGTTTGTTTTTGGCTATTTTTGCTATATTTGGTTTTGTTTCTGTTGGTGTCGTGCTTTGAATACGTTATTTGTGTTGATTGTGGTTGTTGATAAATGGAGTGTCTCTATTCAATGTACCTAGCTGCACTGTTTCTGGTTTTGTTTTGTTTGTGTGTACATTCAACGTATAATACCCAAAATTCAGGTCAGGTTTTTGTTACGGATTTGTTATGAGAAGTAAATTGCTGTTTGACAGCTTAAAGCATCTTGAATAATAGTAAAGCTATAAAATTCAGCTCCTCTACTAGCTTTTGGTGCTTGAGATTCAAGTAGCACTAAACATTTATCTGATTTTGATTGGGGTTTTAAGTTTTTGGGCCAAAGGTTGTGGAGCAATCATTATAAAGGAAAAGGGTTTCTTTCTTTCTGTTCACCATTCAAAGCTGTTGTTTTTGTTCAGGTGCTTCATTATTTAGCATTGGATTTCCTAGTTTTCTGTCTTCAACATTGTCTTCACTTTGATTCAGATTTTGTGCTTCACATTTGGTTTGTTTTGATTCATAGTTACTAACTGAGTTCTTCCTTCTTATTAGGCTTTCCAAACGAGAGAGGCTGCTACTCCTTCAAGAATAGCTAGTTTGTGTGCTCATTTTGCTTAGAGAAAGCTTTGCTCCAAAAATTTGACACCAGTGTGTAAATGTCTGTGGCTTTTACCAACCTCTCGTGGTGGTTTCCGAGCGGGAAACAACAAGAATCAAGAATCCCAAATGGGTCTTCTGTAAATCCTTCAACTGATTTGAATATATGGGAATCGGAGTTTCTGAGATTTCCTTTGGTTCGGGCGAACGTGGGTTCCTCGTCGAGAAGGGTGAAGCGGAAATGGCATAGTAGGGAAGAGAGGAAGGTTGATAGGGAATATGATGTTGTTTTGGTCCCATCTGATGGGGGATGTGTTTCCGGCTCTGAGTCTGATGATTCTGACTGGTCTATTGGCTGGTTGGAGCCTCATGGACCTGGTTTCCCAAGTGATGATGAGACAGATAACAGTTTTGCGGTGCTGGTTCCGTGTTATGGACGAGATTATGATAGGATGATGGAGGAGGATCCGAAAAGCAACTTAATGAATGGTGTTAGGAACTTCCCAGACAGCTATTCAGATGGTAAGAGTAATTTTTCATTAACATCTTTCTGAGTTAGCTTTGTGCTGTTTTCAACTTGATTAATGAATCATTAGAATCTGAATGCTTGAATTGTTGAACAGTCATTGAAAATGTGAAAATTATTCAGAATCTTGGTTGCCCTTTGAATGTTGTTGGGGTTAGGCCTTAGTACTGATTTCAGAGCACAGTTTTAGTGCATATTTGACAATTCTTCTACAATTGATTTGAAAAGCAGAATCAATTCTGGGGAGAATGCTTTTTAAGTAGCTTTCGGGTTTCATAATTGATTCTGTAAAAAGAGAAGCTAATCCCTAAACATGCTAAAGCAGTGGTTTATTTTGCTGTTTTCATAACTGCATGAACTTTTATCAGCTTCTAAAGTCCCAAAAAAATGTGTTAGTATAAGGAAATCAGCCAGATATATGTTTTCTTACTAGACTTAAACATATTGGAAGTTTTTTCATTTTGCTATAAAAGAAGATAAACACAGAATTTGGAAATTTTGCTGCAGTGTGATTTGGTGGTGTTAGGATTCAACTCAGAAGTCAGAACTCTTGATTCTTTGATCTTGTCAAGCTTTCTTTGCTTAACTTTAGAATAAACTTTATGATTTGGTAAAGGTACTAGGATATATTCTTCTGTCTTTACCTCCATGACCCCACTAGCCATTAGCTGGAATCAACAAACCTATTAGCAACAATGAACTGATATTTAAATCTAATGAAGGGTGCACTTGGACATTTGTGCATATATTATTGGCTATGTGGCATTCCGATATATATATTTTTTTTAATCTGATGGGTACACTTGTGACATTTATGCTTTTTTCCCATCTGCAGCGAGCAAGAAATTTGTGGAAAACTGGATTTCTTCTCTACAAAATACCTGATGCTGATTCACAACTATTTGTCATTTTGGTCCTGCATCTCCCTAAGAAAATCCCCTCCTGTGGTCTTTGGCCCACAAAAAAAATTGTTTGATGTAAATATTGTAAAAAGAACAAGCACTGTGAGGATGTGATGTTAGAATATGTTTGGTTATGGTTAATTCTAATTTGAGGAGCAGATATGGTCAAGAACAAAGCATGATGATGATTTAGCATTGTCTGAGAATGATGTAACAATTTCTATTCTGCTCTCGTCCTTGGAGAATCACAACAATTTGGCTGAATGGGTGTTGAAGTGTGACATTGGAACTTGCAATTCGTTGATGTAAATAGAGTATTTGTGTAGAAATGGGAATTAGTTGAATGGTTGATTTATGTACTCAAAGTTTGTACATAGCTGTATATAAATTAATAGGCTTAATTGCACTTTTGGTCCCCCAACTATTGCCTTCCTGCGAAAATCGTCCCCAAACTTCAAAATTAGCAAAACACGTCCCTGAAGTTTACACCTGGTTGCAAAATTGGTTTTCCGTTAACTTCCGTCTAAAAACTAACAGAATATTCCGTTAAAAATGAATTAAAAAATAAAGAAAAATTAAAATTGAGAAAAAAATAGTATTTTAATTGAAATCTAGAAATACCAACCTAACATCTCACCTTCATCGTTCTCTTCCCTTTCTCAGCCCCACTCTCTTCTTCTTCTTATTCTTCTTCTTCCCACTCAACCACCACACTACCACCACTCAACCACTGCACCACCACAACTTTCACGCCACCACACTCTGTTCTTCTTCATCCCTTCTCAACCCCACCGATCCCAACATTCAAATCAACTACGAAATCCAAATTTCTCCCAGCAAACACTCCCAAAAGAGAATCAAACCCAAAATTCACAAAGATCCCTTCCCCCTTCCATCTCCAAACCAACATTCACAGCAAAACCAGGAACTAAAATGACCAAGACTTCAAACCAGGAACCTCAAACACCAAACCCTAAACCATAGCCACAGGCCCCAAATTCCAGCTCCATGTTCTACTGCCGTGAGAAGCGGCGTCGATTTGGATTTTGTGGGGGATGGGCGATTTGGGTTGATGATTTCATCAAATAGAGGTGGGGGTGAAGGAAGGAGTGGGTCTCGATGATGGTTCACGGCTTGGCAGAGGCTTCAATGATGGTTCACGGTGTGGGTTTGGTTGATGATACAGGAAGTGGGTCTCTTGCACAGAAACAACGATGGAGAAAGGAAAAATCTTGGGAAGGATGAAGAAAATAGAAGCGGTGGTTGAAAACAAGTGAGGAATGAGGAAAGGTGAGGGAGCAAGAAGAGGATGTGGTGGAGAAGAGAGAAGGGGAAGAGGGATTTTTGAAGTGGGGGAACATGGATTTGTAGATTTTTTTATAAAAAAAAATTATGGGTTTTGTTTTATGAAGATGAAGATTCTGGGTTTTATAAGATTTAATGATGAAGAAGTTTGAAAAAGATGAAGAACCAATCAATACTTGGGTTTTTGAATTTTTTATTTTATTTTCCAGCAATCTGTTAAGTTTTGGACGGAAGTTGGACGAAAAACCAAAAGTGCAACGACAGGTATAGTTGGAGGACGTGTTTTGCTAATTTTGAAGTTTGGGGACGATTTTCGCAGGAAGGCAATAGTTGGGGGACCAAAAGTGCAATTAAGCCAAATTAATATGACATGGGTGTCTTGAATGTTTGTGCTCTGGGGTTATCATGGATGTTCATTGAAACTGAACACAGTTTTGTATAGATCGATCCCAAGTAATAAAAAAGTCTTTCCAAGGCTACCATCTCTATTTTCCCCCTTACTGTTTTTCTTAGTTCTTGTTTTTATGGAATCCTTGAAATTTGGAAATCATTTCTTAGACCTTAACTAATCTTGATAATTGATAAATATTGTCTGAGGCATGATTAAAATTCATGACCTTATGCATGCTGCCAGTCTCTATACAACTCTGTTGCATGAGTTGTTGGGAATTTTTGTCTTCTATTCAGCTCACTCTTCATCGGAGGTTGAGGATGCTATCGTTTGAGGACCTTCTCTTGATAGGTGTTTTTCGGCCAAGAGTTATTGATGGTTGGTTTGTCTTGCTCCTATGAGCCAAAAGTGGGTTTGGTGCTTGCAGATTCCTGGGAAGGCTAAATGTATTTGAAAATTTTCAATTTTGCATCGGTCTAAAACTAATTAGCATTGGTTAGGCTGACACTACCATCATTTTTTACGTCGACACTAATGACTAATGAACCAATGCTAATTAATATCGACTATTAAGTGAAATAAATATGATTTTTTAACGTTTTGCATTGTTTTGACCGACGTTAAATTAGACTCTTTTTTGCAATATGAAATGTGAGTGGAGTATGTAACAATGACCTTCATTTTGCTATCTAACCGGGACGGATGCACAATTTTTTTTTACAATATACCAATCATGTATTATATTATTAAGATATTAACTTTTATGTTGCCCCACCAATAGCAGATGTCTCTAGATTAAACAAATTTGTAACTTCATCTAATGAGTGTCGGTCATAGTGGTTAAAATGTCTATTTAAATCCTTAAGGCCGAGCGTTTGATCCTTAGGAGCCGTAGTATTAAGAATACTTTTGCCCTTTTTCTCGCTCGGGTCGTACAAGATTATCTAAAATAAAATATCTAACTTTTATTAATTTATTCATATTAAAAAATATACATAAATATGGTACGTAATTAGTGAAAATATAGATAAAGCCAAAAATTATATTTTTTAGTGAAAAAGCACATGATGCAAATAGGCTAAATGTTAGGCTAAAAATAAAAAAATTGACTATAGTTAAGCATTCTCCATTATCTTTTTCCCATGGTAACATGTTCCTCTAAATTCCTTTTCTTAGGTTGCCAACAAAGCCCAGCCTAGCAAAACCAAAATCCCCCAAGTGTGGAAAGTTTTCTAACTCCTCCAACTTTTGTGCATTTCAAAGAACCCAACACCTTACACGTATGCTTGTGGCGAAGTATCCTCCTCTCCATGTCTACCCCATAAGAGGGCATTTTCGTCAAGACAATTTTTTTTCTTCTTTTCCTCATAATTTTCATTAATCAATGATAATCAAAATCAAAGCTCTTCTCTGATCAGAAATTTTGTGGGACCTCAATTGTTTGTGTCACATTGTTGCTTTCATCCTTCTTCATTGTCAAGGTTTTACCTCAATGGGGTGAATGAATGTATGTGTATGATTTCTACCAAAGAGAAAAATGTTGCAAAGGGCAGCAAGCAATGCATATTCATGGTGGTGGGCTAGCCACATTAGAACAAAGCAGTCAAAATGGCTGGAAGAAAGCCTCCAAGGTACATTTCATATCATATCATATCATAGATAATGGTTCCTCAATTATCATAGGTATCAATTCTGAGTGGATTTTAGAATGACCAACATTCTCGTTTTTCTCGTGATTTCCAAAATTAATTATTCGGAAAATGTGGAAATTTTGTTGATTCATTCAAATATGGAAGGCAATCTACTTGCATAAACAAATTATACATCTTTTCCATCAAGATAATAATTTCCTTTTCTTATTCATGCACCATTTTCTGAGTTCTGTAAGGCACATTGATATATGACAATGTAACAAGACATATGGTAGAAATAATTGATGATTTGAATAGAGGAACATGATAGGAAGGTAAAAATTGGATGAAGTGTCAAAATAATATGTAAATCATATATACATTAGTGGCATTAAGGATGGTGTATGAATTGATTATGACTTTATGATTGCCAATTATACATTATGAAGTTCTCATCAGTATATTTTACTTTGAAAACTAACAGATATGGAGGATAAAGTGGCTGATACCCTTCAAATTCTGTGTGATGATGGGGACTCATTTGCCAAGAGGGCTGAAATGTATTATCAGAAGAGACCAGAGCTTGTAAATTTTGTGGAAGAAGCTTTCAGAGCATACAGAGCCTTGGCAGAGAGATATGATCATTTATCAAAGGAACTCCAAAGCGCCAATCGCACTATCGCGAGCGTCTTCCCCGACCAAGTTCCATGCCAAATTGATGATTATGATTATGATGAAGAAAGTGACACAGGAACAAATGCATCATCATCTCCAGACCCCAACCATCAAGCAAGAAAATCAGTGATTCCTAAAGTTCCCAAGATGCCACAGAAGGAGTTTAGAAATCCATCCATGTTGCTCTCTAGAAAGGGACCTCCTAAAAGGATTCCTAGTTCATCAAAACATTTTCTGAAATCTCCAAGTTCAGGTCTCACCAAGGATGCTGCGGTAGGCGAAATCGACAAGCTTCAGAAGGAAATTTTGGCACTGCAGACTGAGAAGGAGTTTGTGAGGAGTGTGTACGAACGTGCCTACGAAAAGTACTGGGAAATTGAAGACCAGATCACAGAAATGCAGAAAAATGTTTGCGGCTTGCAAGACGAGTATGGTGTTGGCACAGTCATAGATGATAACGATGCGCGAACCTTAATGGCAGCCACAGCTTTAAAATCATGCAAAGAGACCTTGAACAAGCTGCAAGAGATACAAGCACAGTCATCCGTAGAAGCTAAGGTGGAGTATGAGAGGGTTAAGAAGGCTCATGAGATGTTTGAAAATCTTAGAGACCAATTCATTTCTAAATATGTGAATCAACAAGAGCAAGATGGTGTGGAAAATTCTGATGAGAGCTCAAGCATTGAACAAAAGGGAATAGATGTTAAGATGGCTAATTTGGAGCCAGAGGAGCATGATATAGGCCTTTTGCGCGAAAAGATTAAAAAGAAGTTGGAGGAAGATTCGGGTAACACGCTCACGGTGTCTGAAATGGCTGAATGCATTGATGAGCTTGTGAGCAAGGTTGTTAACTTGGAAACTGCTATGTCTTCTCAGACTGGTATGGTAATCAGGTTGAGATCAGAAACAGATGAACTTCATACAAACATAAAAAAATTGGAAGAGGACAAGGAAATGCTCATAGAAGGTTCAGAAGTTACTAACAAGAAGCTAAAAGAATTGGAGGAGGAGTTGAAAAGAGTTAAGATTCTCAACCAAAGTGTCAGAACACAAGACAACAACCTCCTAACACATTTCACTGAAGCTAGCTACAATCTTGAGCACCTTTCTGGGAAGTTGAGTGACATGAAGCCAGATGTGGATGATGAGAATTTGGTACTTTACAAGAAGAAGAAAAGTGCTCCTAAACCGCGAAGGAAATCTGAAATACAAGGTGATAAATTGTCTTTTGATGATTCAGAAACCATGAAGGATAAGACAATGCAGGAAGATGATGGTGGTAAAAATGTGGATGATAACAAGTCCATTTTGACTCAGAAGCTGGTTCAACAGGACAAGGATGATGTATCTGACACAATGAGCAATCTTGACATGGAATCACAGGATTTAGAAGATGGTGAGGAAAATCAACCCAACTGGAGGCAGATGTTTATAAGTGGACTAGATGACAGAGAAAAGATTCTGCTGGATGAGTACACATCAGTTTTGATGAACTATAAAGATGTAAGGATGAAACTCAACGATGTCGAAAAGAAAAATCGGGACAGCATTTTTGAGTTAACACTTCAGGTAAGCAATGATCAATGTATAAAACTTACTTTTCTTACTAGTATAATTTATTTCAAGTTTTTAACAAGTCTGATATATAATTAGACATTGGTATAATGATTATGCAGTATCTTATTTTTCTATCTAGAAACATAAACAAAAAGAGAAACTCTGGAAATGTTAAATGTTCTCGTAATGATTTGTATGATTTTACTATTAGCAGTATGGTGATCAAATTTGGAAGTAGAGGACAAAAAATCCACTTGCATGAATGTTATTAAGGAATGCAAAGCTCCATTTATTTTTGAATGAGATTCTTAATTATACAATGTTAAGTAAAGGGAACTTGAGTGATATTTATAACATTGGAAAATGTTGGGTAGACACTCATATTAAGAAAGGAATAGAAGATAGAATTACTTTGTGGAGCTCACAACCAAACCCATCCAATTGTGTGTATGGTTCAACATGAAGGAAAATAAGAATTTCTCCTTAAATATGGTTTAGTTTCATTATATATTCAACATTTAAAAAATGGCCTCTACTCCTACACACTAACATAGAAATTCCCCCGCAGCTAAGAGAACTGAAGAATGCTCTTTTCTCAAAGGACAAAGAGATACACTTTTTACATCAGAAGCTGAGCTCTCCATACATGAATCCTGATGAAAGTCCTTACACCATGACCACAGAATACAAATACACACCACACGAAGCGCTTCTCCGAAAAGAAGCTCAAGGATCAAACATGCAGGACACAGAAATTTCATCTCTAAATTTAGATGCAAATGCAATGATCAACACCCCTTTTGCAGAAAAAAACATTGAAACTGAAAGCACAAGAAATGTTGACATACCAAGCTTAAACAAGAGCCTGGAGAAGCTGATGAAAGACCAGGACAAGCGTGAAGACCTCTCAAACATGGAAAAGAAGTTCCGTTCCGACATCGACGACCTCCTTGAAGAGAATCTAGAGTTCTGGTTGAGGTTCAGCACCTCAGTTCATCAGATTCAGAAGTTCCAAAACTCCATCCAGGACTTAAAACAAGAGCTGAAGGCAATAAAGGAGAAAAATGGGCCAGAAGGGCATTCACATTCAAGACACCAAACTGTACAATCTCAACTCAGGCCAATTTTCAGACACTTAAGAGAAATCAGAACTGAGTTATCACTTTGGCTTGAACACAATTCAGTGTTGCGGCATGAACTTCAAGGTAGGTACTCATCCTTGTGCAACATCCAAGATGAAATTGCAAGGGCAGGGAACACAGAATCTGGTGATGAGAAAGAAGAGATAATAAGTGGATACCAAGCTGCAAAGTTTCAAGGAGAGATTCTCAACATGAAACAAGAGAACAGCAAGGTTGCAAGTGAATTGCAAGCAGGTTTAAGCCTTGTGAGGGGGATGAAAGATGATGTTGAGAACACACTAGATGAGCTAGATCAAGCAATTGGGATTAGTAGTAACAATCATGGTAGCACAAAAAACCCATCAAGAGGTGGTAGAATACCCTTGAGGTCTTTCTTGTTTGGAGTCAAGTTGAAGAGGCAAAGGCACCAATCACTATTTGCTTGTGTCAATCCAGCATTGAATAGACAAGACAGTGTTAATGATCAAGGAGAGGGGAATAATGCCCCAATATAGAGCAACTTCTTCCACTTCCTTTCTGTGAAGTGCTTGAAAACTCTCAATTATGTTTGTAATAGTATGATTCTGACAATGTATAGAACTTGAAAGTTACTATGCTGTTTTAGTTTCAAGATTTGCGTTGCTTCTAATTGCAAAACTGAGCCAAATGCTCTGGCATATACAATTCTTTCCTTATAATGCTAGTGATTTGTTTGAATATAAACATATTTCTAAAGCAAATAATTTATTTATATGCCTGGAATGAGCGTGTAGTGTAATGAATCGGCTAAAACATTAGTTTAAGGTTTAAAAGTTCAACCTGTGATTGAACTGTAGTTAATCGGTGTTAGTTTAAGAATATCTATATCTATATCTATATTTATTTATTTATCTACTATCTATCTATATAATAATATACTAAAAGAATGTTTTTTTTCCTAGAATGTTCTGCCATGTGGGCTGTGGGCACGGTTTTGGCTTCGGTGGGACAGTTGAAAACTGTCCCATGGTGGTTCAGTTTAAGATTAAATAATTTAGATGGTTGTTCAGTTGAAAACTGTCCCATTTGATATAATAATTTAAAATTAGATGGTTAAGATTAAATGTATTAAAACTTGAATATACTAAAATATCCTTTTGTCTAATTTCAATCCATCATCGTCTTCAACAGCCCGTCCCCGTGTTACCGGCACTTTGCCGCCGCCGCCCTCACCGGCACTCCGACGCTGCTACTTCGGCCACAGATTCCGCCTTCAAGCTTTCAATCTCACTTCCGCTTCCACTTCTAATGTCGTGGAGGCTCGTTCTCCTCCTCCCAGCCAGAACCACGCACCGTCGCCCCTCGCCGTAGAAGCCACGGTTCGAACCACCGCCGAGAAGCTCAACCTCCATCTCCCTCTTGATCTAACACTCTCCCAGGTGAGCCTTCTCAAATCGCACAGAATCACCACCTCAAATCAGAGACCCAAACAGAAACTTAATCCTAGAAAACGCATTGAATGAAAGGGGGAGGCTCACGGTGGAATCGCTCTGGTTCGTCTTCACCTCCTTCTTCATCCCTCCCGCTTCATCGCAGTGCTTCTTCTTCATCCCTCGATCTGAATCTCCAAGATTCAATTTTTCCCCAATTGATGAGATTCTGACGATTGCTACAAAGAAAACAGGGACATGATGAATCTGGCATAATTTTCCCGAAACCTCTTCCTAGCGGTGGTGGCGGCGGTACGACGGCGAAAAAGGAGACTGTTGCGGAAACTGTTGTCGGCATCGCCGCCGCTAAGTTCAGCCACCGTCATGGAAGCAGTGTAGCGTTGAACGGAAGTGGTGAATTAGTGATAGAAGGAGAAAGATGGAAAATTTTGAGGAATGAAGGATATTTTGGTCTCTTCACCATATAAATGCAACTGAACCATGGTGGTTCAGTTTGAAACACACCCACCGAAGCCTTCGTCCTGTGGCACCCCCATATCATCTAAATTCCCTCCAAAACAAAAACCAATAACACATTTTTTTGGCACATAGGAAAATATAGGTCACGAAAATATATAACACATTTTTTTGAATCTAATTAATTGGTTACACTCTTTTAAAAAAATTCAAAATAGGAAATATATACTCATTAGTTAATAAAAAACCCTATATATAATATAATCCTTAAAAATAATTAAATCACATTTTTTAAATCTAATTAATTGATTACACTTAAAAAATCAAAATAGGAAATATATACCCATTATTTAATCAAAAAACCCTATATATATAAAAATATAATTCTTAAAAATAATTAAGTCAGGCAGCAAATAATAATCTAATTAATTGATTACACTTTTTTCCTGCAACTTTAAATTTCTCGAGTGCCAAACTCTAAACAGCTCATAGCACTGTAAAAAACGTGAAAAAAAAAAAAGGTTCCAGACATTCAACACATAAGAATATACAAAGTGATAAAATTAACCATAGTAAAATCATGCAGCTTGAAATTACACAACTGTTTTTTTTCCTTTCAAGCAAAGTTCAATTGTTTAAGGCCATAATTGCGGTGAAATAACTTTCTAATGACACAAATTCATTTCATCAGCTTGAAATTACACAGCAATGGAAATGATTTCTTAAACTACATAAAACAAGTTCAACCTGAAATAAGTGAAATTACACAACACAAACTAAAATGTGAGTGATGAACACTAGATAAAGTAAAACAGTGGATAAAAAAACAAATTTAACAGTGACTTTACTGGAGCAAAGACCAAATAAAATAATGAAGACCAACTTACAATTTTAAACTGTGCTTTCATTTGATTATACTCTTCATCCCTTGCAGCTAATTCTGCTTGCTTTGTCTCTTCTATCCTTTTGAAGATATCAAGTACCTTCAGGAGAAAAAAGAAAGAGAAAACTCAAAACAATGAAGAATGAGATCAATTGAACTGAAAGGAAAGATGAGACTAAAGTTAAAACCTTTTTTCCTTCGGGTGCTTTATCAATTTCCTCGAGAATCTCGATCGCTGTCTCCAGATTCTTTGGATCAAAGCCAGCAGCAGATGTTCTTGGGTGATATTGTGTAATTGAGATGGAAGAGAAAATTAAGTGTGATGAATCAAAACTCCGATAACATTTGACACAATATCAATCAATAATTTATCTTAGCCTTAACATTGAATTTTTAAAACAAAATTCACAGCCTTAATACAAAGATACTGATGACCATCTTTTAGTCTTGTTTTTAAGGTCATTTCTTAGTTAGTTTTGAGTCTTTTTCTTGTGTCTCATATAGCGTTTCATGCATTCTCACGTATTTTTATTTTTGTTTGTGTTTTTATTTCGTTTTGGTAATTTCATAGTTTTATAAGGACTTTTATTGCATTTAAGTTAAGTTTAAGGGTCTTATGTAGTTTCCACTTATTTTGGGAGCCTTTGTGAAAATTAACCTTTGAGTTAAGGCTTGAAGGAGACATTGAAGTGGAGTTAAGTTGGAGTTGAAGGGGTTTTCAGGCATGCATGTGGCGCTCAAGCGCCCCTAATTGGCGCATGAGCGCCAATTCAACAGAAGCTTTTGACTGGCAATTTTGAAGGCTGGCGCTCGAGCACCCCTGTCTAGCGCTCGAGCGCCAGTGTGGACATACACTTTTTGTTTTAGGCTTGAGCAATTGGCGCTCAAGCATGCTATTCTAGCGCTTGAGCGCCCAGTCTTGCCCATTTTATCTATAAATAAGATTTTGTCATTTATTTTGAGAGACACTTGTCATATTTGATATTTTGGCTAAGTTTAGAAGCTGAGGAGCAACTTGGGGCTTGTAGGAAGCTTCCACTTTGTAATTTTCAGGTTCATTTTCATTATTCTTGTATGAATTCTCTAGCCCTTATTGGCTAGTCTTTTCATTAATTTGGATTTAAGAGAATCTATGAAGTTCTAGTTGTTAATCATTTCTCTGTGCATGAGTTATTGTTTCTATATTTGGGTTTCAATTCTGAAATTTATGATTAGCTTGAGTGCACACTTGCTAAATGCTAAACTAAAATCAGAACGAAAGTTGTATTCTAGTTTAGGGAACTGAATTGAAATTAATCATTCCATGCTTGCTGCTAGGAATAGAGGAAGGGTTGAGTTTTGTTGGCTTGATTATGTATGCTTAAAGCCTCAAATGAATGATTAAGTACGCAAGGAATTGAGCTTAACTTTTAATTTGCGAGAATTGCTTATGTGAGACATCAATAAGTAATTGGATAGGCTATAGTAACAAAGATAGGTACAAGGTTTCACATGCATAGGAAATGTTTATTACTAGAATGGAATAGATGATCGACAACCCAAAGCGCATTTACATTTGATATTTCTCACGTTTCCACAATTGCTAATTTGACAACATTTTGTCACAAACAATCAACATTGAAATCAGAATTTTATTGCTTTTCAAACTCACAAGCTTCAAGCTTAAATTAACGATTTTCTCTCAATTCCATGTGGTTCGATATTTTAAAATCGGGTAAATTTTGTACCCTTGTAGATTGACCAACAGATACTATCTTCATTAATTTAACAAGACCATTAGAATAACATTTACAATTCAAAAGTAAAGTGAATTTCATTTTTAAAATTTAAAAAATCTTAATTTTTTTTATCTATTTAAATAAGTAAAAATTTATGGTGAATATATACGCAATGTGAAAATATTGAAAATATGACATAGTCTTTACAAACCCAAACAAAAATATAAATTTTGGATGTATATTTAAAATATTTCAAATAAATACATTGGCTACAAAAAGTTAAAAAGAAAAACTGTAATATAACACAAGTCATCCATGCCTTGCACTTGTAATTCCACTAGTTATACACTAACCAACTTTTTCAGCTTTTCTTTTGGAAAAAAAAAATCCGACCTTTTTCTTTTCAAAGTCTAGGTGTTATCACTTACCCTTATCAAGGCCGGCCCAACACTAAGTGAGGCCTAAAGCAAAACTCTAAAGTGAGATCTTTTTGACTTGGTATTAATGCTTGGTATTTTGATGCCTTTTTTACTTAGTTAAAAACAATTGAGACCTTTTTTACTTAGTAATTTTTTTTATAGGCCTACAGCTCTTGCTTGAGTTATTTTACTCTTGGGCCAGCCCTGACCCTTATACCCTTTCCATTTTCTCATTTCTTCTTCCCCACTGTTAACTTTTAAGTGCTCCATTTTCTTCCTGATCAAAATGTTGCCCTCAGTTTTCTTCCTCCATTGAACTAGTTTTCACAAATCATAGTTCTTGACTAATGAATGAAAATATACATTTGCAGAACACCTGAGACCTTCAATTTCACCAAAAAATTGGCAGAACCTAAAATAAGCATGTAATACAAATACTCATTTATTTTCTTTTATATATATATCTAACATGAGATATATCATATGAGAAAAATAATTTTATATGAGAATGTAAGAATAAATCATGACTGTTAGATCTAATCATGAATGATCATGATTTAAACAATTTAGTTAGTCACATGCCTGGTTATTAAACTATAGTTTTAACTCTTACGAGTTTACAATCCTAGATAATCAAAATAAGTTACATCCTAGGTACGCTATCTTTTTTATAAATGCGGTTAAATTCGATAAGCTCAAGTAAACTTGCGAGTTTAATTCTGAGTTCACGAGTTTAGCAAATAATAGAGAAAAATCATTTATTTATCAAATTTACAATATTTCATGACAAAGTCTTTGCTATACTAGTTTTACTCTTCATAAATCAATCTCTCTGTGTCTTTTTTCCTATTTTCTCTAATATTTCTTTGTTCATGTGCGTGGTTGCAACAATTCTAATATAGTCCACAAACCTTGAATTTGAATTTGAATTTTTATGTTATATAAACTCTTGTTAGTTTCGAGTTCACGAATTTTTCCTATGAATTTATATTTAGTCATTTTATGCATGATCTTAGTTGTTCTTAGGCTTAAATAAGTTTTTGATCCCTATACTTTATCTCACTTTTGACATTGGTCCCTCGTCGGAGTAAATATGGACAATCATCCCTAACCTTTGCTGAAACGGTTGTTTTGCTCCCTCCACAGATTTAGGTCAACGCCGAAGCTCAGGTGGCCCATGTGGCATGGTCACGTGGGATTAATGAGGCCAAGTGGAATTTTTTTAAAAAAAAAGCTAAAACTTAGAAACAAAGATCTGAACTTAGAAACTTATCTCTAAAATCCTAGAAGTTTTTTCCATTTGTAACCAAAAAAAAAATCCCAGAAGTTCAAAAATTAGAAACAAACACTATGAATCATTGCATACTGTGATCAAAACTAATAGCTTGGATCTCTTACAGAACATCATTAAAATTGAAATATGAACTCAAACAATCAACATTGTGCATTTACTGCTATGATTCATCTTCAAAATTCAAAACCCACTTTTCAAACAAGATCCACTCTTCAAAATCCCGTAAGATCAATATTAAGCATAAGAGCGGAAGAGGAAAACCAGTGAGAGTGAAGTTACCAGTGACATGTGGCATGACTACAGTCCTCCTTCCTTTTCTTCGTCCTTACTCTCTTCCTCGTGTGCCCAAAACCTCCATCTCCAAACTTCTCCGAGAGAAAACACATAGAGAAAAATTCCCCACCGTACCCATCGCAACCCCCACCCACCGCAACCCCACCCCTGCCCACCGCAATCCATAAATCGCAACCCCCACCCAAACGATTTTAAAAATCATTCAACGAACTTGATACTTCCATAATTGTGAAAAGTTTTCTATGACACAATTCAACCCTTATCTTATTTCAAAATTCAAAATCAATATGTTATCACTCTTGACCATTTTCATCTTCACTACTTCAATATTTTGTAAAACGTTTTCTAATACACAATTCAACCTCATTCTTATGTCCCTTTATTTTATTTCAAGATTAATATTTTATCACTCATATCCATCTTCATCTTCACTAGAACAAGCTGATCATCATCATCTTGAAAAACAAGAGCAAACATATTATCTTCATAAACCAAGAAACCGCTCATCCCCCCTTGAGCTCCTCCTACTTTCCACTCCCATTCCTGGAATCTAACAAAAACCCAGAAACCCAAATTGAACAACATCTCATGAAACCAACCCTAAACCAAGACAATAAGCCATGAAAACAACAAATTAAATAACCCTTTCCACTCAACACTATTCTCAGATTTGATGGTCGGTGTCGCATCTGCTTGTGAGTGGCTTCATTGTGAACCCCTCCGGCATCTATGGCAGACGTCCTTTCAAGAAAGAACACTACCACCACCTTTATGTGGTACCCGACCATGGAACCTGCGCAAAGGTCTACTACACTTGGAACATTTGATGAACGGAATTTTTTAGGGACCAAATTAGATGCATACGTGGACTGGTAATTGGTTACAAAAATATCCATGTAAGTTTTATGACGTTACAAGGAGTATTTTAAAACAAAAATTTCCTAAGATGAAAGGATATAAAAAAATTACAGGAGCATCCATTTGATATACCAGGGAATAAGTCAAGGACTAAAAATATATAATATGAAAGATAGTTCAAGTGGTTAGAGTTATGTGACATTATAGGTTGTAGAATTAAAGATCTAGGAATCAATCCCTGACGTGTGTAATATATCTTTCTGATGTACTAAAAACAAAGAAATTATGATATGCAGTTATCATTACTAAAAAAAAATTATTTTTTTTTCTCGTATTTCATTTGGCTTTTGTTCTCGCCAAGAACATAGAATCAAGGCATAGTGCCAAGAGTGTGTGGAATGTGATCGGAGATCTTAGAAAGATGAGCTCTTAACCGCTTAGAGAGAGAAAATATAACTGAATTTCAATATTGTTATTGTCAAATGAGCTAAGAGTCCCTTACAATTGGTAACCGTCCCCTATTTATAGATTTGGGGTTGGGCCTTCGCTCCTTTAATCTGCCTAAATGGGCCGGTTGGGCCTTGGGGAGAGCGGCCCAAGGTCCAGGCATGTTCCGCGCCTAAGGCTGAGTCCCCTGGGGTCTCGCCCAGTCCACAAGTCCACAAGACACCGAGCTCGAAGCATGAGAGCTAAGTGTGTCTTTAAACAGAAGAAACCAAGGCGAGGACTATGAAAGACTAAACAATGATAAAACCTAAAGTTTTTAACAACATGATAAAACAATTGCCAACATGGTTGGAAGAACAAAGTCAAAAATCTTCGTATTCTAGACTTTTCGCTGCACCATCCCTTCCCTAGGCAAACTGAGTCCACAAGCAGTCCTAGGGCGATGGTACTTGACCTGCTCGCCTTGCCAGCACCGCGCACGTGCTCTAAATCATGAGACTTTGACGGGTTTCGTGCGTTCGCCACGCGTTGCGCCCTGAAGTAGTTTTAAAGTCAGCAAATCCACTGAATCTCAACTGCCACTTTCGAAATGTCTTTTCAGATCGTTTCAGAACCTATCAGTTTGAATTTGAGCCAATCAACGTCCACGGTTACAGCTTTTCTCTTAATGCATCCTTCCCACTCCCCAAAATCTCGCAACCACTCTTACGTCTTTTCCTGACGTCATGGGGCACGATCCCCCCCTTCATGCCCCTACCCTTGACACGTTACCTCCCGCTTCTAGAACCATCCCTTCATAAATCCTAACCTTCTCAAAAAGCTCAAACCTTTAGTCTTCTACTTTTGCTCCATTCCAATTGCCATTGTGACCTTAACACTTCACCATTTTCCTGTAAAGATGCCGAAACGTCAGACCAAGAACTCCAATCGTGACGTTACCGTCGCTACTCCCCCTCGGTATGTTCCTCCTCCGGGGGGCGCTCCTCTTGAAGAAAAAGACATTGCTTATTTCCGGATAAAAACCTGGGAATCCCTGAAGGCCCCTATTCAGGTAGCTCTTCCCGACGGAACAATGCCCAATCAGCGATCCAACATAGAGCAGGAATCGTCCATTTGGGAGATTTCCTCGAAATCTAGTGGATTCTGCCACGAAAAGCCCCTTGACAGTCTCATGCGCTTTAGCGCTTGTTCGCCCACTGAACGCCCTTGGCTTCACCCCTCGGATCGCTTCGTGGGTGCCCCTCACTTCTTCTATACCTACGAGTATATGTTCACAAGCTTGAGAATCAAATTTCCCTTTTCCCCCTTCATTTGTTCAGTTCTCCATAGCATTAACGTTGCCCCTAGCCAACTTCATCCCAACAGCTGGGCCTTCTTGCGTTGCTTCGAAATTCTGTGTGACGCAATTCAGCAAGAGCCTGAACCTTCCCAATTCTTCTACTTCTACCACGTGTTTGTCCAGCCCCCTTCCCCGCGTAGTTGGGTTGCTCTGGAAGCCAGGACCGGTCGGCAGCGTTTCAACCCCTTTTGGCCCAACATTACTGTCGACATGACTCGGAAGTTCTTCAAAGTTGTGGTTTCCCATGAATATCCAGAGGTTTTTACTCATAGAGACGGGGTTGCCCGATTCCCGTTTTACTGGATCCGAGAAGTACACCAGGTGATAGACCCACCCGAGGACTCCTTGACTTCTGTTAATAAAGCAGTTATCAGCTTCTTAGCCAAACTTCCGGTTTCGGATTGTGCCCGCGTGATTGGTGAACTTTTCCTCCTTTCTTCTACTTTACGTTTTTTTATTTTTTTAATTTTTTACCTACCTCACCCTCGCTCTTTTATCCCAGGAGAAATGCACAAAGTCAGTGGGGAAATCTTAGGTTTGTTCAAGAATCAGAAAAAAATTTCCTTTCCTCCCCGAGTAAATCTGAACGGTGACAAGGCATCCATGCCGAAAATCCAGGCGGGCGAGAAGCGACCTCTTGGCGAGGAATCTCATCGGCCTTCCCTCAAAAAGCTACAGCCTTCCAACAGCTTAACCCGCCCTGGAAAATCTTCGCGGGTGATGCCGATTCCCCCTCCAAATTCTCAAAGTAAATCCGTGGATAGGGCCTGCTCCCAGCCAACAGTTGTCCCGCCGTCCCTTGGTCAAGGCGCGGCATTGGCCGGCGAAACTCCTCTGCCGCCGCCGAATGCTCCCTCTTCGAGCTCTGAGAGTCGAGGGCTGCTATACTCCATATCCCTTTCGCCTGCCCAGGTGGCTAAGATGAATGAGAGTGTTCAAGAGCACGGATTAGGCAGCGTGTCCGAAGGCGCGTTGGCGACAGTTCTCCACGCTTTTCACTGCTATAGTCACTCCGCCCGAGACGCTGACGCGCTGCGATCTGAGGTATCTCGCCTCCACACCCTCAACGCCCAACTTGCCAAGGAACGTGAGGCACTCACTGCTCAGCTGTTCGCCAAGGAGACTTCCTTTTCCAAAGAGCTAAACGAGCAGTCCTCCCGTGCTGAAGTCAGGTCGGAGTTCCGTGATAGGAAGATTTCTGAATTGGAGAGGAAACTTTCCGAACTGCAGCAGGAGGTGCGTCTGGAATCAAATGCGAGGGCAGATCTATTACCTTCGATGGACGCTGACCTTGAAAATCTCCGCTTTGAGCTGGCAAGGAAAGACAATGAATTGGCGAGGAAAGGTGATGAGCTGGCGAAGAAGGACGAGGAACTGGCAAAGAAAGACGAGGCCTTGTCCCTGGCGAAGCCCCTGGCCCCTTTCGACGCAGAAGCTTTAGAGGCGAAAATCAGGTCCGAAGCTGTTACCGCTGCCCTCTTCGAACGCAACCGAGGTATTTTCCTCGCCAAGGCTCAAATCGAGCATCTCCATCCTCGGATTGATCTAAGCCAGATGGGGGCGTTCAGAAAGGTTACTCCTGCAGGGCTAATTGGGAACCCCGACCCTCCAGACTTCTCTGCCGAGCATTTTCTATCAAACGAAGATGTAGAACGACCATGAAAATGTTAATAACTTTTGTTGTATTAATGCCCCATCCTCTTACTTTTTGAATGAGAATCTTTCGCGCTCTTCTCTCTTCCTCTTTTTTTTTTAACTGCCTTGAACACGTTCCTTAAATCCAACACGTTCCTCAAATCCCAACAGTTTATCGCTGACCACCGTCCTTGGGCATTTAAGCCTTTCAACACAAATTGCACCTCCTTTCAAGGCAAACTCCTCGTAAAACTACTTCATTATTAACTCTCCGGAGATAAAACTGAAGCTATAAATGGAGTCTAACCGCCGAGTATAGCTCATATCTCCTCATCTTCCTGAAACATTAAACTCCATCTTTCTTTCAAACATCAAACGCCACAGGAAATGGCATGCTACATCGCTTGTTTGGAAGAGCTCAGGAAAAAAGCTTTTGATGAAGATCTCTTCATCAACATCAGGCATCCAAAAGATCCCAATGTCTACGACTTGACCAACAAACTGTTGGGAATGGATCTGAGCCCTGAAATGGACGCCATCCTCCGGGATTTTCTCTCCTTCGTGGAAGAGATTCAAGAGCTCTGCCAGCGAGAGCTGGATCTGCTGGAGGAGAAGGAAACGGTGATAACAGCTCTGGAGGCGGTAGAAGAAGGTCCTGAGAAGGAGGAGTTAAGCCGGAAACTCTGTAACTTGGGGTACAGGCAACACCGGTTGGAGCTCGAGAGAACAGAGCAGCGCAAAGAATGTAGGAGAATGAAGAGAGACCTTCCCTTCTAAATGTACTAAGTCGAGTATTTGAATAAGAGTTTGAGTCCCGAATTGTTTTGTCGTGCACTAATAAGATCATGCGAGCAAACAAATAATTGAGTTAGGAAATCATATCGACGCAAATAAATAAATGAAGGAAGAAATGAATATTTAAATGAACAAAAGGTAACTATGCGGGCGAGGCGAGCGGCCCGCGACTTATCGCCGCCTTTTGTTCGTCGTCATGTAGCACGTGTTATCAGCGCTAGCCTCCCGGTTCCGTGTGAGTAATTTTTCGAGAATGTGCTACACATAACTAGGACTTTCGCTCGGTATTTTACCAAGGCTTTCGTTCGCACCAATATTTCCCGTAAGATCAGGTGCGGCCCCTCTAGCATTATTAGGTGGGGACTTACAACGCTTGGGGCCCAATGGCCATATGGGTTTACCCAGACTTTTAGCCTAGTTAAAAGTGCTTCCCTCGTTTCAGGAAGACTTGACTCGCCCAAATTTCGGGGAGGTTCTTCGGATAAGGAGCTTTATTCACGCACGCCGCCAACCAGTGGCAACGGGAAGCTCATCCGCACACGTCGCCTGCATGGGCTACGGTCAGCGCCGAACTTTCTGGAGCGATCCCCAGACATCAAGGTCGTGTTGGGATTGCCACCTTCAGGGAGTTTTTCCGACCGGGCTGCCGTCTCAGTTCGATAGCTAGGAGTATTGCTAAGAATATCATTTTGTATTTGATTTGTTTAAATTTTTACACCGGGGGATGCCTCGTTAAAAAACTCACGTGTCGGAGAAAAAGAGTGCATCTTTATTTTTAGTCCTAACTTTCTGGCTGCTTCCTTGATTAGAGTATTACACCTAGCACCTCATTCTCGTCGCCCAACTCAACTTTCTCGCCGTAGGAGGAAGGGAACCATTGTTGCTCATCTTCACTCTCGGCGTACCTTGGCTTCTTCCTACTGCCCACTGACTGTTCGTATCCTCTTGTATCCCGGCGACTTTCACACCGTTTGTTCTTTCTATTAGCTTTCCCAAAGAGCTGGTCCAATGTAGGTGGCCCCCTGGGAGAGGTTCCTCCTTGTTCTCCGCCAAGCAAATCGATGTTGTCTTTTACCAGCGTACTCAAGCGTCGCTCTTGCTCCATGGTACTCTTTCCCTTATCTCGCCCTTTTACCTTCTTTCCTCTGTCCAACTTTTAGCCGACCTGCCCTTCTAACTCGCCCGCGAAGTCTTGGTATTGCGCCGCTGGATGTCCCTGCTCGCCCTCAGTCCCTCGGTTCTCGTGACTCCTGTGTCCACCATTATCCTTCTCTCGGCCGTACAAGTTAAGGTTACGGTCGCGACATTTCTTCACTCCTCCCTGATCTATTGTTATCCTTCCCACCCGTCCGCAGGGTAGCGGGTATTTCATCACGAGGTGAGCTGAGGATATAACTGCACGAAGGCGATTCAAAGTGTGCCGCCCTATAATGACATTATGAGCTGCCGCAACCCGCAAGACCAAGTACCTTATATTCAGGAGTTTGGAATCCTCGCCTACTCCAAAAACCGTGTCCAGTTCCACGTAACCGCGCACTTGAACTTGCTTTCCTGAGAATCCCACCAAATTCCCTGTGTATGGCCTTAGGTCTTCATCCCCCAGTCCCAGCTGCTCGAATGCATTCCCGTAGATTATATCGGCTAAGCTACCTTGGTCCAACAACACCCTCCTCATGTTGAAACCCCTGATTCTTACCATTACCACTAAGGGATCGTCTGTATGGGTCTCGACTCCTTCAAAATCTGCGGACGACACTATTATGTCTGAGTGGTTGTCCTCGAACCAAGCCGAGCAGACTTCCATCGACGGTGTTTCCCCTGTTAGTTTTTGCCCCCTTATCGATGTACCGCCGTGGCCCCTGTGGCCCCCAACAATGATCACGTTAGCCGTTTCCACAGTTCCTTCGTCCTCGCCGCTTTTGACTTCCTCAGCTTCCTTTCTCTTCGCCTCCCACGGTTGTCTCGCCTTGATTAGCCGCTTGATTTGACCCTTGAGTGTAAAACAGTCGGTGGTGTCGTGGCCTTCCAAGTTGTGGTATTCACACCATTTGAGCCTATTCCTCACTTCGCGTCCTAACTTCGTGCTGCACTTTCCTTCCTTGCTTACGTCCTCGACTCCCGCTTCTAAGAGCGACTTTGTTAGCTCCTTACCTGTGTCCCTTCAGCCTCATTCGCCAGTTCGCCTCAACTGTTCGGCGAGATCACCGACTGAGTTGCTCTCCCTTGCCTTTCTTAACAGGTCGATTAGCTTTTTTAGACCTTCGCTCACGATTTGCTTTCTCCTCCTGTATCCGTTCTCTCGCCAGCTCTATGCTCGCCGCCCTCTCTTGCTTCCTTTTGTGCGCTTCAATTCCTTCTTCGAGGATGTAGTCTTGCGCTCTGGCACAGACTTCTATCATTGAAGTTGCCAGTTCCCTGCTTAGCTCACGCTTAAACTTTCCCCAGGATAAACCACCTTTGAAAGCGCACACGCACATGTGTGGCTCGAGCTCTTCAAACCTTGCGGACGCGGCACTATATCGTTTCGTATATTGTTCCAAGGTTTCACTGCCGAAGGTGATAGTAACTCAACTGTTCCTGAAGACACTCATTTTGTAAACGCAAGTCTTTGCTTAAAGCACGGCGTGCCTCTGCGCGGCGGTGCCGATTCAACCTCGCAGTGCGCGGGGAAGAGATGTAGCTTTGTTCCAGCTCCTTGCCTTGTTGTTGTCGAGAAGGCTCCATCGGGCTTTGTTGACTGGCCGAGAATTCTACCACACAAACTCACGCAAATTCTTGCAGAAAATCTAACTTCTCCCAATCAAATTGTGGATCGCGCAGGATTTGTATCACAATCTTCCAAGAAAAACTGCAAGAAGACGAGCTTCACGCAACTGAATCACGTTTCACGTAGTCCGGGAATTGAAATCTACCGCTCCCGACAGACGACGCCAAATGTTCTCGCCAAGAACATAGAATCAAGGCATAGTGCCAAGAGTGTGTGGAATGTGATCGGAGATCTTAGAGAGATGAGCTCTTAACCGCTTAGAGAGAGAAAATATAACTGAATTTCAATATTGTTATTGCCAAATGAGCTAAGAGTCCCTTACAATTGGTAACCGTCCCCTATTTATAGATTTGGGGTTGGGCCTTCGCTCCTTTAATCTGCCTAAATGGGCCGGTTGGGCCTTGGGGAGAGCGGCCCAAGGTCCAGGCATGTTCCGCGCCTAAGGCTGAGTCCCCTGGGCGAGGAACCCTGGGGTCTCGCCCAGTCCAGCATTTTTTCATAGGCAAATGTTAGTTATTAGAAATGTTAGTAAATTAATCTCTCCTCCGGGTTCGAACTCAGGACCCGTCACCCTTTACCTCACTCAACCTTATGTCCCTAGCTCTTACCACTTAACATATCCTTCAGAGACTCGTATTTCATTTGGTATGTTAAAACTAAATTAAACAAAATAATTGATAAACTTTCATAACTGAAAGATTGAAATTAAATGTCTTTATTTATGTACATAATATCACTAGATCAACATTAATATCATGATTCAAGTCAACTTTACAAACTGCAATGACATTAAATATTCTTATTTATGGACATAATATATATCATTATGATGTGCATTTAATATCATTTTTCAAATCAACTTTACTAAATATATAATCAATATTATTAAGTGCATTTTTAATTATTAACTGAAGTAGTAATTCATTTTCTTTTGAAAAAAAAAAGTAATAATTAATACAAGCATTGAATTTTTTTTACTGAAATATGTTTTTGAACATATATGGAAATTTCTTTTAATGATTAATATTATCACAAAATTTGAAGAGTGAGTGAAATTAAGGTTATTAATTACCATAATCAATTCAAGCATATCCAATTTAGACAAAAACGTGGATAATGATGAATAAGGTAATTATGACTAGTGTGAAACGTTTGATGTTGAGTTTTTCTCATTTTATTGATAGAAAAATAAAAATTGATGTAGATCATAAGACCCCCTATAAATAAACATCGTGGGTTTAGGTCTCATCACATCTTTTCACAGTGTAATGCACTCTATTCCCATCTTTCATTTTTCTTTTTCCCTTTCTCTAATTTTTATTCTCTGCTAACACTAAAAAACTTGAAACCATCTTTTGCAGGGTTTCTGAAGAGAAGTGTAAGATGAGGAGGTCTAGAGAAGCTCAAAGAAGAAGACAGGAACCTAAACTCACTGTGACCAGGATCACTACTTTGAGATATATGGAGTGCAAAAAGAATCAATCTACTAATCCTAGAGGACATGTTATAGAATGCCAGGAATTCATCATGCAAAGGGGGTCAAAAGGAGATGATGCTCTAATTTGTGTTACATGCAATTGCCAAAGGAAGTGCCACCGGAAAGAGATTCAGACTGAAGTCGTGAGTATCCAGGGTGAATGCAGCTGTACTTCAGAACCATCAACTAGTGGACGGCCTTAAGGATTGTTAAAAGCATCTGAACCATCATAGTTATGCACCCGTGCTATATTGCCTTTTGCCATGTTTACTATTTTGTTTTGACTTTGGACATTGTTTTTGCTTAGTTGCTTTGAATTCCCCATCCTCATGACTGAAGTCATGAGGAGTCATGAGGATCAATGGTGAATGCAATTGTACTTCAGAATTACCATGAACAAGTGGACTTTAAGGAATGTTTTCTGCATCTGAACAATCATATTTATGCACCCATGTTATATTGTCTTTTGCCATGTTCACTATTTCTTTTGAGTTTGGACATTGTTTTTGCTTAGTTGCTTTGAAGTCCTCATTCTCTTTCTATACCTTATCAAAAAAAAATTAGATCCCTCTTATCATGAAGTATATGTAGTTTCGGAATTTTCTTTTCTTCTCCTAAAAACTTCTATGTTTTAAAAAAAAGCTTAAACAAGGTTTTGATCCCAAAATAATTAGAAGTTATTTTTCATTCTCAACGACTAGAGTTAAGCTGCAAAAGTGTTCATGTGTTTAGAGAAATGCCACCCCTCTTCTAATCCCTATCGGATAGAGCTCTGATGACCTTGCCCATGTGTCCTTCCAAGCCATGGTGGCACACCCATATGTAATTTATAATTAATATTTATTTACATGTGCGTGGCTAACATTAAATACACTTTTAGTTCCATACTTTTAACTTTGGGTGATTTTAGTCCCATTTTTTTTAGCTTTGGGTGATTTTTATCCACTTACTTTCCATTGCTCAATTTCAATTCCTACATTTTTTCTAATGTTGTAATCAAATCACTCCATTATGCACAAGAAATCTTCTATTTCTTCTTTTGATGATGGTCTGATTGATGTCTTTCCCGAGTTCTGCGATCGGGATCATATGGTCCCTGATGTTGTTCTATTTCTGTAGTTTAATGTCTTGGGTTTCAATGAGGGCGTCGTAAAAGGGGTTTATGGGTTGGAGAGAGATTTCCTTCTTTTCCTTGAAGATTTTTCAAAGAGTGAGGGTTTGTCAATTGTTGAGCCTTCCTCTGATCAGTGGGTTGTTTCTAGGGGGTTTGGCTTTGCGGAGATGGTTGATGTAGATTTCAGGTATGAAGGGAGGGCTTTGATGGTGGCAGTGGAGGAGCTTGATTCAGTCGAGTACGGTGTTCTAGGGGTGGTGGAGAGAAGCTTTGTGGTTTTAGGGCTTCCTTCGTCGTCTTTGGTTTTTCAGGGTAGACAGAAGTTATCTCTAGTCTATGATCCTTATATCTTTAGACTTTTGAAATCTATCCATCGTGGGTTTCTTCCTCCACCGTCTTTGGATTTGTTTTCTTCTTTTTTTGTTGGCTGAGTCCTTTTCCGTGACGGGCTTGTCTGGTCTTGAGGTACGCTTGGTTATTTCTCCTTTTTTTGATGGTGCTTCTTTGTTGGCTATGGACTCTTCTTTTCTTGCTTCGGGGTGTGGCGTCAGGGCTAGAGCAGTGGAGAGGCTTGACATTTCACCTTTTGTGGCTGCTTCTCCTGTTGGTAGTTGTACCTTTGAGAGGAGGCAATCATCTGAGACCCCTTCCACTTCTCTTCCTCGTGAGAGAGGGTGTCCAAAAAAGGACGCAAGCCCCGTTAGTTTCCCTCGGGCGCCTGTATGAGTTTATTTGTTGTTGATGGTGAAGGCTCTTCCGCTAGTGAGGTCACACCCTCGGTTTGTCGTGCTCCGTTGGATTTCGGGAACGCTACTGGTGGTCTCAGTTGGAAAGAGGCAAGAAGGTGTGGATGATTGGAAAACCTTTGGGTAGTATGTTTGACGCTGGGACGAGACGGCCCACAACCTAACACAGGAAATGGAGGAGTGGTGGCCACCTTGAGTGGGAATATTGCTCTTGGTGTTGGTTTTAGGTTCTAGTTTAGATCTTCGGCTTTATTGGGTTTTCTTTTTTCATGGAGGTTCTTGTCATTTATAGGGATATTGTGCTTATGTAATCTTGTGGATGGTTGAATATTTTAAATTTTTATTATCTTCATTGTTCTATTCCCGAACTTAGTCTCTTCCCTCTTTATTAATATATATATATATATATATATATATATATATATATATGGACTTAAACAAAAATATCATCCAATTTTAAGCTAATTCGATAATATCATCAAGCCTAATCCATATATACCGCATTGAAATCAATATTCTTTGTATAGAATATACTAAGAAGATCTCTGAATGAAAGTTTCAAATGATACATTTTGATAGACATTAAGTAGTCTTCATCCAATTACTTCACAATTTAATATATCTTATTTTATGAAAGTAAATTGAAATTATACATTGCTTCATATTCATTATAAACTATCACACACATTTTATTAATCACATAAAAATGTTGTTGTAGGGCAACAACTATGAAGCTTCTTCATTTAATTAATAACAAAAAAAAAAGTAAATGCATGTCAAACGGTATATAACCCTGAGATTTGGAGGTGGATTTGGCGCCTGTAGATACCTCAGAAGTGTATTCTCCTCATCTGGCTTGCTTCTCATGATGCTCTCCCTACTAATGAGTGTCGTTTCAAGCGGTGTTTGACGCCTTCTTCTGAGTGTGTTTTGTGCCATGATGGTGACGAGACAGTTTTACATTGTCTTCGAGATTGCAGGGTGGCTAAGGAGCTTTGGAATAGGGTGGGTTTCGCTGCTGCTAATCCTTTGTTTCTCGTCCAGGACCAGCATGTGTGGTTGCGCGAGCTGCTTGGAGACTCCGACCCTCTAGCGTCTGCTGCAATATGGTGGATTTGGAGAGTTCGGTACCACTTTTGCTTGGAGAATACGTTGATGAATCATTTTGTAGTAGCGTCGAGTATAACAAATATGGCGAGGGATATTCAGAGCTGCTTTGGAATTTCAAATGCGGGCCCTTCTTCTTCTCTTAGGCTTGTGCGGTGGCATCCTCGAAACCATGGTAGGTTGGTGCTTAATGTTGATGGTAGCGTTCGAGATAATCCTAGTAGGGGAGGGTTTGGAGGCTGTCTGAGAGGTGATCTTGGGCAATGGCTTGGGGGTTTCTATGGCTTTCGTGATGATCTGAACATTCTATACCTTGAGCTTCTCGCAATTTTTTACGGGTTAAGTATGGTTTGGGATCGTGGTGATCGTAATGTGGAGTGCCAATCCGATTCTCTTGATGCAGTCACTCTTGTGATATCAAGGATTTACTGAGCCGTGATTGAAGTGTGGAGGTGTTGCATACTCTTAGAGAGGCGAATGCGTGTGCTGACTTTTTAGCTAAGTTTGGTGCTGTTCAAAATAATAGTCTATTCTCTATTGACCAACCTTTAGATGGGATGAGTCTCTTGTTAGAGTACCGCTATATGGTACGACTAGCATAGGCACGAATAGGCACGACATGGTCTGTTATCACCCCTCTCTCCATCGTTTTTATCGCTCCTTTTTTCAACTTTCCTTTTCCACTGTGTTGTTCCTAAACTAAACCCTCTCTGGCCACTGTGAAAAGCCTTTGTCACCCTTCGCCACCTCCAGAGTGCCCCGAGGCCAAACCAAATAATCCAACAAGAAGAAGATTAAGACCCTGTGATGTGACTCTCCTAAGAACCATTGAAAAATCAATTTTTTTCGTACAACCCCATCAAATTGAAATATTAGAATTCAGATTGCAAGCTCCAATTCTAATAAACAGGAATAAATTACAAAAAATGTAAAAAATTGAGAGAAAAGGAGGAGGGGGGAATTGAGAGAAAAGGAGGAGGAAGATGAATGCCGCAAGCTCTTGAACGGCTGTTGGGAGCAGTTGTCCGAGGGAGGTTCGCGAGAGCCATGCGCACAGCGTCAATGAGAGCGGAGGAGGTGAGGCGTGGATCAGATGGTGGTGGTGGACGTACATCAAGACTTAGCTGGGTACTTGCGGTGGTCGGAAGAGAGAGTAGCTCGGTGGAGCTTGCGGTGGTAGAAGGTTGTGGCCTTCAAAGGATTTTTTTTTTGTTTTTGTTCGGTGGAGCTTGCAAAATTGGAGTTTCAAAGGATTTTTCTGTTGTTGTTTCAAAGCCTTTAATTTTTTTTTAATTTAAAAATATGATATTTTGAACCTCGTGTGTGTGCTCGCGCGTAGAGCTTCGTGCTCTTTAGCATTTTCCCTCTTGTTATTAGATGACTCTATGGGTGTCTCCTTTGTGAGACCTTAGGTCGGGTTTCCCGCTTTCTTTTTTTGTTCTTTAACTACTGTACCAAAAAAAAAACGGTATATAACCAGAGAAATTTCAATATCAGGCATGAGAATATTTTTCCTTGTAATTGACATGCTTTCTGGTTGAGACTATTAACTAAGCTCCAAGCATCCTGAAAAGAAACAAGTGTTTTTTGAGTAAGTTGTTACACGACTAAAAAATATGAACTAATAAGTACTATGGATTAGCCTTGATGATATGGCTTAAACAATGGATGACATTTCTATTGGAGTGATTTGATTGCAAAATTAGAAAAATATAAGGAATAAAATTGAGCCATTGAAAGTATGGGACTAAAATTTGCAGGTTTATAATTTTTCACAGAAACATGAGAAAAGGGTGGTTCATACCTTAATCCCTCTTCGAGACAAATAAAACTCCCTAAAAGAGACAGAGCATCGTTTAAGAGAGATGGAGGAGAGAGATATAGAGAGAAGTGCCGAGGTCTAGGATGAGGAATGGTGATGGCCACCAAGAATTAGAGATGAAAGAGGAGGAGAGGGCACTCGTGGTTGTTTAGAGAATATATATGGCAGGGTTCTTGGATGTGTGACATCATAGATATGGTGGTGGTAAAGAGCAATGAGGATAGGAAACGAGAAGGCTTGAAACAAAGAGTTTTGGATATGGACTGCTACAAGTGCGGTGATTGGGTTTGATGCATGGTGGCCTAATGATGGCTCTACTACAGCTGCATTGAGGAACATGAGTAAGTTGCTGATTTTGATGCCTGGGTTAGGGATATATTATTGACTTATATTGGATTGTTTTCTAGTGAAGGAAGTTGGTTATGATGGTTGAAAGAGGAAGAAGATGAGGGACTAAGGGGTTGCAGGAGAAGAGAATGGACATTGCTGCTTATTTGATGGGTTTGATTTTCTGGGTTGAAGGAAGTTTGACTTTTTGGTTTGGTGTGCTTGTTTGCTAGGTTTTGAGGTTTTAGTAAAGATGATGGTGGACGGGAGAGAAAGATGAAGAGGGTGGAATAAATCAAGGGAAGATGATGAAGAGAGATCAATAGTATGAAGATGATGGAAGAAATTTGATGCATATTATGGAAGAGGATGAATGAGAAGATAATTAAGAAATTTGGATATTCTACATTTTTTTAATTTAAAGAAATTAATGGGTTCATTACTCTAATGCGGAAAATGGTTTTTAAAAATTAAAATGACAAATAAGCTTAACTAAACACGTGAGTGTGC
Source organism: Lotus japonicus (assembly GCF_012489685.1). Lineage (NCBI taxonomy): Eukaryota > Viridiplantae > Streptophyta > Magnoliopsida > Fabales > Fabaceae > Lotus > Lotus japonicus. Next base: position 22,349,251 of record NC_080041.1, on the reverse strand, counting down.
CACATATGCTTTGTCAGAAACATAAATCAAATTCATTTCTTCTCCTTCTCTAATCCTCTCTCTCTCTCTCCTACAAAGAATGAAAGTGGACAATTTTTCCAATTGCAAAGTTTTCTTTGCAACTTTACTGTGGTGAGTGACCAAAATTGAAACTCGCTCATTATTCAGGGATACAAGCGTATTTAAATGGAAGGAAGGGTTAAAAGTCACTGTAAATGAAATATAATAGGCTTAATTCCAGTTTGGGTCCCTGATGTTTCAAAAAGGTGCGGTCTACACCCCCCGTGTATAAAACTTGCGGTCAAGGTCCCTCATGTTTCAAAAACGTGATAACGGTACCCTTCTGTTAGCTTCTGTTAGTTGACCAAACGGAAGTTACTTCATTAATCCTACGTGACATTTCTTTTTAATTAAGAATTTTTTTCCCCCAAATTTTTTCCCCCCAATTCGACAAACCCGACTCCCCCCAAATCTAACCCTAATTTCACCCAATTATTAAATTCATTAATTCTAAAAAGCAAATTAGTGACGGAAATAATCCGTCACAAACGAAAATGATGATTATCAATGTTCTTCTTCCTTGTCGTCCTCTTCCTGAGCCGCAACCACCCATAAACCCAACCCCACCCCAGTAAATACAACAACCAGAGATGAAGGAGGAAAGGTGTGAGAGAAACAGATCAAGAGTCAGGATGAAGAGGAAAGGTGTGAGAGAAACCCACAACGAGATAACCCTAGAGACCAGATCGAGATCCAGAATGAAGGAGGAAAGGTGCGAGCTTTGAAGTATTCGGGTTCTGGACTCTCGTTCTCTGATAATCTTCATGGCGGTTGAGAAAGGACCAGGCCAATCCTCAATCTCGTGCTTCCTTCATGTTCGACAGATAACTGTTCATTGTCCTCGTTCGATGCAGATGAAAAAAGAGCGAAAAATTGCTTCTGGGTTTCTCTAAATTGCAGCTATGTTTCTCTCATTTTTGGACTCTTTATCTTCTGATTCTGGTTCTGGAACTTTGTTATGGATTCTGGGTGGGATTGAAGATTTTTTTTGTTACATCTCGTTCTTTTGGGTTGATTCTGTAAAGAACAGAGAGGATTTTTGTTTTCAGTAAAAGAAGAAAGTTGAAGATGAAGAACATAAAGGTAGAGGGAAGGTTCTAGAAAAAGAAGAAGCTTGAAGATGAAGAACAAAGACTCAGAGAGAATTTTTACTTTTACTACTCCCATGGCATTCCTCTGTTTCCTTTGTGACGGATTATTTCCGTCACTGATGAATTTAATAATTATGTTTTAAACATAAAAAATAATAATAAATGCACCGCCAGTGAGTTCCGTTTAGTCAACTGACGAAACTTAACATAAGGGCCTCAATAGATCGTTATGGAATCATGAGGGACCTTGACCGCAAGTTTTATACAAAGGGGGTGTAGACCGCACCTTTCTGAAACATCAGGGACCCAAACTGGAATTAAGCCAATATAAATTATTTATTTGATACATCGGAAAAATAAATTACATTCTCCAGGAATTGATTTTCGGACCTCCCCCACAACCACATGTCCTAACTCTTACTGAAGGTATGAAAAACAGTAGAAAGGGGGGCGTTTGAATAACGTTTTCAAATAAAAGCTTCCACCTTAAAGATTTTAACAAATCTTTCGAGACTTAAGTGCTAAAGATAAGAGATAGAAAAGCACACAAGGATTTTTATCCTGGTTCACTTGATAAATCCCTCAAGCTAATCCAGTCCACCCGTCAAGGTGATTTCTTCCTTCTTAGAATGAAGGCAATCCACTAATCAGGTAAAGTGTTACAACTGCACTTGAAACCTACAAGTGACTAATAATTACACTGACTTAGCTCACACTAAGATTCACTCTCTTAGTCTTCTCTAGGATCCGATCAACCTTGATCTCCTAAAGGTAACTAAACAAACTGTTTAACAAAGAATGTTTACAAGAGATTTGCTTCTTAAAAGCTAATAGTAAACACAATGAATTTCAGATGAAAGAATGCTTGAAGGTTTTTGAATATAGCTTGTGCTTGTGTAAATTCTTCCAACCGCATCTTTCAATATTCAGCCTCTATTTATACTCCAAGGATTAGGGTTTGAACGCTGCATGGAAATGCTACCGTGGGAGGCCAGTTCTGGAAATTCCAGCTTCTGCTGTGGCTGAGAACGTTAGGTAGGTCGTCAGAACAGTACACATGCTTTTGTACTTGGATAGCGACATGACCTTTAAACCTAGGAGACTTCTGATCAGAGGAAAGCTTCGTGTTGGAACTTGTGAAGCCGGTTGATCAGAGTCAGAGGGAAAGCACAGATCCTCTGACCGATGTACCTTCTGATTCTGAACTCAGAAGGAAGTACATGGTTTTCAGAGTTTCTTGCTTCTGGACGTCAGAGTTTCCACTATTCAGCTTCTGGATCTTCAGAGTCTTTAACACCGTCAGAACATCTGAACCTTCAGAGTTGCTTGGTTGTTAGAACTTCTGGATCTTCAGAGTTTCTAGTGACTGAGTCCACATCAGAGTTTGTGTAACTTCAGATCTTCTGAAGCATTTCTACTGTTCATAGTGAACATAGATGTTGCGAAAGCGTTGCTTGGGTCACTCTTTATGCACAGTGCTTCTGATTCGTGTGAGATTGAATATAGGTCAGAGCCTGTGAATAGCACACTCAGAAAAATACGTTAGAGTACCATAATTGTTCATATCAAAAGGTTAACTTGTAATCATCAAAACATAGAGTTGTACTACTAGATCAAAACTTGATCTTACAATCTCCCCCTTTTTGATGATGACAAAACTAAGATTTTTGATGAACAGTTCTTAAACAATAAACTGAATTCACTCAGAGTTTAGGGATATAGAATAAGACTTATCCTGATGTGAATAGTTTATCTTGCTCATTCTGAATTCAAGTCACTGCTTGATTCTGAGCTTAGCTCCCCCTGAATCTAATACTTGATGAAAACGTTAGTAAAGTCTAGATTCTGAGCTAAATAATATAAGAGTTCAGAGTGAAAAACTTATGACATAGATGAACAAGAATAATCAGAGCGCATAAGTATTCAGAGTCAACGGACAAGGTATCAGAGTCTTGGGTATCAGAGTCGAACTAAAATCACTTCAGAGGAAGTGAAATGTATTCCTTGTATTTGCCCAATGACATATCTATGGTCATAAAGGTGGAACTCTTAAATTCTCCAAAAGAAAAAAATCACACTAACACAGCTTACACATCAAAAACTGGGTGTACTCCCTTTTTGTCATAAGCAAAAAGCATGGGGTGTGAAAAACTTAGCTTGAAGTACAAGGTACTCCCCCTTAGAGAAGATCTAAGTTTAAGAAAATGGAGAAATAAACGATGCATGAATGAGAGTTACGCGAAGTAAAGAATGGAGTTAATGCGGGAGAAGAACGTTTACCACCGGCCACGGGAGTAAATAGAACTTCAGTTACCAAGGACTTATCCTCGAGAAACTGGAGGAGCAATAACTTCCAAGACGCGAAGGAAGCTTATAAAAAGGAGTTAGAAGAGGGTAAGCTTCACAACTCGATCAATACCGTAAAGAAAAAAAAAATGGCATCATACAAGGTAGCACTGGAAGAGCTCAGAAGAAAGGCCTTTGAGGAGGACTTGTTCCTGAACATCCGGCATCCAGAGGGTGCAACGACCATTCCAGAGCTGACGAGGACACTGCTTGAGGAGGACCTGCGTCCAGAGTTGAAGAATGACTTGAAGGAATTCCTTGCCTTCATGGAGGATGTAAGACACAAGATTTTAAGCTTAGGATCAGTGGAAGAGATTTCCATTTACGATTAGGGTTGATGTATTGTGAAGGGAAACCTGAACTAGAGTTTACCAAATGAAATAAATTTATGAAGGAGAAAGTTCAGGAAAAGTCAAAGGATTACATCATGATCGATAAAAGTTATAGTACGATCGTTATACGCTTAACCTAGGTCAGAAACCCTAGTATATAGCTAATTTTCACTTTTAGGCACGATGGAAGTTAATTCCAAAAATCTTCAGAGAAATGTTAGAACTTCTCTTTTTCCATATATCAAAATCGTTTCGAGGCGAAACTCTAGGATCTACGAACGTCCGATTCCAATAATCGGAAGTTTGCCGAAACCGAATCCCTGGTATTTCAAAACCCTAGAATCACCCGACTATGGGGACTTTTTCTATTCAGAGCTTCAATTGAAGATTCTACACGCGTACACCCATTTCTCTTGATGATTTCAATCTTTCTTCAGAAGGAAGTTTTCCATTCCGACATTCGATGCAAAAAGCAACTTATCGGGTAAAATAGTTTTACACCGACTATGCTTTAGTTGCCAAAAATATAAGGAGACCTCATTTTAGTTTTGGAATTCTTTCGCCAAAACCTATCTTAGAATTCACGGAGAATGACGCCGGAAAAATCAGATTCGCGAAACTTTCATTTTCCCGCGAATTTCCATCTTCTATATATAGCAAACAAGTGAGAAAAAAACACAAAACTCCTCCATTTTCTCTCCTCAAGGCCGCGAGTTCATCCAAGGAAGAAGGAAGAAGAATTTTCTTCATTACTTGCTTGATCGTTGATCCGTTAGTTGCTGCTTCAAGGTTTCGAGGTATAGTCGCTAATCCTTACCTCTGATCGCTTTTTCCATAGCTTTTCTGTAGACTTTTCTGAGCCGATAGTTTATGGGTTTTTGCAAAACTATCCTGAATCTTTCATTTCTGATTCTAAACCTCTTCCTTATGTGCCCAAGATCACTTCTGCCGGGTTAGATTTTCCGTTATGTCGCCGGAATCAATTTTAGCCTAAAATACCCATTTTTGGAGTTTTTGGAGTAAAGCTTCAACCTTTAGGCTGAAAACTATTGCCTTAGCTTAGTGCTAGTAGGATTAGTTGTCATAAACGCCGTTGGTGACGTCCCTGCAAAATTTGGTTTTTGGGATTTCAGTTTTGAAATTTCTAAGTTAAAAATCATGACCAAAATACCCCTACGACAGTTTTTGATCCGATAATTTTTCCGAGTTCAGAATACCCTTAGTTACGGCTAATGATAGTATAGGAACCAAGTTTGATCGAAGAAAAATCGAGTCTCCTAATTACCTAAAGTGGCCGAACCTATTAAAGGGGGAGGAGGAAATTTCCTTTTCCGAAAACTTGTCTTTTCGCGCTAGATTATCGTACCTTAGAGTATAGATTACTTCGAGTAACCTTAGTAAGTATCGATAGCTTAGTTTTCGATAGATTCTGATAGTATTTCTGTGGTTTTGCTCTAAAGGTGATTTTGAGGAATTCCCAGAGGAGCAAGCCTTTGATTGTGAACAAGTGTTAGGAGATCGTCCTGGAGAATCTACAGGTGAGGGCTTCTCACTGAATCTCTAGTTAATGCTTAGGGTCGATGTTTTCGACATTGTTTATTGTTTATGCACTGGATTGTGTGTGATTGGAAAATGTTTTCTGAGGCTTCGGCTGACAATGTAGATGATTCATCTACTGAATGTTTTTGAGATTGACTTACATGCTATGTGCTATGTGGGTAATCTAGGATGTGTGGTGCATGCTTTATACGCTAAGTGTTAAGTGTTTATGATGAGATTTATGGATATATGACATGTTGTTGATTGTGATGATTTAAATATGCTTTGCACTAGAAACTGAGATTCTGAATGGTGAGGATAGCGGGCAGGTCATGCCGATTTTATTTTGAGAGTTTTGGAGGAAGCTTGATAGGACGAATGAGAGTCGGGCCTTGTTATGATGTTTATGGATCGAGACATTCTCTGGAGTCATTTGGGGATTTGGAGATCCCGAGAACTTATAGGATTTGCGATAAGACTAAAAGGATATTATTTTGAAAAGAAAACTCATAAGACATTAAACAACCTCTAAATCTTTAAGTAATGGCGTTAACCTCGAAAGGAAGCTTTGGATGCAAATCTTAGTTGTGGAAAGCGAGAAGTGTCGTCGGATCCCAAGTAATGAGAATGTTAAGAAGTTGTGAGTATGTTGATACTCCTGCGCTCTGGGAGCAGTTGGTTTAGCCATCCAAGGGATGAGCCGAGAAGCTTCACTGAGGCGTGAGACCTTGTGAATGCGGGATACTCCACTGAGGCGTGAGACCTTGTGGAAAGCATGGATCTTCACTGAGGCGTGAGACCTTGTGATGAGCATGGAACTTCACTGAAGCGTGAGACTTCGTGCAAGTGTGTAAATTCACTGAGGCGAGAGACCTTGTGAAAGCATAAAACTTCACTGAAGCGTGAGACTTTGTGAATGTGTGAGACTCCACTGAAGCGTGAGACTTCGTGAGAGCATTGATGACTCGAAGAGTTATCGTGAGTGGTTGCACTCATTTTATGATTATTGTATTTTGTCGCAGAATCGACTTTTACCTTAGGGTAAGCTTTTAGAGACATTAATTTACCTAGAACACGTGGCGACGTGTCGAGTGAGGTCGGAGACGTTGTTTGGCTAATCACATTGCATTCATGCACACATAGGAGGTTAATACACGGCGTGATTACCGGACCTCGGTGGATTCCAAAATGGTCATAAGACCCGGATTTCCGCGTAAGAGCGCTGTTAGGTGACTCTTAGTAGTTGATCTGACTACCTTGTGGTGTAAGAGGCACGCGGGCCGAAATGGTCCCACCGTGGCTGGTGTTAGGGCTGATCCGTTTGATGTCCACCACGTTCCGGATTGCATATTGGTTGACTGGGTTAACCTGCATATCATTTCATGCGACATGCATACTGACTTAGTTGATGAGTGTGTTTGATACTTGTTAGTTCTACTTGATGCATGTTAACTGTGTTTTACTGTCGTTATATTCTTTGTGGAATAATGCAACCCTAGGATGTTATCCCTAGTTATAAGCCTAAGTGGCTAATCTTTTAATGGTATCTATTGGTGGTATTATTTATATAATTCTTTGGAGTTGACCCTCGCGTCTTCTGTGTGTGCTTTGGCGAACAAACGCCCTTTGTCAGATCTCTTTGGCGGGCTGATTCATGATGGTTCATCCTTCGGGAGGAACTAGGGTTGAGATGCAGGAACTGGAGCGTATCGCGGTTGCGAGAGGAGGACGGATGGTGTATGTAGACTAGGTCGTTCTGGATTTCGAATTCGGACGACGATCATGCTAGCATGTAGGATTGAGTGTTAGTGTGAGCTCCTCGAGATGGGATTAGTGTAGGAGTAGAGTCCTAGCTCTGAACATCATTTGTTCCTTTGGGACTAGGGTAGTTTCCCACCTATAGCTTTTTGTGTGGTTTCTTTACGGGAATCACAGGGAGTTGGTTGGACTTAGGAGGTCTTGTTTTAGGCCATCTGGGCTGACTTATTCTCAGTTTTGAGGGATGGTGTTGCGGACACTTCACCTTTTTATTTGGTTTGTACATATTGCCTACGGGCGTTACAGTTTTCTTTCCGTCACTGGAGGTTACTCGTGACGAGGTTGTTACTTACAGCGGGGGCTGTTTATATATTGTATATTAGTTTTATTACTTTTCGCATTTGGGTTTTATTTAATTCAGTCTTGTCTTAGTTATTATAAAAAAAAAATATTCACGTTTTTCCGCATTAAGTTTATTTTGGTTACTAAAGTGACGCCACCGAAATCGGGGTGTTACAGAGGAAGTGCAAGAACTCAGCCAGCTTGAACTGAAGCTGCTGGAAGAAAAGGAAGCCATAGAGAAGAAGCTCAAGACAACAGAAGAAATTCTGGAGATGAATGAGCTAAAAGGCAGTCTCAACAACATCCAATATGCGTTGGATCGTCTGGAGAAGGAGAGGTCAGGGCAGCGCTAGGAGTGCAGAAGAATGAGGAGGGATCCTCCATTCTAGACTTTTAGGAAAGAAAGAAATGTATGATGTATGAGCATAAATATTATGAATAAAGAAAATTTTGGCAAACACAAAGTGACAAATATATATATACATGAGAGTGCAAGCATAAGTAACAACTAACAAAACATAAAAAATAAAAAGGAAAATAAACAGAAGATAACAAAGTAAACCAAGTGAAGAGAGAAAAGAGCGAAGAGATCCTAAGACTAGGGTTTATCAGATCGACGCAGAAGTTCCATCAGCATTTGCTTCATGTCAATTAGCATAGACTCATGAGTGTCAAGACGTTGTTCCATGATGTCGAGTCTGGACGTGCTTGGCTGTGTGGAACTAGAAGGTACAGACTGAGCAGCTTGATGAGCTGGAATGGAAGCAGAAGCAACAGGAGTAAAAACCACTGGTGCAAGTGCTTGGCATCTAAGGGCTTCAGCTTCAGCTTCAAGTCTTTCTGCCTCTAATCGTGCTTGTTCAGCTTGAGCTGCTGCTTGACGTGCAGCTTCTTCTGCTTACTCTTGCTTTCTTCTGGCCTCTTCAACAGCTTCAAGAAGCTTATGTCTCTGTTGTTGTTCATGAAGAGCCACCCTTCTTGCAAATCTCTGCTTGGCAGCCTCGATCCTTTGATCCCTTTCCGCAGTCAGATGCTGCATCATAACTGGAACTTGAGCCACTAGCCAAGTGCTCAGACTATTCCACTCTTCAGCCTCAGAATCAGCATTCTCACTCAGGTCAGTGTGACCTTTCACGTTGCGGAGCATCAAAGAAGCTTCATGATTGAAAACATTGATGCACTCAGAGAGAGAGGTGGGTCTGAGGTGAGTGTAGGGAACTATAGAGAGGTTGGTTTCTGGAGAGGCTGGGTGATTGCTACTGTGCTTAGAGGCACCTTGGGGAGAACCAATGTCAAAGGTTTGGACATGAGGTTCAGAGGTTCCAAGGTGTGGTTCAGAGGTGTCAACCAGAGGATTGGGTGATCTAACCGAAGAGTGGTTAGACACAGATTGTTCTGGGTCTGGTTGAACGGGCTCTTGTTGGACAGGGTCAGGTTGAGCTTGTTGATCCAAAGGGTCTGCCTCATGTAAAGGGTTGGCCAAGATAGGTTCATCTGGGTCAACTAGACGTTCAGGTCTAGGTCCAGGATATCTCCTAGGGCTTGGACAGGTGAGGTAATACTCTTCTAAGGTAGACACCTTTTCTTTTCTGACTTCCATGAATTTTCGAATGGATTCAGAGTTATTGGAAGGGGAGGAGTCAGCAACATTGGTTGGGAATGATACAGGTGTATAGGCAGTGGAGGAGTCTGTATCGGTGGTTCTGTTTGCTTTACGTGCTGATGCTCTGGGGGCAGAGTGATCAGACGTTCTGGGTTCAGGTTCTGTTTGGTTAAGAGCTGGTTGGTCAGGGATGATGGGTTCAGAGGTTAATGGGTTGTATTGGATGGTAATGGGAGAGGTTGGTTCATCCTGTCTAGAAGGTTGGTTCTGAAGCATGTTCCAGAGAGGTGCTTCATTTGGGGAAGGTTGGAAAAATGAAGACCTTGGTGAATGGGGTGGAGAAGTGGTTTGTGCAGCTGGTTGGGATTCGGGAATAGGAGTGAGTGGGTTTGAAGATCGTTTGAGCATAGCAGAGATGGGGAGTGCATCAAATGTATTCAAATCATCATCAGAATCAACAACAGACTTACGTGAAGATTGCGTTGATGACCTAGTCACTCTGGAAGGAGTTTCAATCCTTCTGATCACTTGAGCAGCTGGTTCCACCCGTGTAGGCTTCACCACAATTCTGACCTGCTTCTTCTTCTTCTTGGGAGGAGAAGGACCATCCTCATTATCACCATCATCACCATCATTACCAGTATCTAGCTTGGTGGTTTCAGCATGTTTTCTCTTAGGCTGGTCAGCCTCCTTCTTCCTCTTCAGAGGGACATCAGATTCCTCAGAGGATTCTTCTAAGACCATCTTCCTCTGAACTTTCCTCTTGGGAGGAGAGTCAAACTCTGGAGCTGGGGGCAATCTTCTGAAGAATTCATCTACATCAATCTCAAAGCCTTGTGCCCTTAGATCTTCCACATAGCACTTGATAGCTTCTGGATTGTCTGCCTGGGTCCACAAAGGATAGTCGTTCAGAGGCACCCTTCTCTGTCTGATTTCAGCAGATGTATCTTCATGAGCTGGGGCAATTTTCTTCTTGACCAGACCCATCTTCTTCAAGGAATTGGCAGTGAAGACATCACTAACGATGGTGGTCAGATCCTCTGTGCATCCAGCCTTGAACAGATCTTGCACGAAGTTGCTCTCAATGAAGAGATCTGATAGCAATCTCCCAAAGGGAATATACTTGATGGCAGACTTGAGGGAGGCAGTTGTCCTTGACTTCCTGATACATTCCTTCAGGTAAGAGAACAAGAAGAAGGGAAGGCAGATCTTCGTCTTGTCTTGGATGAAGAATAACATCGCCTTCTGGCAGAAGTTGATGTAGTCTGGGGAACTGTCATTTGACCTCTGGTTGATGCAGTGTAGCAGAATCTTGTGCCAGATTCTGAGCTTGGGATGAAGATCAACCACCTTGTAGTCAGTCTTGCCCGATTTGTATGTGGTGTACAGAGCCTTATTGGTTTCATCCTTGGTTTTGGGTTTCAGCTTCGATTCTGTCAGTTTAAATCGATACCCATTTGCAGTTTCTGCACCCAGCAGATTCACGATCGACTTCTCAGTGATGATTATCCTCCTTCCGGCAATGTGGGAAACCACCTGAGTGTCATCGCAGTCGGCATGCTTCCAGAATTCCTTGACCAATTTGTCATAGATTGGTCCTTTGAGCCTGTTGAAGTACTCTTCCCATCCCTGAGCTTGAACTTCAGGACGCAAGTCATACCCATTTGCAGCAAGATTGTCGAGGTCGAATCTCCACTCTGCAAGAACTTGGAGTTCTTCAGGAGCATACACACAGTGAAATGCACAGTCCCGTTCTGCGATTGGAATCATCTTCTCCGACGCTTGACCTTGAATCGGATTCTCAGGACCCATTTGGCCTGTAGCTTGACCCACTACCATGTGAGGGAACCTGGTTGCTTCAGAGGCTTCAGTTCTGGTTTGTCTCACCATTTTGAGCGGTTGAAGGTTTGGGTTGAAGATGAAGATGATGAATAGAGAGAGAGAGAGAGAGATCGTGGGTGAGAGGTTTTGGAAAACTGAAGAGAGAGAGTGTAAAACCTTAAGTGTAGGAGAACGTGTGTGTATAGTGGGATTTGACAAATAACCGTTGTTGATTCAAAAAGCAATTTAAAATCAACGGTTGAAAATTAAAGATAGATATTACAGGAAATACACATATCACACGCAGGAGAGAAGCACATCAACACTCATTATGACAGACTGTCACACGGGCACAAGGAACTATGCATCAGAGATACTGACACACGTTTACTGTCTCAGCTTCAGAGTCAGCACCAGTGGGTACATAAACTCTGATAGAGTTACCTTCTGGACTAGACATCTTCTGATAAGGAAGTATCATAGTCAGAGGTTCTGATCCATCTTCATGCTGGACAAAAGTCCATATTCAGATTTTTCAGAATGAAATTAAATCTATCCTCTGCCAAGGGCTTTGTAAAAATATCTGCCCATTGATGGTCAGTATCAACAAACTTCAGAAGAAGTACGCCCTTCTGTACATAATCTCTAATAAAATGATACTTTACCTCAATGTGCTTTGCCCTTGAATGTAAGATAGGATTCTTACTCAATGAAATTGCAGCAGTGTTATCACAATAGATTGGGATATTGCTCTCAAAGATCTGATAATCCTCTAGCTGATGTTTCATCCAGAGCATCTGAGTGCTGCATATTGCTGCTGAGATGTATTCTGCCTCTGCAGTTGATAGTGCAATGGTTGATTGCCTCTTGCTTGCCCATGAGACTAAGTTGCTTCCCAGAAATTGACAATTTCCAGAAGTGCTTTTTCTCTCTGTTCTATCTCCAGCATAATCAGCATCACAATAACCTGAAAGGTTATACTCCGATGTTTTCTTATACATCAAGCCAAGGTTAGTGGTACCTTTCAGATACCTTAGGATCCTCTTAACAGCAGTCAAGTGGGTTTCCCTTGGATCTGATTGGAAACGAGCACATAAATGAACACTAAATAATATATCTGGCCTAGATACAGTTAAATATAGAAGTGAACCTATCATACCACGATAGAGCTTCTGACATACTTTACCACTTGCATCTTCTTTCTCCAGAATGCATGTAGGATGCATTGGAGTCTTGGCCATTGTAGAATCCAGCATATTGAACTTCTTCAGAAGTTCTTTAGTGTACTTGCTCTGATGGATATATGTTCCTTCTGGTGTTTGATCAACTTGTATACCCAGAAAGTACTTGAGTTCTCCCATCATACTCATCTCAAATTCAGCGTGCATCATCTCAGAAAATTCTTTGCATAGAGATTGATTAGCAGAGCCAAATATAATATCATCAACATAAATTTGCACAATTAAGATATCATCTTTGTAAGTTTTGCAAAAGAGAGTTGTATCTACTTTACCCCTTACAAACTTATTCTCCAGAAGGAATGAGCTGAGTCTCTCATACCATGCTCTGGGAGCTTGCTTCAGACCATAGAGTGATTTCTTCAATTTGAACACATGGTCTGGGTTCTTCTCATCCTCAAAACCTGGGGGTTGATGAACGTAGACTTCCTCTGATATATATCCATTTAGGAAGGCACTCTTAACATCATCTGATGTAGAATTATGTTGTGATTCACTGAGAAGGAGATCAACAGTCTGATTGCTTCTAGTCTTGCTACTGGAGCAAATGTTTCTGTGTAGTCTATTCCTTCCTGCTGGCTGTAGCCTTGAGCAACTAGCCTTGCCTTGTTTCTGACTACATCTCCTTTCTCATTCAGCTTGTTTCTGAACACCCATTTTGTTCCAATTACATGGACACTCTCAGGCTTCTTCACTAAGCTCCAAACATCATTCTTAGAAAATTGATTCAATTCTTCTTCCATGGCCAGAATCCAGTCCTTGTCCTGAAGAGCTTCATCAAATGACTTGGGTTCAATTAAGGAAACCAATCCTTTCAGACTAAGCAGGGTCTCTTCAGAGGGTCTGAAGGCTGATCTGGTTCTGACTGGTTCGTCTTTGTTGCCCAGAATCAATTCCTTAGGGTGAGCTGCAGTGATTCTGCTCTTCTTCAGAGTTTGTGAATCAGAGGGACCAACTTCTTCTTCTGGATCATCTTCCTCTGGCTCAGCTTCCTCTGGAGCTTTGCCTTTGTCAGAAACATTTATACTTAAATCTGCAAATTTCTCAACTAGCTTTGACTGGTCAGAGTCAAGCTTATCGTCAAATCTAACATGAATAGACTCTTCAATAGTCTTAGCATCAGTATTATAAAATCTAAAACCTTTAGATCTCTCAGAGTAACCAAGTAATAGACATTTAGAAGACTTAGCATCAAATTTATGCAATCTATTCTTAGTATTAAGAACATAACAAACACAACCAAAAGGATGAAAGTAAGAAATGTTGGGTTTTATGTTCTTCCACAATTCATAGGGAGTCTTATTCAGAATTGGTCTCACAGAGATTCTGTTCTGAATGTAACACGTTGTGTTTACTGCCTCTGCCCAAAAGTGCTTAGCCATGCCAGTTTCTTGCAGCATGGTTCTAGCCATCTCCTGAAGAGTTCTGTTCTTCCTCTCAACAACACCATTTTGTTGAGGAGTTCTGGGACAAGAGAAGTCATGTGCAATTCCATAGGAATCAAACAGACTCTCAAACTTGTCATTCTCAAACTCTCCACCATGGTCACTTCTGACACGCACAATCCTACAGGCCTTCTCGTTTTGCACTTGAGCTATGAAGGTAGAGAACACAGCATGAGACTCATCCTTGCGGGTTAGAAACTTTACCCATGTCCAGCGGCTATAGTCGTCAACGATGACCATCCCATATCTCTTGCCACCTATAGACTCAGTTTTCACTGTTCCAAAAAGGTCGATATGCAGAAGTTCCAACGGCCTTGAGGTTGAGACAACATTCTTTGCCTTGAAAGGGACTTTTGTGAATTTTCCTTTCTGACATGCTTCACAAAGAGCGTCTGAAGCGAACTTCAGAGTGGGCAAGCCCCTGACAAGGTTTAGCTTGCTCAGCTGAGAAATCTTTCTCATACTGGTATGCCCTAACCGTCTATGTCATACCCATTGCTCTTCATTAACAGACAGAAGGCACTTCACATTCTGAGCCTCCAACTCAGATAATCTGATCTTATATATGTTGTTCTTCCTCTTGCTGTTAAACAGAACAGAGCCATCGATCTGACTTACAGCCCGGAAGGACTTTTGATTAAAGATAACATCATAACCCTTGTCAGCTAATTGACTTATAGACAATAAGTTATGAGTTAAGCCGTCTACCAATAACACATTATCAATGCATGGACTACTATCTACACAAATAGTACCAGTACCAACAATTTTACCCTTTTCGTTGCCACCAAAGCCAACTTCACCTCCTGGCTTAAGTTTTAGCTCTTGGAACATACGCCTTTCTCCCGTCATGTGACGCGAGCATCCACTGTCCAGATACCATGACTGGTGTTTCAGTGGAGCTATCAAGGATATCTGCAACATAGATAATCTTATCCTTAGGTACCCACTTTCTGGGTCCTCTCTTGTTAGTTACCCCAGAGGTTCTGATCACCTTGGGTTTCTCAACACGATAATGTAAAGGAATTTTTGCATGATATTTAGACATAGAGAAAGATCCCTTTTTAAGAGGAGGTGTAACAACTTCAGCAGGTAAAGGACCAGGCAATATGGTACCAGAGGGAACAAAGCATTCATACAAAGATTTAGCTTTAGGCACAGAAGGCTCATTTCTAATTGGTTTAGAGTAGCCAATGCCATGCATTCCATTTCTGCTCACGCCATAGATCAATGAAGCCATTAAGCTTCTATCTACGCTTTTAGCCAGGAATCTTTGAAAGGACTTTTCATACTTAGATTCATGCTTACTATCAGAGGCATCGCAGACAATAACTTCTTCTAACTTGGCAATTTGATTCTTAAGCACAGAGTTAGAATTAACTAAAGTATGGTTGTCATTTTTCAAATCAGATATGATTTTCTCATGTTCAGAAGGAGTTTTAGAAATAGCAGATAAGTTCTTTTTCAGCTTCTTATGCTTAGACAACAAAGAGTTATACTTATCCATAATATCAGACAAAGCATGTTTCAGTTCAGAGGTAGAGAAAGAAGCGAATACCTCATTTTCATCGTCTGAATTAGGATCTCCTTCTGATTCTGAGTCAGAGTCAACAGCTTCCTTTGACTCTGCTCCTTTGTCTTTGACAATGGCCATGAGTCCTTGGACTTCACCATCAGAGTCAACATCCTCTGACTCTGATTCATCAAAAGTCACCATCAGACTTTTCTTGGTCTTGAAGTGCTTCTTTGGCTTCTTGTCCTTCTTCAATTTTGGACAGTCACTTTTGTAGTGCCCAGATTCTTTGCACTCAAAGCATGTGACTTCCTTAAGTGAGAACTTCTTCTGACCTGAGGATTCAGACTTTCCTTTGGCCTTTCCAGAGCCTTTGTACTTGCTCTGCCTGTGCTTCCAGATTCGGTTGAGTCTTTTAGAGATCAGAGTCAGCTCATCTTCATCAGAATCTTCTGATGCTTCTTCAGATTCTTCTTCTTCAGCTTGAAGAGCTTTTGACTTCTCTGCTTTAGCCTTCTCAGACTTGGATTTTAAGGCTATTGACTTCTTCCTCAGATCCTGCATCTCTGAGCGCTTCAGCTCATGACACTTCAGTATGCTGATGAGTTCTTCTAAACTCATATGCTCAACATCTCTTGTGAGCTCTATTGAAGTCACCAAGGGCATCCAGCTTTCAGGAAGACATCTGATGACCCTTATGACATGATCTTTAGTTGTGTAGCTCTTGTTGAGAGGTCGTATTCCAGCTACAAGCAACTGAAATCTGGAAAACATTTCTTCAATGGACTCGTTTGGCTCCATGACGAAGGATTCATACTTTTGGATCAAAGACAACGCCTTTGATTCTTTGACTTTCTTGTTTCCTTCATGAGACATCTTCAGAGATTCAAAAATGCCTTTTGCATACTCACGATCTGTAATCTTCTGGTACTCTTCGTAGGAAATAGCACTCAGAAGAATTGCTCTAGCTTTGTGATGTTGTGAGTACAGCTTCTTTTGATCTGCAGTCATCTCTGACCTTGGGATCTTCTTGCCTTCTGCATCAACTGGACGCTCATAGCCATCCACAATAATATCCCAGAGATCTGCATCAAAACCCAGAAAGAAACTTTCAAGTCTATCTTTCCAATATTCGAATCTTTGACCGTCGAACATGGGAGGCTTTGCATTGTAACCATCTCTTTGAGTTTCACTGGTGGTAGCCATTGTTTTTCACACCGGCCCGGATCACTGAACACTGTTAGGTGTGGTAATCAGAACTTGCGCTCTGATACCAATTGAAGGTATGAAAAACGGTAGAAAGGGGGGGGTTTGAATAACGTTTTCAAATAAAAGCTTCCACCTTAAAGATTTTAACAAATCTTTCGAGACTTAAGTGCTAAAGATAAGAAATAGAAAAGCACACAAGGATTTTTATCCTGGTTCACTTGATAAATCCCTCAAGCTAATCCAGTCCACCCGTCAAGGTGATTTCTTCCTTCTTAGAATGAAGGCAATCCACTAATCAGGTAAAGTGTTACAACTGCACTTGAAACCTACAAGTGACTGACAATTACACTGACTTAGCTCACACTAAGATTCACTCTCTTAGTCTTCTCTAGGATCCGATCAACCTTGATCTCCTAAAGGTAACTAAACAAACTGTTTAACAAAGAATGTTTACAAGAGATTTGCTTCTTAAAAGCTAATAGTAAACACAATGAATTTCAGATGAAAGAATGCTTGAAGGTTTTTGAATATAGCTTGTGCTTGTGTAAATTCTTCCAACCGCATCTTTCAATATTCAGCCTCTATTTATACTCCAAGGATTAGGGTTTGAACGCTGCATGGAAATGCTACTGTTGGAGGGCAGTTCTGGAAATTCCAGCTTCTGCTGTGGCTGAGAACGTTAGGTAGGTCGTCAGAACAGTACATATGCTTTTGTACTTGGATAGCGACATGACCTTTAAACCTAGGAGACTTCTGATCAGAGGAAAGCTTCGTGTTGGAACTTGTGAAGCCGGTTGATCAGAGTCAGAGGGAAAGCACAGATCCTCTGACCGATGTATCTTCTGATTCTGAACTCAGAAGGAAGTACATGGTCTTCAGAGTTTCTTGCTTCTGGACGTCAGAGTTTCCACTATTCAGCTTCTGGATCTTCAGAGTCTTTAACACCGTCAGAACATCTGAACCTTCAGAGTTGCTTGGTTGTCAGAACTTCTGGATCTTCAGAGTTTCTAGTGACTGAGTCCACATCAGAGTTTGTGTAACTTCAGATCTTCTGAAGCATTTCTACTGTTCATAGTGAACATAAATGTTGCGAAAGCGTTGCTTGGGTCACTCTTTATGCACAGTGCTTCTGATTCGTGTGAGATTGAATATAGGTCAGAGCCTGTGAATAGCACACTCAGAAAAACACGTTAGAGTACCATAATTGTTCATATCAAAAGGTTAACTTGTAATCATCAAAACATAGAGTTGTGCTACTAGATCAAAACTTGATCTTACACTTACCACTTGAGCTAGCATTAACAAAGACTTTATAAATAAAACACTAAATTCTATAATGTAAATTAATGACAAGCTAGAAGTTTAAACCAATTACCTTATTAAGAGAAAAATAAAGATAAAAATATTTGGAGCATCATAAATAGGAATAAAACATTTTTCATAAAGTGATAATAAAGATATATACCAATAATGAAATAATACAGGGAATTATTTGCTATTATTATTAAACATAAAAATTTAAATTATATAGTTTTCAACTATTTTTTTCTCATGATATTATTGATCATTATTTTTGTTTCGAAGTAATTTTAATATGTAATTGAAAAAAAATTGGTTACAGGAGAAAAATTAACAACAAAATAGAAACACGGGCTAATTTCATCCAAGTACAGGGGTACATAAACAAAGGAAGGAGGTCTCTTCCACACTTGACATGAATCATTTTTTTGGATTTTAGTCATCATTTTTTTAACATGGTGAATGACGTCCCGCTCCCAAAACGTGCTAACATCCACCTGTGTTTGCAAAATATTCACAATCTGAAGACAAATTGTCATGCACACCACGTTATGAACCTGGAGACCAATAGCATGATTAAGTCCCAACTCCACCGCCACAATCTCTTCCATGAACTTATTTCCTTGCCCAAAACTCATCAAATTAAAATACCTGAAATCCAATCGCCTCTATCATCTTGGAGAACCGCCATGCAACCCATGCGGTCAAGAACTGGGTTCTGAAGTTGATCAGAGTAATACAAGAAAGGGGGGTTTGAATTGTGCTATCCAAAAGCTTGGATTTCCAAATGATTGAAAGATATATCATCTTTGCTGAAATCGTTTGGTGCAGCGGAAATGAATAACAGAGAGGTAGATGATGCACACAAACATTTTTATCCTGGTTCACCCCCAGAAGGATAGGGCTACACCCAGTCCTGGGCAACGTCAAGATTTCACTAAGCTCAAGTATCGAGAACTTCTCCTTACAAGTATTATTGCACATGCCTCTTTAGGCATAACGCACTCTTTGTCCCTACCTCTTCAGGCAGTTAAGTGTTCTTTTGCAACTTCCTCTCCAGGCATTACAAGTATTATTTTCCCACTGCCTCTTCAGGCATTACTGAGTATTCTTTAGCCATTGCCTCTCCAGGCATTGTTGAGTATTATTTTTCCTCTGCCTCTCGAGGCACAAGTATTCGAAGGACTTCACCTTACTAAGTATTATCAAGACTCCTCGACTTCTCCTTAAACGATCTTTCTCAAGATCATTTCATCTACCAATAGTCTCTTTTAATAACAGTGATGGTAGATGCATTTAAGTTCATGAATCATAAAGTATTTTAGATGAGATTTGACTCTTAGTGTATACTTTATATTTTGTTACATGAGAGAGTTACATAGAATTTTACTCTTAAGAAAATCCACTCTCCATGTTCAAGAAGACGTTGTTGATGATCATCTCTGAGTGATAAGCCCTGAGGCTTCTTTTCACGCTTAAGTAATTTGAGCATAAAAGCTCAATCTATGTGAGCATAAGCAGTGCTTCTTCATGTCCTAACTTCTTCCCTTTATACTTTTGAATCTTCTGTGAGTGAAAGATATCAGTCGTTGGAGCTTGTTCTTCATGAAGATTATGGCTGTTGGATCAAACGATACAAAATGTACTTGCGTCAGAGCGTGGTACTGTTTGATTGAGACCTTATGCCTTAAAGATGTAATCTGTCATGTAGTAGGTAGCATATGTCTAAACTTCTATCCGCTAGTGTAGAGATATGAAAATCTGATAGTGACACACGATACATTTTTTCATCATAGTGTTTGTGGGAGAGATTTGGTTTTCATCTTGAAACTTCTGCACAAAGCTTTCTTGGTTTCTTCTTCAACGGGAAGTTTATTTGATTTGACTTTGTAGCATTTTTCGAGTGTAAGCTTGAAATTATTCTTCAGATGATCTTTTTCTTCTCTCGTCTTTGATCTGCTTCAGATGATCTTTCTTCATCGTTCTTCAATTCTTCAGACGATGAGACTTGCTTCAGTCATTCCGCTTTCTTTCAGATGATTTGACTGTGAGGCACATTCTTCATTCTGTTCTTCTAAGATGCAACCTTCTCTTCATGATAGACGTTGTCTTCTTTAGACGTTCTGCGTCCATGGGTCTTCTAAGCTGTGTAGATGATGCTTCTTGTTTTGGCCATTTTGCTCCTTAGATGATTTATCAGTTCAACACAGCTTCATTTCTTTCTTCAGTTGGTCATTTAGTAGTTGAGACTTTCAGCTTTGACCAAGTTCATCTTCTTCTTCAGAAATGGATTTGTCTTGTGTTGCCTAAATAATATTAATGTTTGTAGACGTAGACAATAAGCTTTGCTCCATTTATTCATTTCTTTCAGGAGAGAGAAAGAGGAAACTTTTGACGTTGACATGGATGTACTAGTTTCCTTGGTCAGCGTGCTTTGTAGAGTATCATGTGATTTCTGAGCACTTGACTTTCACCTCAACAGTGTTAGATATATTTCCATTTGAATATGACGCTCTTTTCTCTGAGCATTGCTTCCTTTGATTAGCCTTGAGATAGACGGTGTATTAGACATTGAGTACAATCTTTTCAGAAGATCCAATAGCTTGACTTGATCTTTGACGTGTGTAGTCCTGAAGCTTGATTCTTGTTGTGTAGATGCTTGATGCTTCTGCTTCTCCTTATGAAAACAATCTTTGATGATTTGACTCTTCTTATATTTGATCTTCTTCAACTTGAGTAGACTAACGGATTTAATATTTCCTTGATAGTGTTGTTGCATTGTAGTTCTAATCATCCTTAGCTTATCCATGATGGGAGTTGAAGCTTTGATCATTCTTCTTCTTCTTTTGTTCAAACTATTTAGTAGATATGAAAATCCTTTTCTTGTATGATCTGGCTTGATGCTTTGACAATTCGTTTGATCTTCCAGTGTAGATGATGATGCATGTTTGACTTCTTTAGCTTGTCTTGTCTGTCCTTGTAGCTTTGTCCATTCTTAACTGTGATCCTTTGTCCATTCTCTTATGTATCTTCTTGTCATCTTCTTTAGATGAGTTAGCGTGAGGGATATAGGTGTTGATGACCCTATTTTAGTCCTACTTTTTCGGGTCTTTTCTTTGTTTCTTTCTTGCATTTTTCCTTGTCTCATGTAGTGTTTCATGCTTTCTCATGCACTTTTCCCTTTATTTGTGCATTTGCATGTTTTAGGTAATTTAGTGGTTCTTTAGGGACCTTTTCCATATTTTTGCTTAGTTTTGGGTCTCTTAGTAATTATCATTTGTGTTGGGATCATTGTGTAAAAAGGGTGGTCAGTATTCTTATATTTTCCTAAGTGCTTTAAATGAATAGTGCAGGTTGAGCTGAAGGAATGTGGAAGAGCAAGAGGCTTGGAGCCTTGAATGGAAAATTAAAAAATGGCTGGAGTGAAGGTTTTGATCGAGATTCTCGAGCGCCGAGTCAACAGATACTTGGAGCTGAGGATTTTGGTGTCTGGCGCTCGAGCAGGCTGAATTAGCACTCGAGCGCCCTCAGTCCAATGACTTTTGAATGGAGTTTTTAGGAGCTAGCGCTCGAGCGCCCGGTCTCGTTAAGTTTAGCTACAAGTAGCTATTTAGTCATTTTGTTTAGGGGACTTCTAAACCTTTTGTCATTTTTCAGTAACTTAGAAATTGAGATACTCTCTGGTGCTTGTGGGA
The DNA here is from genome assembly GCF_012489685.1 of Lotus japonicus. Classification (NCBI taxonomy): domain Eukaryota; kingdom Viridiplantae; phylum Streptophyta; class Magnoliopsida; order Fabales; family Fabaceae; genus Lotus; species Lotus japonicus. The sequence goes on along the minus strand of NC_080041.1, from coordinate 22,327,960 downwards.
GGTTTCCAGCCTTTGTAACTCCGGTTCTTTTTCTTTACTTGTATGGATTCCATAGCCATGTTTGGCTAGTTTCTTTTTGCTTTGGGTTTTTGTAAGACTTTTGATGCTGAAGTTATAATTCCTATTTTTATTCATGTGTTTCTGAGTTTATCCTTGAATCTCATTTTTGTTATTTCAATTCGAAGCTTGAATGCATGCTTGCTTTATGCTTTTCTACAATCAGAACGAAAGTAAGTTGTAGATTATGGAAAGGGATGGCAACGGGTAGGATCGGATACGGGTTTTACAATTACCAAACCCAAACCCAAATCACAGAACCCAAATCCAAACCCAAACACAAACACTTATGGGCGATAAAATGAAATTCATGCCCAAATCCATTGGGTTTCGGATTTACCCAAAACCCAAACCCAAACCCATTAGTTACGTAAAATAGCAACCCGATCCAGAACCTACTTTCATATAAAAAAAGTGAAATTCATAGAAAGAAAAAAAAATACTATTCATCATCCTCATCTATTACCAAAGTGAGACAACAATAGTTTAGAGTTTACTTTTTCAAACATACAAAAGTATAATTAATCATCAAAATATATATATATATATATGTATATATTTATATATGAGGGGTTTTTTTTTGTAATTTTATGTTTCGGGTATCTTTGGGTTTGGGTTTGGGCCGGTATGGGCACGGATTTAACTATTAGCAAACCCAAACCCATAAATGACTACAGTAACGGGCAAAACTCAAACCCAAACCCAAATCCAGTCAACTCAGATTTTGCCCGTCAAATCGGATCGGGTTCGGGCGGATACCCATGGGTTTGGGCAAAATTGCCATCCCTAATTATGGACTTGTTTTGGGGTTACTTCTTCTATACTTTCTGCTAGGAATAGAGAAAGGGTTTGGGTTTGTTGGTTTGAAATATATATTGGACGCTTAAAGCCTTAAACAATTGTTTAAGTTGGCCAGGAATTATGATTATCCTTTGATTTGAGAGTATTATCTATGCGAGACATCGATAGGTAGTTGTTTAGATTTTAGCATCAAGGAGAGACTCAGTTTTTCACATGATTAGAATAGGTTTTCTTAAATTGATTAGTCAAGCAAAAACCCAAGGCATATCCATTTCTGATTTCTTTATTTCATCATTGCTAATTCGACGTTTTATTGCAACAAACGACATATCTAAAAATCTAGTTTTTATAGTTTTTGTTTTTCAAACTTAAAATTGAATTCTTTCACTCACAATCTTTGTGGTTCGATAAATAAAATCGGGCAAAATCTGTGCACTTGTGGATTACCCAACAAGTGTGATTCCTGAAATACAATTCATATGATGTATTCAATCAGTTCACTTATACTCTTAAAAATTGTTATATTCAAAACATGATAGACGATATGATTAGCGTTTGAACTTAACAGTTCCAACTCCCGTAAGTAGCAAGAAACACAATAGGGACAACACCAAGGCCAGCGTCTACAACAACTACACCTGGCAGGAACCGATCGACGCCAAGAAGCCACATCCGATAGGATATTTCATAGAACATGATTAATGGTCCAGTGATGATTACCAGACTCCCTATGATTTCTCCAACGCCACATCCACCACGAAACTGTGATACCAAGTGTGCTATGTAATTGTGCTTCAGCAGTGCCAACTAACAATGGTTCCTATCATATTAGTAGGGAGAGCCCCATGCCCAATGAGCCAAAGGAAAAACTGAATTTTCTCTAGAACCTTTGCCCTCCTAACAAGTTTACAGGGTCCAAGCACTCCATCAACATGGGTAACCAAGTTGTGGTATGCCGAGCTCGGTGTGTAGCACACATTAGGGGAATGAATCCAACGCAAATTTTTTAGCTCTGAACCTGGTATTGGCCCTACACTGTTACAATCTCCTCAATAGTATGTGGTGGAAAATTTGTGCTTAAGCTTCTCTGATTCCACATACCATCATCCCAAATATCCGACACTGTAAGATTCATATCTGGGATATGAACAAAGGACACCCTATCACAAATATTCCCTATGCCGAGCCAATTTGCAAACCAAACAAACGAATGCCCATCCCCAAGTTGCGGTTGAAAGCCATTACCAACATGCCCATCCCGTTCATTGAATGACTTGTTGCAAGAATGAGACTTCCTTCCCCATGGGTACGAAAAGAGATTTTGGAATTTAATATCTTTCTCAATATGTAAGGCTATGTGGGAAAGAAACGAATGAGATTATCTTTGAAGGAAGAGCTGCAGATTTTTAAGGGTTAGTGCGCTTCATAAATCAAGGATGACATGGTGGATAAAAGAGAATTGGCCATCTTGTCCCTACCAGATGCTGCAACGGATTAAGAACTTTGAATGCATCAAATACCACATCCACATCACGAAACCAAAGCAACAGCCTGGTCTCCTCCTCTTGGTGACTTGCTAAAGTTAAATATAGATGGAGCTTCAAGCGGAAGTCTCAGTGACAGTGGTGTTGGTGGGTTTATTAGAAACATGGAAGGCAATGTCATAGGGTGCTTCTCTATTCCATTTGGAGGAAAATGGGCTTCCAAAGCGAAAGCAACTACCATATAATGAGTTCAAGTTTAATAACATTACCATATAGATTGACTCCTTGGTGGAAATGGGGTGGGTAAACAATATTTCTCCTTGACCTTGAAGCTTACAAACGAGTTGAATCTTAGGGATATTCTACGAAGGGAGATTAACTGTACTGGTATATAGGGCCCGTTTGGTGGTTAGGATATGATATGATATATGAACATGATAGCAACAAGATAAGATAAGAGCAGGATAGACTCTTATTATACCTTGCGTTTGAGGTGCACATGATAAGGACAAGATATAATAAGGAAAAATATATCAAATTTATAGTTGAATAAAAATTACATTTAAAAATTGATCATTCAATTTTTTTGTTACATTTTCATGAATGATTCTATATTTTAAATTAACTAAAATTAATTTAAATTTTATTAATTAGCTTATTTTAATGTTTTTGAAGATAGCCTATATTTTAAATAAAATTATGCAGTTAACCAATTGGTTTTCACTGATAATTAACAATAAAAATTAACTAAATTAAAAATATTATTATTTCAAAAGTACTTTATATTTAAATTATTATATAAGTATTAATTTTTAAATAATAGGAGATGAAAATATTAAATTAGTCTATTACTATTAATAAATCAATATTTGTAAGTGAATAGTCTATTTTACTATTTATGAATAGTAATTCTATTTATTTTTTATTTTAGTTAAATTAATATTTTCATATTTATTAATTAATATTGTTATATATTATATAATATTAAAATAAATTAATTTGGAGCTATAACTGAAAGAAAATATATAAGTGGTATCATATCCTGTCATGATAACTTCTATCCTAACTCTTCCCTCAGGATAACTTTTACATATGACGGACATGACAGGATAGGAGACAGGATAGTATTATCATATCCTACTGGCACAACAAACAACAAATAACAACAGGATATGATTATTATCCTGTCATATCATATCCTATCCTGACCACCAAACGAGCTCATAGTATGTACCTTTTTAGATAGGCAAATATGTTTGCTGATAATTCAGTAAAATTAGGTTGTAACTGCGATGTACCTCTTTGGACTCGTCTATAATTGTCCCCCGTTTTTTATATCTAACATGTTATCTTAATTAAGCTACCTTATCTGTTAAAAAATGTCTATATACGGCTCAAAGATGAATCATATATTTAGAAAAATAAATCGACTTGTAGATTCATTAGCTATATAATGGTGTAAAAGATCCTATGATCTCTGGGCTTTATTGAACTCTGACTAATTTGTTTGAATGTTGCTACTTGGGAGGGGTGTACCAAAAATATTCATTTTATTATAATAATAATAAATCATGTAATTATTTAATTGGCATCGCTCACCTATTTTTTGCGAATAATGTGTTATGGATTTGATAATTAATGGACTAATGAACTAATGCGTTTGGTTGCAAATACTTTGAATGATTTTTACAGTGCTTCTGGAATGAAGGTTAACTTGAAGAAGTCCTGCATGTTTTGCTCTAAGAATATGAATAAGGGAACTCAACAGGAATTGTCAGCCATCTTAAGGATTAACAGGGAAAGCCCTTCCTCTGTTGAAGGGAAGAGTGACGACTGACGAGTGCTGATTTCACGCCAATTATGAATAGAATTAATACCTGATTCGTATCTTGGAAAAACAAACTAGAGCGGTGCAGCTATGTCTTTCTAAGTCAGTGCTAACTTCTCTACCAGTGTACTGTGTGCATGTCTTGTGGCTTCCGAATTCAGTTTGTGATTTTGTGGACAAGAAAATTTGTAGTTGCATCTAGTCTAGAGGTGAGCATAACTGTAGCTAGAATCTTGTGCTTTGGCAAGAGGTTGCTTGTCCCAAGTCTATGGGGGTGCCTTTGAATTTAAAGCACCCGGTGGAAAAAAAATAGCTATGTTGAGGAAATCGGTCAATGAGCTTCTCCATGACTTTGGGATGGGTGCTCGGAATTGGAGGCATTGATTGTCTGTGCAATCGAGTTTCGACCCCCCCCCCCCCCCTCCTCAGAAGGTTGACGCACCAGCTGCTACTGCAGTCGTGTTGACTCCTATTTCCACATCTGGGATTCCAGAGCTGCGTGTTGCTGTTGATGGAAGCTAGAACCCGTTGGTGAGGAGAATGGGGTGTGGCGTCGTCTTGCATAATGGTGTTGGGGCTTGAATTTCAGAGATTGCAGTGAGCTGTGGACATAGTAATGCTTTCTTAGCTGAAGTTTTGGCAATGGAGTTGGCGTTGAAACACGGTTGTGATCTTGGACACACAAGAGGATAGTTTGTGTTTCTGATTGTGTGAGCATGGTGGAGATCCTTCATTATCGGGATGATATATCCACCTTCTGGGCTAGAGAGACAACTATGCAAGTTAGAGCAATGATATATTGTGACTAGCACGTTTCTCTTATCCATTTTCCCATGGAAGAAAACCACATGACATATATGTTTACGCAGCAAGCTTCTTGGGGCGAATGCAACGAAAGATCTAGAGGCATCCTCCCTCTATTTTTGTTGCATCTTTGCATCATGGTTTCATAGATTAATTTTTTTTTTCCAGTTTTCTTCTTCCATATGTAATATATGTTGACGCGGCAAGCTTCTCGGGAGCGAAGGCAACGAAAGATTTGGAGGCATCCTCCCACTAGTTTTGTTGCATCTTTGCATCATGATGCCAATATTAGTTTTGCTATCGGTTTTCTTCTTCCATATGGTGTAACAAAAAAAAATGATGTGAGACGAAATGGCGGGGTGTAAAGAAATTTTAGACAATCAAACTCATGAAAACACATTTTTTCCACATTTTAAAACTTGATTGGTTAATCGTGGAAAAAATATCTACACATCTCATAAATTATTTTCTTTATTTTATTCTTCAAATTGATGCAAACATTTTTTGTTATCTACCACGGACCAAGACAGGAGCACACGAGCGTAGCCAAAAAGTCATTCACGATGCATGAATTTTCATCAATGAACTAAAAAAAAACAATGTAAAAGAAAGAAAGGTCGATGCCTAAACTAACTCACATTGAACCTTCAGTCTCAGTGGTTTTATACTTCCTAGTCAAGAAATCTGTAAATGATAGTGAAGACAAACCACAAGGATAATTCAATGATGATAAATTTGCTCTGCAGTACTATTTATTGGCTAAAGATAGTGAGAAAGTTGCTCTGCAGTACTATTTATTTGTGAGCTTGTTGAGATGGTTTCTCTTTGGTAGAGTACTCCACCTTCGGAACCAGGTGGTGTTTAATGGAGCAGAGATGCGAGAGAGTTCAGATTTGCTGGAAGGTGCCCAAATTAGAGCATGGCGTCGGCTCACTGGCAAGACAAAAGGATTCCATTTCTCATTGTATGAATGGTTAATGCAACCTGTTCTTTGCCTTAAATCTGTAATCTGATATGCTTCAGCATCTGGTGGGGGATGAACTTTGCTGCCTTCATCTTTTTGCTGACTGACGGATCAGTTTTTTTGTTGGATGCGTGGGGTTTATTACGTTTTATATCCCAGGAGGAGTGTGTTCATTTCAGTGGGGTATATAGTGAGCCTTGTATTCTGTTTGTGGAGGAGTATCATTGAGACAAATGATTACTTCTCCCTGTATTTGTATCTGTTTTGTTTCTACTTTTTTCCTTTGCTTTCTCTCGTCCTGTACAGTTTTGTGTTTTGGACCTTGTTCTTTGTTCTTTGTATTCGGTAGCACCCTTTAGTGCTTTTATTAAATTATTGGCTTACCCAAAAAAACAAACTCCACCTCTGCTACTGCTAGCATTTGTACAATTCATGATTTATGTAGCATGAAAACTAGATGACTAATGAAAATATATATGTATATTGGCTATGTTTGCATGTCATTTCAGCTAGCTTATAGCTTATTTGACTAGCTTAAAGCTTATTTGACTAGTTTAAAAGCTCTTCAAAAGTGTTTGGTGAATGAGCTTATTTCAGTAGCTTAAAACTTTAAGCTAGCTTATAGCTTATTAAATTTATTCTCATTTTTATCCTTATTATTTTATTAAAATTCCACCATTACCCTTATATATTTATAAAAACACTAAACATATTTTCCCCTCACACTTACGTATGCAGTTCCCGCCACACCTCTGCGCACCATAAGTATTAAAAATATTATATTAATAAAAATAAGTAAAAATTAATATTATATTTTTAAGATGATAAATAACTTGAGTTAATAAAAATATTTAAAATGATAATAATTTTAATATTAATATTATATAGGTATTAATGTGAAAATAAAGTAATGTTAAATATAAAAATAATTATACAAGTATGTCCTTTTATGTCATTTTACAATTTCAGCTTGTTAAACAGCTAGTTTTACCAAACACTTTTATTCCAATCACGTAGCTTTTCAGCTTTCAGCTATCAACTTTCAGCTATCAGCTAGCTTATAAGCTTTCAGCTTTCAGCTAGCTTATCAGCTAAACATGTCAAACATAGCCATTGTCTAATAATTAAACATTTAAAAAACAATCAGCAAAATAAAATGTATCTGCAAGAATTATCACCTAAATTCAGACTTATATTGCTACAATCCAAATCATTGAGCATTATACATATAAATAAGTTATGTTGCCAGGTTTTGAACCAGGGAAACTACGTGATCCTTAGACGATATGTATACATATGTACACTTTGCATCCAAGTCAGGTGGTCAATCTGGCTACAAGATGTCATGGATCAATCCTGCCAATAATGAAATTAAACACAAACAGGCAGCCACACTTTATTAATTAATTCATCAATGTGATTAAATATAATAAATTTTAACATATTTATGATTTAATGCAAGTGTAAATATTTCTACACAAATATCTAATTATACCTCATGCAATTCTATGGTATATTAAAACTGTTCCACCTATAACTATATTTTTACAACTAACATTTAGTACATATTATTTACAATATTTTTTTATTTGTTAAAATTAATTTACAGTAAAATACTCTTGTGAACGACGTGCTTATAGAAAAACTTGTGAATTATGTTTTTCTTTAACCTTTTTATTCTTTTTTTTTATTTTTCTTAATATTTCTTATCAGCCAAAAACAATATGTACTCATAAAAGTACATGGACATATACAAAGAATCACCTCCCTTATACAATTTAACAGTAAAAACACCATCCAAGCACACTCTAGGTTCTACTGACCATTCATAATAGGAAAAATAAATGTCTCTCACCTTAACTTTTAACCAATTCCATGACCTAACCTTAAAAAAGTCTATAAGGCTTTGCCTACTCCTCTGTATCCATTGATCAAACTGCTGCAAATCATGCCACCCACCATAAAATTGGTTTTTACTTCCAAATAAACCCTAATAATGTTGCCTAAAATGGAACAAACAATCTGCTGGCAGCATTGTGGAAACTCCAAACCATCTATACCACTTCACCCATATTACTAGAGCATACATATGTTATTTAATCTCTTTATCTTGTACTTCTAGCACCTCTTGTGCTAGCTTAATTCATTTTGGCTTATAAAAAATAAACATGAGAATAATAAGTGATTTGTAGTTATGACATGCAAAAATTGTAAAATCTAATTGGATGTGTGTAAAAAAAAATTAAAGGGCCCCGAGCATAATTATTAAACTCATAATTATGGTTAATATATTTAGTGATATAAATTTATTCACATAAATCATGTGCTTTCAATTAGTACACTTCAGGGGACAGACATATAGAAAGAAAATAAAACTCCATATTATAGCATAAACGTTTATATAAATGTTTGGGAGAGCTTATGTAAAGAAGTGTGAAGCTTATTTAGAAATAGCTTATGACATTTCTATAAGTTGTGTTAAAGAAGGTTAATACTCGTGGGATGTAACGCCCCGATTTCTCAAGTGTCACACGGTAATCCAAACGTCACAATTTTTGTAAGGAATTTTCGTCGATTCAATTATTAATCTTTAGTTAATGACAAAGATTCATTTTACGAAAAACTCTTAAATATTATTCTCGAGTCATTTATGGTTGAACTTGAACGTATAAATATAAAGCGTCGGATAACTGAATGACTCCTCCCGTCATGCGTTGCATCTCCACGAAGTCTCCATGCGCATCCAAACCTGTAAGCTTTGCATCGCCGACATAGACTCGTCGGACTCCGGACGTGTCGGTCGCCCAAGCCGAATCTTTCTCCTCATCATATAACGTCATTTTCCAGGAGTGGATCGACGTTGCAAAGCTTACAGGTTTGGATGCGCATGGAGACTTCGTGGAGATGCAACGCATAACGGGAGGAGTTATCACGATGCCTTATCCACCTCCACGTTTCTTTTACCCGAAGGACGAAGGCTCTCAAGTGGCATCAGTGGAGAGTGATCCTTCTGAAGAAGCAGCGGTCGAGTCCCAGCGACCGGTAGAGCAGATTATAGTCCCAACACAGGCTCGAGCTGAGGAACCAAAGTATGATGACAAGGCAGAGTTGATTGTGCGAGTACCTGTAGCACCGACTTGGTGGGGTGACATGGAGGCTTGCTGTGTATTCGGTCAGTTTGAGGCTCCGCCATTTGAGTCTCTACCGCCAGTCGTGCCACTTTTCAAGAAGCGCCGCCAGGTCAGAGGTTGCTTCGAGAAGGAGATCATTGAGGTTTCCAATGAAGATGGGGGTAAGGATTGAGAGTTTTTCTATTTTGGGGACTTGAGAGCTATGCATCGAACTTAATTATTTACTTATTCTGTCAGACTATTTTATGGTTTTGTTATTTCATTTCAGATGTAATGAGTTTACGGTTTTGTACTTGAACAACTTCACACGTGGGTGTGATTACTGTTTCTTTTATTTAATTACAAACTTTATTTCAGTTATCCGGCGCTTTATATTTATACGTTCGAGTTCAACCATAATTGACTCGAGAATAATGTTTAAGAGTTTTTCGTAAAATGAATCTTTGTCATTAACTAAAGATTAATAATTGAATCGACGAAAATTCCTTACGAAAATTGTGACGTTTGGATTACGGTGTGACACTCGAGAAATCGGGGCGTTACATTGTGGTATCAGAGCCGACCTCTCCCAGTACGGTGTGGTTCGGGGATGAACCAAGCGGAAGTTGGTGAGCCTGTGACGCCCGGGGCCGACGAGGGCGGGGAGTGATCGTCGGTGTAGTGAGGCACGGACAAGGAGCGGCTCCTAGCAGGCTTCTAGGCGAAGGGGCACATGAATGAACCGATCTCACACCCGAACAAGAGGTATTCCGAGACTGTATAGGGATGGACTATACAGTTGAGGAGGGCATAAAAGATTTGATTGGTACTACTCATGACAACAAGTTGCAACTTCTTTTCAGGAGCCCAACTCATAAGAACTTCATAGTTAAGTGTGCTAGCCTTGGAGTAATATTGGGATGTGTGACCTCCTGGGAAGTTCTCTTGGGAAGTGCGCAAGTGAGGACAAAGCGCGCTGAAAAGACTCGTGTTGTTACCGTGAGGCCAGTCGTCAGATCGGGATGTTACATGGGAGGCCTAGGAAAGGCAAGGTCAGGGACATGGGTTTGGAGATTGGGGGCTCTTCTTCATCTGATCAAGGACCAGGTGCAGCTGGGGAGTTAGAAGGTCTTTTGGTAGTGTTTAAGGAACCTGTAACGCCCCGATTTCTCGAGTGTCACACAGTAACCAACCTTCACAATTAATTTTCGCCGATTTCATCACTTATCTTGATTAGGTGATAAAAGATCATTTTCTCTTTAGAAAACTCTTGAATACCACGTTTTAGAAACCTCATTAATGTTCCTCCGATTTACAACTTTAACCAGAAACAGCGGATTAATGAAAAACGGTATGAATTAAATTCATGAACGGATTCGAACATAATCTATCACTGTCATAAAACCAACTGTAAATAAAAGAAATGTCGTGTCCACACCCAAGTGTGGAAAAACCACGGTGAAAGTAAACTGTGTACATCAAATAATCAAAGTTTCCATAAAGCTTAACAAAAATTAAAGTAAGGTTTTAAAATGAATGCTCGCTCTCATAGGGTCCCCCAGTCATGCCATCACTGTCCCGGTCGCTCTGCAGGGTCGTCCTTTGGTTTCTCGTCCTCAACAGCCTGTCTTCTCTTTCTTGGTCTTGGTTCAACCAAGTTGTTGTATATCCACCGTGCGCCTCCACCATATCGACGTGGTCCCGTAACTGAAGCATCAGACTCGTCACAGAGCACGAACTCATGGCGACTCCCCGAATCCCTCGTTCTCAAGTTGGTGGAATCTAGCAGGCGGATAGGGCATATCAATGACTCCCCCTTCAATCGTTCGGACCTCCACCAAGTTGCCGTCCCTGTCCATCCCCATGAAGCTCACATCCCCGACATAGACTTTTCGAGTCCCGGAGGAGTCGGCTCTCCAGGCCCGATCGTCAAGCTGACTATCAAGTCTCAGTGTCCAGTGATGGACGTGCGTCGTCGTCGTGGACGTCATCTACCCCCCCCCCCCCAAGTAACACATAACACAAAAAGCAGGGTCAGGTCTAAAAGAAAAACACATAGCAAGATAAATATAATGTTTCAACTTCCAAATTAAATAATTAATCCTTTCACATTAGGGTTCCTATAGTTAGTAGATCATCGAACGGAACCTCACTTCACACAACCCAGACGTCCACGACGACGACGCACGTCCATCACTGGACACTGAGACTTGATAGTCAGCTTGACGATCGGGCCTGGAGAGCCGACTCCTCCGGGACTCGAAAAGTCTATGTCGGGGATGTGAGCTTCATGGGGATGGACAGGGACGGCAACTTGGTGGAGGTCCGAACGATTGAAGGGGGAGTCATTGATATGCCCTATCCGCCTGCTAGATTCCACCAACTTGAGAACGAGGGATTCGGGGAGTCGCCAGCTGAGTTCGTGCCCTGTGACGAGTCTGATGCTTCAGTTACGGGACCACGTCGATATGGTGGAGGCGCACGGTGGATACACAACAACTTGGTTGGACCAAGACCAAGAAAGAGAAGACAGGCTGTTGAGGACGAGAAACCAAAGGACGACCCTGTAGAGCGACCGGGACAGTGATGGCATGACTGGGGGACCCTATGAGAGCGAGCATTCATTTTAGAACCTTACTTTAATTTTTGTTAAGCTTTATGGAAACTTTGATTATTTGATGTACACAGTTTACTTTCACCGTGGTTTTTCCACACTTGGGTGTGGACACGCATTTCTTTTATTTACAGTTGGTTTTATGACAGTGATAGATTATGTTCGAATCCGTTCATGAATTTATTTCAAACCGTTTTTCATTAATCCGTTGTTTCTGGTTAAAGTTGTAAATCGGAGGAACATTAATGAGGTTTCTAAAACATGGTATTCAAGAGTTTTCTAAAGAGAAAATGATCTTTTATCACCTAATCAAGATAAGTAATGGAATCGGCGAAAATTAATTGTGAAGGTTGGTTACTGTGTGACACTCGAGAAATCGGGGCGTTACAGAACCTGCCTTGGTAACACTTGTGGCTTCTCTGTCACCGCCAGCTGGGGGGTGTTTCTTCACGCGATCTAGGAAGGCGTGGTTACTTGGCAATGTTTTGGGTTTAGTGTATGAAGGGAACGACGTGGATGCGATACGAGGTCTTGAAAAGGTTTTTGAGGAACATACCGTGTCTTGATTCTGTTTTCTGAGGCTGGTTTTGTGTCCAACCCTTTGGGCTTTTGCTTTGGCTTTGATCCTTGCTGTGTATAGCTTTGCTGTTAGCCTTAGGAGGTTTTTTTGGGTTCTCTTTTGGGGTCGTTCTTTCTTTTTAGGGCTTTTCTTTTGAGCGGTGTGTGCCTTACCTCGTTTTGTTGGTTTTTCCCGCTCTTCTTCCAACCTTGGGGGTTTTGTCCTCAAGGTTTTTTGTGATTAATATTATCCTTTATCTTTCAAAAAAAAAGTTTTTTAAGCTTATTTTCAAGGGCAAATTGCAAATACCTCCCCTGAGGTTTATCATTATGACATTGACCACCCATCTATTATTAACAAGACGCTAATTACTCTTACTTTATTAGAAACATTGCACTAAATTCTACCGAGGTTTATTATTATTGGCCTCCCCTAAGATTTGGGGGAGATTGCACTAACCTCCCTTGAGGTTTATCAATATTGTTGCACTGAACTTCTCTTTATTATTTAACAAGACACTAATCACCATTACTTTATAGAGAACATTGCACGAACCTCCCCTAAAGTTTATTATTATTGCACCAACCTCCCTTAATATTTATGATTATAACACTCTGCACCCTTTTATCTTTCTAAATAATATGTGAAGGAGGGGAGGTCAGTGCATTTTGCAAATTAGAGGGGGGTCAATGCAATAATGATAAATCTCAAGGAAGGTGATAAATGCAATTACCCCTAGGATTTATCATCATAGCACTCAACACCTATTTGTTGTTCTAAATGATATTTGAAGGAGGAAAAATCAATGAATTAGCAAAATAGATGGAAGCTCAGTGCATTAAAAACAAACCTCAGGGGAGATGGGTGGAATTACCCCTATTTTCAAAAGTTATTTTGAATAGCTTATGAAAATTAATTTATGCTTGCTTATAACTTTTTTCAACTTATTTCAAAGAATTTCTTAAAATAGTTTTTAAAGAAGCACATGTGCGATAAGTGCTTATGTTCATAACTCATAAATGCTTAATCAAGTTGTTATTCCAAATGCACCCCATGTACTTTATTTTTATCTTCCTTTACTACTCTACCTGATGGAAAAATCTGCATTAGCAACAATCTTGCAGGAATTAATCCAAAAGGCATTTGATTAACAAGTTGCCATCTATGGATTACTAATCAAATAAAAGCTTTGAAAAAATTACCTTAGCCAGAAAAGTTTACTATCATATCCTCTTCATCTGAGCATGGCTTCTTTTCTTTTCAGTAGATGTGGTGCTACTTGTTGATGATGTGCTGGCTTTTTCAGCTCTTGACGATGCTGGTATATGAGGCCGTATTTTCCTCTCAATAGTTACAGGGAAAATCACTTTATTCTCTTGCATGGAGCTACAGGGATTTCTATAAGAACCAAGATCTGGAACAACTATATGCATTGGAGCTGTAATCACTGAGCTAGTATGAGGGTGTTGATTCTTCACGTGAGAATCAATCATTACCTAAACAACAAATAGTTCAGAGAAACACTTATATTAATTTGACATATAAATAGTCCAGACACTATACATACATTTCATTTTTCTCTTTATCTATTACATCTTAATTAGTTCTTACCACATCACATTCATTACTTCTATTTCTTATTTTCTTTTTCTAACTCTGCTGCGTCTATACCCATTGAGTGTCTATACTCTATACTCAATATGTTCCAAAATTTAGTTTCACAAAGCGAAGTTAGTTTATCTTTACCATGAAAGCTGTGGAGGATGAGATTCTTAAAATATGGAATTATTAGCAGCTAAATACCATAGATTTCTCTTTAAATTTCAAGCATCTTTAAGATGAGGTTATCATTGCATTCTTCCAAATTTAGAATATTCAGTCGAAATTTGGAAAATGTGCCATGAAGTAAAGATATATATAATATTAACTTAGTAAAAGGTATAACTAAGACATTAATCAAAGGCACAGCATATCAGGATAAAATTCAATAATTATTTACCTTCACGCATGCATCAGCTTCCAATTTAGTTTCATTGGTTACATGGGGTATTGCTTCCCGTTCACATTCTATGTCGCTATCATCATCCTGCAAGAAAAGACTCCAAATATAAGGCAATTGATCGAGATAGGGCAAAAATCATAGGTATGATTAGGGAAAGAGGTGAATATATCCATGGTCCTTATGAGCTCAACTTCAAGTTACTATGCATTCAAATATTTTAAATCTATTTCATGAATATTCAAACATGTATTAACAATGAATACATAAAAAAAAAATTGTAAATATGCAATAAAATTACCATAATTTTAGATGGCATGGTAATATTGTAACAAACTTTATAAGCTGAAATTTTTTGTATTGGTCAACTTAAGACTATTTTATCTCATATTTACTAATGATGACTTCTGAATTAATGAAATTCAGCTCAGAAACTAATTATATTTTGATATTCAAAAGATTGTATAATTGAGTGGTACAGTGGTACACACTAAAATTGAACACCTTAAATTTTGTTGTATTTTTTGTTTCATATATTTTATATAGATTAGATTTTATCAAAATTTATGTAAGTTTATACAAAAGAGGAGTATGAAAAAAAAAATCATATAACAAACTTAATATAAAAGCATTTGTTCCAAGCACTCTTTTTTTGCTGATAGATAGGAGTCTTTTTCAACTGATTACTATCTTGTCATTGCAAAAGGATCTCTCCCTCGACGTTTATTTAACTAAATATCTCCTTAAAAATTGATTGAAATTCAATTTATTGCAATATAAGGGAACCACATTACAATGTTCCCCAATGCAAACAACATTAGCAGCTCAAAAGAATCAATACACAAAAAAACTAAATAAAAATCATTTATCTTCCAATATGTAATATATGCATTGTCACATTTTATCAATAAAAAAGAAACATGCAATTACAGTGTTCACTAATGCAAACATCAGCAGCTCAAAAGAATTCAATTTGTGCGATGCAATCCTCACAATCATCAATTCTGCACACTGCATTTAAATTGCAGTATAAAAAAATTCATAACGCACTTTAAATTACATTATCAAAAAAACACATATCCCACTATAAATTGTTGTATATTTTTTTTTATCTCACACCGAAAGTGACATTAGTAGTATGAGGATGACATGCATAAATATTACCTAAATAGTGCTTGTGATTTGCGAACATTTTTCCTATATTTAGACTCGAGTCAGCACCAATAATAGTGACTAAACCCTAATTAGCAACTCGTTTATTTTCATTCAAATTTCAAATCTCCACAATAAGTAAAATCAGGGAAACTTATTTAGCAAGATATGATTTGAAAAAAAAAGTGATCCTGATTTGAAATTTGAAAATTGAGAGTAGATGACAAACCAAAGGTAGAGCATCAGGATCAAAATCAAAATCGTGATGATCAAGCAATGGATGACCGTAAGCCAAATGCCGCCAAAGCATCTGACACTCCCTCGCACTGGAAATTCCAGTTTTGGAATTCCTAACCAACTCGTCCCAGTTAATTTTCCAATGCGGATAATTCGCCACTTCCTGAAGTAGCGTCAGCACCGTCGTCGTTTCATACCTGCGGCCACCGGAAAAACAAAAAACCACCGGTCACCGCCGTGAAAACGACATCACAAGCAGCGAAACGACGCGAAAGGTGTATAGAGAGAAGAAAAAGAGAGAGAGTACTCACTTTTCTACGAGTGCAGCAACGTCTTGTTCGGTGATTGAAACTTTTTTTACCTCTTTCGCCATCACCATTCACCAACGTGTCTCTCTGTTTTGGTGTGATGCGATTTGCGTGAAGGGGGTTTTAGTTTTATAGTGAGATCAAAACGGTGTCGTTGGGTTTATGGTGAGCCGGGGGAAATTGAGGGTACGGGCCCGTACGGCATTGGAACAAAGCTTGGGCCCTCGGGATTTGGGTATAATGAATCAAAATCTCGATTACAATTGAATTGATGGATTTAATATTTTTTTATATAGATACTTTCAAAAAAAAAAAATTTATATAGATTAGTATACGTACTTGATTTTGATGGCTTCATGAACGTGTATTGTTTAAGAGAAGGTAGAAAATACCAAGATATTATTGAATTTTTTCAACTCTTGATTTCAATGCCAATTTTAGTGGTCTATAATTCAATTAGAGTCAACAATTCTCCTTATTGAGTTTCATAAGTTATGTTTCAAAAAAAAAAACTTCATAAGTGGGCATGTCTTTACATGGGAAGGTGACGCATTACCCCCTCTGGTCACAATTATAAGCAAAAATTAACTTTTTAGATTCATTGAATAAATGATGTATGTGATCAATAAAAATACCATAAAAATTAATTAATAAAAACTATCAAAATCTACCAAATCACAATAAAAACTCATAAAATTCTAAATTAAATAAAAATCCAAAAATTCAATAAAAATATCATAAAATTTAATTAATACTCTAAAAATAAACTTTTTCTTCACCTAAAATTTATTTCCATAACAAATCTTGAAACCGATTTTTTAAAGGTAATTCTAAATATGACAAATTTTTTCATAAAATATTAAAATTTTAAAAGATTTGCCCTAATTATCTAAGATTTACCTAGATTATATAAAAAAACTAAAAATTCAATAAAAATACCATAAAAGTTAATTAATAAAAACTATCAAATCACAATAAAAACTCATAAAATCCTTAATTAAATAAAAATTCGAAAATTCAATAAAAATTGTTGTTCCTTTGTTCATGATTGTCTGCATTTTAGCTAAGTGTGTTTTTGCCAACATGTCAGACACGATGTTGTAACATCTTGACTATGACATGTGTCCCTGCGGATCTGATATGAGTTGGCTAAGTTATTGTGAAGCTTTGGATTAATTTCGTGATAATCAAGTTAGGGTTTTTGAAGAAGCTTATGTATGTTATCTGGAATATATTATAGTGTAATCAAATCTGTTGAAGAAGATTTGATTTGGTTTAAAGTGTGAAAGTTGTTACTTTTGTTCAAATCTTATTTGATAAGATTTGTTACTAGTTTAAAAATATTTGTTCCAGATCTGTTTTGCGGATTCTATTTTCGTGCAAGTCCATTGAAGATTAAAGACTGCTGAAGAATTGGTATTTAAGAAGACCTAACCCTAGCTGCTCAAGTGTGGATTGTGCGTTGTGCTGCTTGAGCAAGAGCGTGTTTAAGGGTTTGTTTCTCAGTGAGTCCGCTGTTATTTGTACACCACTCTACTGCCATCATTGATCATCATAAGGCATAGAGTTGGTTTGTTTAGTTGAGCTGTAATCTCTTCATCTTCATCTTGTTGTTTTTGTTTCAATCACTGTGGCAGTGATTGTGTGTGAGAAAGTGAGAGGGGGTTCTCATACCTAGGGGGAGACCTAAGTAATAAACCACAGGTAGGAATAGGTAGAAAAGGCAGTGAATTGGGGCAGTTCAGTTAAGACCTTTTGTGTACTTGATTCTCTATAATAGGTTTCTCGGGCTAAAGTCATCCAGACGTGGATGACGTTACACCGAACTGGGTTACAATTCTCTGTGTTCTTCTTTACTGTTTTGCTGGTTTAATACTGTGTTGAACTTGTGATTTATCTCTTGTACGTTGTGCAAGATATCTTAGACATTTGGTACGACATATGTCCTGTGTGTGAACAAGAATTTCAAAAATAACATAAAATTTAATTAATACTCTAAAAATAAATTTTTTCTTCACCTAAAATTTATTTCCATAACAAATCTTGAAACCGATTTTTTAAAGGTAATTTTAAATCTGAGAAACGTTTTCATAAAATTTTAAAAGATTTACCTTAATTATCTAAGATTTACCTAGATTACTCCTTACTAATATTGCATCAGCCATCTCCTCCCATATATGCCTCTACGGTGAACCAGTTGGCATGGAGGAAAAATGAGGAAGATCACTCGAGTATGCAACCTGCTTCATGTGATGTTGATAATTGTGTAAGTTGATAATTGTGTAAGTGTTTGACATAAATGTTGTTGAATAATTAGATTATTTTCCTCATCCTCTTTTAATATATTTGTTAGAATGATTTTCTATTCTTATAGCTATGGCTGAGGAAAATATATCCCTACTTGTGTTGTTCTTAAAATAAATATATACCCAGCAACCCCTCATCCTAAATCATCTTTCCCTTGCACTAAGTTTCAAAACTGATGATGTCCACTAATTCAAATTACACAGAATTGAGCTCGTTGTATGAGAAATACAAATCAAAAGGTTTGTTTTCTGTTCTGTGCCCATATGTTGTTGTCATTGTTTTCATTCTCATACATTGTGTTAGCACCCAATTTTATCCGTCATGTATTTATTAAAATTATATGATTAGTATTAGTATTATTATTTGTTTTAAGTTGTTAAAAAAAACAAAGAAAACAAAAAAAGAGAAAAGAAAAAGAAAGGTCTCGTAAGAGACCAAAAGAAAAAGATATAGTAAATTTGGTTAAAAAGAAAATTAAGAAAAGAAAAAAAACAAGAAGAAGAAAAAGGAAGTCACGAAAGTGACTAAAAAGAGAGAAAGAAAGAAGGAAGTCAGGGAACGTATGAGGCAAGGAAGTAAAGTGTTTCAAATCAGGGGAAATACACATGGCAGTGGCGGTGGCATGTTGTAGAAAAGGGGAAGTTGATGTGAAATTGGACAGGAGCAGAGGGTGTAGAAGATAACACTGCAGGTTGGAAACAGGGCATGTGAGCTGAGTTTCAGAACTTGCTTAACAGACTTTTCAATCAGACCATGACTAAGCTGCTATTGCAAATTGCAAGTTGTTCACCACCCCTGAAGACTATATAAAATAAAGAGACGAATTGCAATCAGAAGAGAGAGGGAGAGCAAAAATTACAGAAAGAAAAATCATCTTCATCCTCCAATTCTTCTCCCTCTGATAGAGAAAACCTTAATCCACTTTCAAACCTTTTCTCCACCATCAACATTCAACAGTCACTTCATCTTCACCACAATACATGAAACTTCCTCCATAACCAACCACCTTAACCAGACAACTCCAAAAATCCATAGGCCGCACAACCACCGCACCGGAATCTCCTCCCACCACTCGAACCGCCATCACACCACCTCCAGCGTTGCCTCGCAGCCGAAGAGCCTTCACGCTCTCTCTGGTTTTTCTCTGTCGTTCCCTTCTTCTTTTTGTTGTGTACGTGTATGTGAGTTAAGCAGAGAGAGAGGAACACTATTCAAGGTGTGTATATAACATTTCTGTGAGTTAAGTGTTGTGTGTATTGAGTATAGAATTAGGGTTAACTTGTGTTAATGTATGTTGGGCTGAAAAGCCCAATATATTTTCAAAAATATATTATGTGTTTGTTAATTAGCCATCACTTATTTCAATTTTTATTTGATATCTATCAACTTTTTTTAACTTTTTGAGCTTGTTAGAATCTAGATTATCCTCTTATATTATTCTTAAGTATATAAAAAATCAAAAAAAATATGTTTTTATTTAATATAAAAATTTCAAAAATCCAAAAACATGAAAAATCTTAAGAAAACACAAAAAAATCTTTTCGTAAACAAAAAAAAATCAAGATAAAAAAATCTTTTTTAAATCAATTTAAATCGGTTAGAACTACGTAGCCTTGATGTCTCCTTACAGAGAATACGTAGGTCGGGATTTAATTCCCGAAGGCACTAAAAAATAGAAAACCTTAGGGTTCCATGTAAATAATCATTTTCTCTCATGTGTATATATTAAATCATAGGATATCATAATTTAAATCTTCTTTTTGGGGTAAAATGAATATCTTTAAAGTTATTTAATTTTGCACAATCAATAAGAGGTAACCGTTTTACGGACGTCGTGGGGGTGCCAATACCTTCCCCATGCGTAAATGACTCCCGAGTTCAGAACTCTGACGCAGACCAAATTTTCGCTTTATTTAAAGGGTTCCAATTTCCCTTAATAAATTGCGACTCTTTTGATTAAAAAAAAAAATTTATGCGTCGTCCCTCCGCGACCTCGGTTGCGACACGCTGCTTTGTTGGTGTCCCTTTCATTGCTAAGTTATCTTCTTCTTCGGTTTTCTAACAACTCAAGTTCTGAATTGCATATCATATCACTAATAAGACACAATGCTTGCTACTAATTTTTATCATTTGTTTGAGTTTTGACATCCTTAGTAAAGGAACATTATTAATTATGGATTGATTCGAGATTTTGGCTTTATATACCACATAGCAATAAGCTTCTCATGTTTTTAAGGTTCAAACAGCTCACAAACTATGGGATTTCTTTGACTATCTAAAAAACTTGGTCTTCTTTATTCAGGTCTTGAAATTCTAGCATTCCCATGTAATCAGAATTCCTAATATTTCCCGTTCAGGTATTATGCTTTCATTCCTAATATTGCAGATGAGTTTTGCTTCGATTGCATTTTGCGTTGGTCTAAAGTGGCTGTTGGAAAGCAACGTTCTACGTCAATATGAAAATATAGATGTTAAGGATAGGTTTGGAAAAACTTTTCTATCAATAGCGTTGTCAGTTCAGAATTAGTATAAGCAAGATCAAGAAGCAATTTAAAAGCACCCAGATTCTAGAACTGGTTAAACTTGGTCAAGTTAGTCAAACATTTACTAATTCATGAGAAGGACAACCTCAATCTCTATTCTTTGATTCTTTCATTACTTTTAAGTTTTAAGAGTTGCAAATAAACAGAATAAAAAAAAATCTGCAAAGAGTACTCTAACTTCTTTTTTTCTATCTGTGGAACTTACCTTTAGAACTTCAGTAGGTGTTCTATGTTTTTCCTCAGACACCAATTATGTAAAAACGGCTTCGGGCTTTTTGTTGATTAATCTCCATTTATGTACTAAATGGTCAATTCTTTTACTTACATTCAACCATGTAACTATAGGATGGTCCAACAGTTGCACACTCCTTTACCAAAACGCTCCAATTCTTTAAGTGAAACACACAAATTTAAGCCCAACTTCATTTTCCCTTTATCTATTATTGTCAGATAAGAGTAAACATCAAAGGTCTCTTATGACTTTCCAAATATAGATGTATCAAACAAAGTAGTCTAAGTATAAAATATATACAATGGAAATGATCAATTGATCATAGTAGTTCAGACTACTCTTCGGTTCCTTCAATAAGTAAAATTGGTGAGCTTCCCCTTCCATTTCTTTTCTTAGATTTGATGTTCTCTCTATTCAAATTTTACTTTTGGTTGATACGATTTCAAAAGAAGAAATCCTAACTTTCATATTTCTCAACGTGCTTGAAGCTCGACGATGTTGCCAGAAGTTCACCCCCCACCAAACTCGCATTTGATTCTCCACCATCTTCAAAGCTTGGTTCAAATGCGTGATGCTTTTCCAGAGGCAATGAACGTGAGCTAACATGAATACAAAATGACTTTGCTGATTCGAAACATAAGGTTCTTTTGCTGGAGTAGGCCTCTCATTTATGAAGATATAAGAGCATGAGCCACAATGACCTTTAGATTTAAATTTTGGCAAAGATGATGAGCTTCCTGTAATGACATTGAACTGTCTAAAAATGTCAAGAATAAATTCTTTAAGATTGTTCTGAATTGAAACAAATTATCAATTTTGAAGTGTTGGATAGTTGCCTTCGTAGCTCATATTTTTTTAGACATAATATGACATGATGATTTAATATGTATTAGTTGAAAGCAACAAAAAATATGTTTATATCTGATGGAAGAAGAAGGAAGTGGAGGAAGAGGTTTCTCAATTTTCGACCATTTTAGTCAAATGTGTCTCTTTAAACTTATTGATAATTTTAGTTCGACCAATGAACTTTTTATTTAAAATTAACACTGAAATGGTATGGCGGTGATACTTTTGATGTGTCTGTTGAAGTTTGTGGGTGGTCAGGACTATGGCCTATCGAGATATGTGACCTGATTGAGTTTGTCTGAGCAAGACCACAACAATGACCAAGTGAGTATTGACTATCATGATATTATAAAGATATCAAGTTGTGTTATTATTTGATTATGTAAGTACCCTGCAATATTGACTCAAACTTGGATGACTTGGAATAAACACCATAATGTCATACTTTAGGATTTATCTTTCACAATCCTGATTTGTGCTACTATTATATTTATTTTTTTAAGATTAATATGTTGGTAATTCCTTATATCAATGATTTGTGTTATTGTATTCATATTCACGAAGAATGTGAAACGAGTTCATGTTGATCTTGTAAGGCCCGAGTTTTTAAGTTTATGCTAAGTGAATAAACTTCTTATTCACGATTAGGGTTGATGTAATGTGAAGGGAAACCTGAACGAAAGTTTATTAAATGAAATATATTTATGAAGGAAAAAGTTCAGGAAAAGTTCAAGGATTGCATTATGATCGATAAAAGTTATAGCACGAACGTTTTACGCTTAAACCTAGGTCAGAAACCCTAGTATATGGCTAATTTTCACTTTTAGGCACGATGGCAGTTAATTCCAAAAATCTTCAGAGAAATGTTAGAACTTCTCTTTTTCCATATATCACAATCGTTTCGAGGCGAAACTCTAGGATCTACGAACGTCCGATTCCAATCATCGGAAGTTTGCCGAAACCGAATCCCTGGTATTTCAAAACCCTAGAATTTCTCGACAATGAAGACTTTATCTATTCAGAGCTTCAAATGAATATTCTACACGCGTACACCCATTTCTCTTGATGATTTCAATCTTTCTTCCGAAGGAAGTTTTCTATTCCGACATTCGATGCAAAAAGCAACTTATCGGGTAAAATAGTTTTATACCGACTATGCATTAGTTGCCAAAAATACAAGGAGACCTCTTTATAGTTTTGGAATTCTTTTGCCAAAACATATCTATTAATTCACGGAGAATGACGCCGGAAAAATCAGATTCGTGAAACTTTCATTTTCCCGCGAATTTCCAACCTTTATATATAGCAAAGAAAGGAAGAAAAACTCAAATTTTCCTCCATTTTCTTCATCAAGGCCGCGAGTTCTACAAGGGAGGGAGAAGAGAAGATTTTCTTCATCGTTTGCTTGATCGTCGATCAATCAGTTGCTACTTCAAGGCTTCGAGGTATAGTCGCTAATCCTTACCTCTGATCGCTTTTTCCATAGCTTTTCTGTAGAGTTTTCTGAGCGGATAGTTTATGGGTTTTTGCAAAACTATCCTGAATCTTTCATTTCTGATTCTAAACCTCTTCCTTATGCGCCCAAGATCACTTCTGCCGGGTTAGATTTTCCGTTATGTCGCCGGAATTCCGCCGGAATCAATTTGAGCCTAAAATACCCATTTTTGGAGTTTTTGGTGTAAAGCTTCAACCTTTAGGCTGAAAACTATCGCCTTAGCTTAGTGCTAGTAGGATTAGTTGTCATAAACGTCGTTGGTGACGTCCCTGCAAAATTTTATTTTTGGGATTTCAGTTTTGAAAAATCCTAAGTTAAAAATCATGACCAAAATACCCCTGCGACAGTTTTTGATCCGATAATTTTTCCGAGTTCAGAATACCCTTAGTTACGGCTTATGAAAGCATAGGAACCAAGTTTGATCGAAGAAAAATCGAGCCCCATAATTGCACAAAGTGGCCGAGCCCTATTAGGGGGGAGGAGGAAAATTTCCTTTTCCGAAAACTTGTCTTTCGCGCTAGTTTATCGTACCTTAGGGTATAGATTACTTCGAGTAACCTTAGTAAGTATCGATAGCTTAGTTTCCGATAGATTCTGATAGTATTCTGTGATTTTATTGTAAAGGTGCTTTTGAGGATTTCCCCGAGGACCAACACTTTGAGAGCGAGGAAGCACTAGTTGATCATTCTGGAGAACTTTCAGGTGAGGGCTTCTCACTGAATCTCTAGTTAATGCTTAGGGTCGATGTTTCGACATTGTTTACTGTTTATGCACTGGAATTGTGTGTGATTGGAAAATGTTTTCTGAGGCTTCGGCTGACAATGTAGATGATTCATCTACTGAATGTTTTTGAGATTGTCTTACATGTTATGTGCTATGTGGGTAATCTAGGATGTGTGGTGCATGCTTTATATGCTAAGTGCTAAGTGTTTATGATGCGATTTATTGATATATGACATGTTGTTGATTGTGAGGATTTAAATATGCTCTATACTGGAATCTGAGATTCTGAATGGTGAGAATAGCAGGCAGGTCATGCCGATTTTATTTTGAGAGTTTTGAGAAAGTTTGATAGGACGAACGAGGTTCGGGCCTTAATTTTGTTTAGTGGATCGAGACATCCTCTGGAAGCGACTTGGGATTGGGAGATCCTGAAAATGTATAAGACTTGCGATAAGACAAAATGGAATCTATTTTATAAAGAAAATTCATAAGACCTTAAATAACCTCAAAATCTTTAAGTAATGATAACAACCTCGAAGGAAGGCATTGGAAGTCAAATCATAGTTTTGGAAAAACGAGGAGTGTCGTCGGATCCAAGTGTTGAGGAGTTTGGTAAGTTCTGAGTATGTTGGTACTCCTTCGCTCGTTGAGCAGTTTGTTAGCCATCCAAGGGATGAGCCGAGAAGCTTCACTGAGGCGTGAGACCTTGTGAATGCGGGATACTCCACTGAGGCGTGAGACCTTGTGGAAAGCATGGAACTCCACTGAGGCGTGAGACCTTGTGAGAGCATGAAACTTCACTGAAGCGTGAGACTTCGTGAGAGCATTGATGACCCGAAGAGTCATCGTGAGTGGTTGCACTCATTTTATGATTATTGTATTTTGTCGCAGAATCGACTTTACCTTAGGGTAAGCTTTTAGAGACATTAATTTAGCTAGAACACGTGGCGACGTGTCGAGTGAGGTCGGAGACGTTGTTTGGCTAATCACTGCATTGCATGCACTCATTAAGTGGTTTAAACACGGCGAGATACCGGACCACGGCGGATTCCAAAATTGGTTATAAGACCAGGATTTCCGCGTAAGAGCGCTGCTAGGTGACTCTTAGTAGCAGACCGAAATGGCAGGCCTTCGGGTTTTATGCTGATCTGACTACATGATGATGTTGGAGTAAGAGGCATCACGGGCCGAAATGGTCCCACCGTGGCTGGTGTTAGGGCTGATCCGATGATGTCCATCCGTTCCGGAATGCATATTGGTTGACTGGGTTAACCTGCATATCATATCATGCAACATGCATACTAATTTAGTTGTCGAATGTGATTGTTATTTGTTAATCCTATTTGGAACATGTTAATTGTTATTATTGCTGTTATGTACATTATGGAATATGCAACCCTAGGATGTTATCCCTAGCTATAAGCCTAAGTGGCTATTTATTATTTGTACCTATTGGGTTTATTATCTACATAGTTCTTTAGAGTTGACCCTCGCGTCTTCTGTGTGTGTTTTGGGGGACAACGCCTTTTGTCAGATGAATATTGCGGATTGGTTCACCATGGTCCACCCTTCGGGGGGGATTAGGTATGAGATGATCGATCAGGACGACCCCGGGTCGTGGGTGGTTGACCCCGCGAGCCATCGAGCGACGTATTCGGGGCGCATCATGGAGGATCACGTGGATAGCGGAGGACTTCTGAGGTCAGGAGTGTTGAGGCGATGCTCTATCAACTTCAACTTGCCACCGGGCGTTCACTGTGGACCAGGACTTTGAGGACCACCACCACCACCATTGTCTTCAGACGAGGAGGATCCCTCAGAGGAGATTCCAGTGGGAGTGCCTTCGGCAGGGTCTAGTGCACCCACCGTTGCGATCATCGATGATCAGGGTTCGGGCCCTAAGCCCGTGAGTCCAGCATCGGAGCGCACTGCGGTTGCGAGGGGAGGACGGATGGGGTTAGTAGACTTGGTCGTTCTGGATTCTGATTCAGACGACGATCATGCTAGCACATAGCTTTGAGTGTTGGTATGAGCTCCTCGAGTTAGGATTAGTGTAGGAGTAGAGTTTTAGCTCTGACAGTCTTGCTTCATTTGTTACTTAGGGGACAGGGTAGATCCGCCTATAGCTTTTTGTGTGGTTTCCTTACGGGAATCACAGAGAGTTGGTTGGACTAAGGAAGTCTTATTTTCAGGCCATTGGGTCAGCTGATTCTCAGTTTTGAGGGATAGTGTTGCGGGCACTTCACCTGTTCATTTGGTTTGTATATATTGCCTACGGGCGTTGCACTTTTCTTTCCGTCACTGGAGGTTACTCGTGACGAGGTTGCTACTACAGCGGGGGCTGTTTATATATTGTATATTAGTTCTGATTTTTGTTATTGTTGGGTTTTATTAAATTCCGTCTTGTCTTAGTTATTATTATAAAAAAAAAATATTCACGTTTTTCCGCATTAAGTTTATTTTGGTTACTAAAGTGACGCCACCGAACTCGGGGTGTTACAGATCTCAACCAGGCTTAGAAGAGAAGTCTTTATGTCCACTTTGCTTAGCATTTCCGACTCTTCTATTTCATCCGTTGTTTAATATATTTTTAATAATCTAGGTATTAATTGACGTATCAAATACAATAGACATATTCCCCGTGCAACGTACGGATAAAAAAACACTAGTTTGAATTCAAATAAGTTAGTTAGTACCTTTCCTCTTGTAAAAAAAAAAGTTAGTAATAAATAGGGAAATCACTACCAAACATTTTTTTTAATAAAAATACCAAACAATTATTACTACATTTATGACCATTATTCTTTTAAATTAAAATCTCATAATACATATTTAAAAAAAAATTCTCTACTTTATATTTTAAAATAAGTGGAAAACCAAAATCAATCAAATAAATCAATAATATAATAGTTTTACTTTTAACATTTTTATTTTAAATTTGAAAATCTTTTTTTAATTCAAACCTTACTTTCATATATACAATAGAAAATGAATAATAAATTATATTATATAATGTTATATTATATTATACTATATTTCATTTGTCTTCAAATGATAGATCAAGCGGCAAGAATCAAGAGACATATAGGTTGGGTAGGGGAGGTCCAGGGATCAATTCCTGGAAGATTATATTCGGATGAATAAATGGTTCTCGTGTAAAAAAAGTTTGGTACAAAAGATGGTTGTTGTATAAATTTGTTAAATATATAATTATATTGTTTTATATTCTCAAAATTTGTATATTTTTATTTTATAATACTAAACTAAGCATGATCACCCTTGGTTGTAGGATTTTGATAAACGATCAAAATCACACAAAACATTTACTTAATCCAATTAAGAGAATATCACTTTCATAACTTCTGAGAAATCTTCAAACTAGTGAAATATTAACTCCAATGATAAAATTTATTAATATAAGTAGCATAGAAATGCATCATACATGCAGGACCGATAATACATATAAATAAAAGTCAACTTATGGGCACTTGGGTCCTCCTTTTTTGGTCTCCTAGTCGTTGTAGCATGGACATTCTTCCGCATGGACATTCTTCCTTGTGGCCATATGTTCCTGATGGGACACATTAACATTTATTACAGCACAAGTTACAATAGGTTAAACACGCCTTCTTGTATTGAGTAGCTGAGCAGCGATAATCACATGCTCCTGGGCATTCTGAAAGTAAATGAAATTAATTTGCGTCAAATACTATTATTTAATTAAAAATAATATTACAATTGAAAAGTATAGAATTAGTACGTTCGGGACGAAGGGATCCTTCACCGCCCGCATGTAAAGGAAAAAGTCATATGTTAATTAACAATAGTAGTTAAATATATATTAACTAGTGTTCTTTTTACCCGTACGTTGCACGGGGAATATATTTATTGTATTTGATACATCAATCATATTTTAAATTATAAAAAAATTTAAGATACTAAAAATGTAAGAAAAATTTTAATGAAACAGATGATAAACACATATTAATCATGGAAATAAAAAGAATGTGTCTATTGTATTTGATACATCGATCATATTTTAAATTATAAAAAATTTAACATACTAAGAATGTAAGAACAATTATAATAAAGCAGATGATAAACACATATTAATCATGGGAAAAAAAGAATGTGATAGTAGCACAAATTAGGGTTGTGAAAGATAAATCATAAAATATGACATCATTTTGTTTATTTGAAGTCATAAAATAACAATATATCAGATTTTGTACAAAATTTACGAACCTTAAACCGAAAAAAATAATTTTGCATAGATTTCAAATTAGCCAACATAGATTTGTTTTGGCAATAAATTTTAGGTGTAGAAATTTCTCCTCTCCATTTATAACCGAATGCATTTTGTTGGTATCCCATTTGATTTTATTTGAAATTTAATATAATATCAATCAATTAGTTTAGAATATAATGATTGTTTAAAAAAATATAGTGATACTTTTTATATAAAATAAAATCTCACGTTACATATACATAAAGAAATCTCTAAGGTTGAAAAGAAGATTTTAATATTTTATGAAAAAGTTTCTCATATTTAAAATTTTTAAATGAGCCAACATAGATTTGTTTTGGTAATAAATTTTTGGTGCAGAAATTTCTCCTCTCCATATATAACTGAATGCATTCGGTTGGTATCTCATTTGATTTTATTTGTAATTTAACACAATATTAGAGTATAATGATTGTTTAAAAAAAATATAATGATACTTTTTATATAAAACAATATGTCACGTTACATATGCATAAAAAAATCTCTAAAGTTAAAAAGAAGATTTTAAAATTTTCAGTGTAACACATGTCAAAATAGGAGAAGGATTTACTTATACATAAGTGACAACACCTTGAAACATCATTACAACAAACATTGATCTTTGCATGCTCTTTTTTGCCACCATTTATCAAGAAGTGTGATCCTTTAGAGCTGTATAGTAGCCACCAACTGTATTTAGAATAACACATTTTATACTATTCTTGGTGTAGAACTCATGCTCCATTTCTTGCAAATCCATCACATATCATCAATTATCGTCATGCTTCTTTGGTAGTTGGGAGCATCAATGTATTTCTTTTACTCTACAACATTGGGAATGATATTAAATTGTGCAAGATGATGCATCTGTTATAGAAAAAAATGCAAAACCAAATTGCAAACCAAGCAAGAGCTTACATTGCACATGTGAGATGGACAAAATAGATCGAGAGGAACAATGAAATAATGTTTAGGTTGAAGGTGTGAAAAACGGCTAGAAGGGGGGGGTTGAATAGCGTTTTCAATATAAAAACTTTCCCCTTAAGATTTAAAGTAAATCTTTTCGGTTTCTCTAAGATAGATGGTGCAGCGGATAAAGATAGAGAGAAGAGAAAAGCACACAAGTATTTTATCCTGGTTCACTTGATAAATCACTCAAGCTACTCCAGTCCACCCGTTAAGGTGATTTCTTCCTTCTTAGAATGAAGGCAATCCACTAATCAGGTAAGAGTTACAACTGCACTTGAAACCTACAAGTGACTAACAATACACTGACTTAGCTGTCACTAAGATTCACTCTCTTAGTCTTCTCTAGGATCCGATCAACCTTGATCTCCTAAATGAATCACCACTAAGATTCACTCTCTTAGTCTTCTTAAGGATACTGACCTACCCGGTCCCTTAAGGAAAATCAAACAACTGTTTGAGGTTGGTGTTTACAAAGGTTTGCTTCTAAATAAGCTGAGTGTAAACTAAATAAGAACAGATGAAGAAAGTAGAGGCTTGAATCTTTTCTTGTATTGCAGCTCTTTGTTTTCTCTCACGCTTAGCTTTCTTCTTTTCTTCAGCCTTTTATAGTCCAAGGTGCAAAGGATATTTCTGTTGAGAGAATATGACCGTTGGAGGGCATTTCTGGAACTTCCAGAACCTGCTGTGGCTGAACCTTGGTAGGTAGGCTTTTCAGAATAGTACACTGCTCTTGTACTTCTTGATAGAGACATTTGCCTTTAACCATTGACTTCTGATCAGAGTTATGCTTCGTGTTGGAACTTGTGAAGCTTGGTGATCAGAGTCAGAGGGATGCTTGGATCCTCTGACCTTCGTAACTTCTGCTTCTGGACCTTCAGAGCTTCTGAACCTTCAGAGCCTCTGGTCCCTCAGAGCTTCTGGTCTTCAGATCTTCTGATCCTCTGATCTTCTGATCCTCTGATCTTCTGATCCTCTGATCCTCAGATCCTCTGATCTTCAGATCCTCTGATCTTCAGATCCTCTGATCTTCAGATCCTCTGATCCTCAGATCTTCTGACGAATATATCTTCTGGTGTCAGAATCAGAACCTGTTTGTCAAAACACTCAAGACAAACATTAGAGTATCATAGTTGTTCATCCACAAATAAATACTTGTTATCATCAAAACATAGAGTTGTACCACATGACCAAATCTTGATCTTACAATCTCCCCCTTTTTGATGATGACAAAACCATGTATTTTGATGAACAACTCTAAACAAATAAACTGAATACACTCAGAGTATAAGGTATCAGAGTTAAAACTTATCCTGATGTGTATAGTTTATCTTGCTCCTTCTGAATCCAAGACTCGTGCTTGATTCTGAGCTAAGCTCCCCCTGAATCTAATACTTAATATCAATGTTAGTAATATCTAGATTCTGAGCTAAATAATATAGGAGTTGTCAAGATACTATAAGTTCTCCCCCTTTTTGTCATAAGCAAAAAGAATGAAGGTGGAAAAAAAATAGTAAGAGCATAAGACGAAATACTCCCCCTCAGAAGGAATACCAAGGGATACTTGGCTGCTGATTAGTATATCTTCTTATGAGAGCAGAAGTGTCAAAGTCCAGAGGTTCTGGTGACATCTCCATTCTGGAAAAAATTCCATCTTCAGATGCTTCAGAATGAGAAGCTATGAACCTACTCTTCTTCTGATGACGCAAGTCAGAAGTTGTAGTAGCATCTTCTGATGTTGTTGCTTCTGGTTTGACAAGTTCTGAGTCTTTGTTTCTATCTGAAACAGTCATGCTCATCTCTACAAGCTTTTTCAGCTAGCTTTGACTTGACCAAATCTTACTCTACTGATGCCTCCAAGATTAACTTCACCTTCAGGTTCAAGTTTTGGATCTTGGGACATATGTCTTTCTCCCGTCATGTGTTGCTTGCATCCACTGTCCAGGTTCCATGGTTGGAGTTTCGATGGACCTATTGAAGATATCTGCAACATATATAATCTTATCCCTAGGTACCCACTTTCTGGGTCCTTTCTTGTTAGTTAGCCCAGAAGTTCTGACAACTTTGGGTCTTTCAGCAGGATAATGGAAAGGAATTTGAGCATGATATTTTGACATAGAGAAAGTTCCTTTCTTAAGAGATGATGCAGCAACTTCAGAAGGTTTAGAATAGACAATGCCATATATTCCATTTCTGCTTACGCCATAGATCATTGAAGCCATTAAGCTTCTGTCTACGCTTTTAGCCAGGAATCTTTGAAAAGACTTTTCATACTTAGATTCATTTCTACAATCAGAGGCATCACAAGCAACTATATCTTCTAACTTAGCAATCTGGTTCTTAAGCACAGAGTTAGAATTTACCAAAGCATGATTATCATTTTTCAAATCAGAAATAATTTTCTCATGTTCAGAAGGAGTCTTAGAAGCAGCAGATAAGTCCTTTTTCAACTTTTTATGCTTAGACAATAAAGAGTTATACTTATCCATGATATCAGACAAGGCATGTTTCAGTTCAGAGGTTGAGAAAGAAGCGAATACCTCATTTTCATCGTCTGAGTTAGGATCTCCTTCTGATTCTGAGTCAGAGTCAACAGCTTCCTTTGACTCTGCTCCTTTGTCTTTGACAATGGCCATGAGTCCTTGAACTTCATCATCAGAGTCAACATCCTCTGACTCTGATTCATCAAAATTCACCATCAGACTCTTCTTGGTCTTGAAATGCTTCTTTGACTTTTTGTCCTTTGATGAGCCTTTGAATTTGCTCTGCCTGTGCTTCCAGATGCAGTTGAGCTTTCTGGATATCAGAGTCAGCTCATCTTCATCAGAATCTTCAAAGGCTTCTTCAGATTCTTCTGCTTCTGCTTGGAGAGCCTTAGCCTTTTCAGATTTGGATTTCAAGGCTATAGACTTCTTCTTCTGATCCTGATGTTCAACACGCTTTAGTTCATGACACTTCAGTATGCTTATGAGTTCTTCCAAACTCATCTGCTCAACATCTCTAGTTAGCTCCAAGGAAGTTATCAAAGGCATCCAGCTTTCAGGAAGACCTCTAAGGATCCTCATGACATGATCCGCAGTGGTGTAGCTATTGTTGAGGGGTCTTATTCCAGCAATAATCAACTGGAATCTGGAAAACATATCCTCAATGGATTCGTCAGGTTCCATTTGGAAGGATTCATATTTCTGGATCAAAGACAGTGCCTTTGATTCTTTCACTTTCTTGTTTCCTTCATGAGACATCTTCAAGGATTCAAAGATGCCCTTGGCGGAATCACGATCAGTAATTTTCTCATATTCTTCATATGAAATGGCACTTTGCAGAATAGCTCTTGATCGGTGATGATCTCTGAACTCCTTCTTTTGATCTTCACTCATCTTCTCCCTTGGGATCTTTACACCATGTTCATCGACAGGAGGGGTGTAGCCATCAACAACAAAATCCCAAAGATCAGGATCAAAGCCAAGAAAGAAGCTTTTGATTCTGTCTTTCCAGAAATCAAATCTCTGACCATCAAAGATAGGTGGTCTTGCACTGTATTGATATTTGCTTGTAGTAGTGGTGGAATCCATGAGTTTTTCACACTGGCCCGGATCTACTGAACACTGTTAAGTGTGGTAATCAGAACTTGCGCTCTGGTACCAATTGAAGGTGTGAAAAACGGCTAGAAGGGGGGGTTGAATAGCGTTTTCAATATAAAAACTTTCCCCTTAAGATTTAAAGTAAATCTTTTCGGTTTCTCTAAGATAGATGGTGCAGCGGATAAAGATAGAGAGAAGAGAAAAGCACACAAGTATTTTATCCTGGTTCACTTGATAAATCACTCAAGCTACTCCAGTCCACCCGTTAAGGTGATTTCTTCCTTCTTAGAATGAAGGCAATCCACTAATCAGGTAAGAGTTACAACTGCACTTGAAACCTACAAGTGACTAACAATACACTGACTTAGCTGTCACTAAGATTCACTCTCTTAGTCTTCTCTAGGATCCGATCAACCTTGATCTCCTAAAGGAATCACCACTAAGATTCACTCTCTTAGTCTTCTTAAGGATACTGACCTACCCGGTCCCTTAAGGAAAATCAAACAACTGTTTGAGGTTGGTGTTTACAAAGGTTTGCTTCTAAATAAGCTGAGTGTAAACTAAATAAGAACAGATGAAGAAAGTAGAGGCTTGAATCTTTTCTTGTATTGCAGCTCTTTGTTTTCTCTCACGCTTAGCTTTCTTCTTTTCTTCAGCCTTTTATAGTCCAAGGTGCAAAGGATATTTCTGTTGAGAGAATATGACCGTTGGAGGGCATTTCTGGAACTTCCAGAACCTGCTGTGGCTGAACCTTGGTAGGTAGGCTTTTCAGAATAGTACACTGCTCTTGTACTTCTTGACAGAGACATTTGCCTTTCACCATTGACTTCTGATCAGAGTTATGCTTCGTGTTGGAACTTGTGAAGCTTGGTGATCAGAGTCAGAGGGATGCTTGGATCCTCTGACCTTCGTAACTTCTGCTTCTGGACCTTCAGAGCTTCTGAACCTTCAGAGCCTCTGGTCCCTCAGAGCTTCTGGTCTTCAGATCTTCTGATCCTCTGATCTTCTGATCCTCTGATCTTCTGATCCTCTGATCCTCAGATCCTCTGATCTTCAGATCCTCTGATCTTCAGATCCTCTGACGAATATATCTTCTGGTGTCAGAATCAGAACCTGTTTGTCAAAACACTCAAGACAAACATTAGAGTATCATAGTTGTTCATCCACAAATAAATACTTGTTATCATCAAAACATAGAGTTGTACCACATGACCAAATCTTGATCTTACATAGGTAGTGGAAAACAATTGAATTACCAAAAAAAAGGTGAGCAACAGACATGCAAGTCCATAAAACCCGGATAAGAGTTAATAATCTTTTTATACTAAGTAATCAGAATGTGTGAAGGCTATAATAAATTTCTTCCCTTACCTAAAATTGGGATGAGAAGTGATGTCCATAGAGCTCAGCAAAGTCCCTATCCTCATTATATGAACCAAGAACTGTTCATTCTGCCACCAATCTTATATCCTAACCCCATTTCACATCAGATCAGGAATTGCAGTAAAAAAATGGAGACGAAAAGTATAATGAACCACATGCTGAAAAAGTTATTTATTTGATCAGATTAATAATTCTAAGATCCAAAATCAACACAAATCAGTAGTTATAAATTTATCAGCAAGAAATGATATAGCAAGAGCAAAGGCCATAAATTGGTGAATGAAAATAAGGAAATTTTATATGATTCATTCTCCTTATCCACATTCCCTTTCCATTCAGCTCATTAACTGTGTTAAGGCTTGCTTCCCACTAAGCAAAAGTTCAAGTATCAGTTATGAAGCCAAACTAAATGTAACTTATGAGTTATAAAGATGCAGCAATGAGTACAACTAATACCCATGGATGTGACAGGTATAAAGATGCAGTTCCCGGACCATATAACCCCAAACATTCTTGAGCCAAATAGGAAACTGCCTGAAAATCAAATAGAATTAGACCTTTAGTTAAGCAAATTTATAATTTTAACCCATGTACTAATTGAAAAATAGCTTCCACTATTGAGATAGTAAAGCAAAATAAAAGAGACTATAGCTATGTCTAAAAGCGATTTACAATTGACAACAAAAAAACCTATTAATTAATAAGAAAAATAGCAAAATCTGGAATTGAAAGCAATCATATGAATAAGTATCTTACCTAAATCTCATTTCTTTATCTAGGATCATGGGTCAAATTTGTTGGACGTCCCTTCTTTTGAAAGAGTTTCTCTGCCTTCATGATGCTGACATTGTAGATGAAGTTTTGACAGCCAAAACTGGAAGATAATGATGCAATTAAATAAACTTGCAATAGGAAGGATAAAAGCATGTAAGTCTTCTATCAATTGGCCGATTAAGAACATTCAGAATAAGGGTTGCATAAGAGAAAGCATCACAACATTAGTTTATTTAAGAGATATGGAAGCATAACAGAGACCACCAACAAATACTAAAGCATATATGAAATTAAACAAAACAATCACAAAATAGGGAACAATGAACAAATTAAGAGAAAATTAAAGGACATGACTTTTAGGAATTGAATCAACACTACCAAATATAGTGCTCACTAATTAGGTCAATCAAATTCAGCAACAAAAAAACCTTTAGGAAGCGAAGCATAAACATTTATGTCAAACACTTACACAATTATCAACTTACTCAATTATCAACACCACATTAAGCAAGTTGCATACTCGAGTAATCTTCCTCATTTTTTCTCCATGTCAACCGGTTCACAGTAGAGACATGTAGGGGAGGAGATGACTGATGCAGTATTAGTAAGGAGCAATTTAGGTAAATCTTAGATAATTAAGCCAAATCTTTTAAGATTTTAATATTTTATGAAAAAGTTTCTCAAATTTAAAATTAAATTTAAAAAATTGGTTTCAAGATTTGTTATGGAAATAAATTTTAGGTAAAAAAAATTTTATTTTTAGAGTATTAATTAAATTTTTTTTTTGAATTTTCGGATTTTTATTTAATTAAGGATTTTATGAGTTTTTATTGTGATTTGGTAGTTTTTATTAATTAATTTTTAAGGTATTTTTATTGAATTTTTAGTTTTTAATCTTTTAAAATTTGATGAAATTTTTTTTTCAGATATTAATAATCTATTTAAATCATGATGAAATAAATTTAGTAAGGAGTAATCTAGGTAAATCTTAGATAATTAGGAAAAATCTTTTAAATCAAATCTAAAATTTAAAAAGCTACTAAATAAAGATAGATAAAAACTACAAAAATCTAGAAATCACAATAAAAACTCATAAAATATTGAATTAATTAAAAATCCGAAAATTCAATAAAAATACCATAAAAATTAACTAATACTCTAAAAATAAATAATAAGATAAATTAAGATAAAATCCTGAAATAAACAACCTAAATCCTAATCAAATCTAAAATTTAAAAAGGTACTAAATAAATATAGATAAAAACTATCAAAATCTAGCAAATCACAATAAAAACTCATAAAATCTTGAATTAATTAAAAATCCGAAAATTCAATAAAAATACCATAAAAATTAATTAATACTCTAAAAATAAATCAAAAATAAATTAAGATAAAATCAAGAAATAAACAACCTAAATTCTAATCAAATCTAAAATTTATAAATGTATTTTTTTATGCAAATTAACCTGAAAATGACACGTGGAATTTTTTTCTGAGAATTAACGTGAAAATGACACGTCACTAAATCTGCCTAATAGAAGTTCTTTTTTTCTAATATACTAGTGCTTTTTTACCCGCGTGTTGTACGGGGAATATGTCTATTGTATTTGATACATCGATTCATATTTTAAAGTATAAATATTTAAGATGCTAAGAATAATCATAATAAAGATGTAGATATTTAAAGAGCACAAATTTTGAAAAACACAGAAGTTAATAAACCAAAAGCTTTAATTTTTGCATATGTGAGGTATAACTGAATTTTGTTTGTGAAGATGTATACTCGTGTTGCATAATGTGTAATGCTTTTGTGTTTTAGATATATAACAATACATAAATATATTATTATTTTTTAAATTATTAAAAATACACTTAAGTTATAGAAAATGAATTTTTTTTTTAACTCGTACAAATTTTCATTTTCATGTAAAATGTTTCTCCCCGTGAGATCTCGTAACTCTAATTTGTTAGCACTAATAAATTCAGGCCATAATTTTATAGTACATATGTATTAATATTTTGTATTCCTCTTACTTTTCTTATTATCAAATTATTATAGTTATATACTTATATAAATATACACTCTTAAAATTTTGAAAATAATACTAAAGTTTTTTATATTAAATTTATTCTATTAAAATAATATTAATTAATTAGTTTAGAATATAATGATTGTATAAAAAAAGTATAATGATACTTTTTATATAAAACAAAATCTCACGTAGATAGCATTATAGTACTTTAAAATTAAAACATACAATTGAAAATTATACACAAATACAAACAACAACCGCTTTTAGGTTTCAGAGCAGACTTAAATGCAAATCATCTTACTCAATGGATTCTCATTTATCAGAGAAACAAAATCTTATAAATTTCATAAATCAATATAGAAGGGGAAATTCTAGTGTTTTTTACTCGCGCGTTGCACGGGGAATATGTCTATCGTATTTGATACATCAATCAATTATTTGATTATTTAAAATATATTAAACAACATATGAAATAGAAGGGTCTCAAATGCTAAGCAAAGTGGACCAAAAGACTTGTCATCTAAGCCTGATTGAGATCAAGATGAAATCGTTTCACATTCTTCATGAACATGAAAACAGTGACACAAATAATAGATATAAGGAATTACCAATAAAGCAAACGATAAACACATATTATGGAAAAAAAAAAGGATGTGATAGTAACACTGATCAGGATTGTAAAAGATAAATCATAAAGCATGACATCATTTTGTGTTTATACCAAGTCATCCAAGTTTGAGTCAATATTGCAAGGTACCTACAAAATTTATGAAATATATCGGAATTTTTTTTTGGTTTGTTTGCTCTGTCCTGTTTTCTTTCCGGCACTTTCTAGGTTTTCCTATCTTTCTGTCTTTGGGTTTCTTCTGTTTGGTTTTTGTCTGGCTCGATCTTTGGGTGTACTTTTGGGGTTTTTTCCGCCGGTGTTGGTTGGTTTGTATTTCCTGCTTAAGAGTTTGCTCTCAAGCCTTTTGATATATATATATATATTTATCTTTAAAAAAAAAAGTTTGACTTTTTTATTAGTAGTTTGTCAACTCTACTTTAGTTGCATATAATAATAAAATGTGTAAGAAATATATATTGATTCTTCTACTTGAAATTTGTCTTCTAAAGGAGAAGAGCCGAAAATATATAGGGAGTTTATGATCTTTTATAGTATATCAAGTAACAATTTTGTGTCTAAGGGTGACGACTGTCCTATTACCACAACGTGATTCCACCCTTAGTACATTCATTAAAAATTATTCTTTTTTTTAAAATGGAAGAAATAGCACGTGATTCTTTTTCAAAAAATTCAACGTGTCAATACATTAGATAACAACTGTGATTCTGTTACATATTTAATTTTAAAAAAAAAGTGATTATTAAACAATAGATGAAATAGAAGAGTCTGAAATGCTAAGGAAAGTGGACAAAAAAGAATCACCAATAAAGTAGATGATAAATACATATTAATCATGGAAAAAAAAAGAACGTGATAGTAGCACAAACCTGAATTGTGAAAGATAAACCATAAAGTATGACCTTATTTTTTTTATTTCAAGTCATCCATGTTTGA
This sequence comes from Lotus japonicus, assembly GCF_012489685.1. Taxonomy (NCBI): domain Eukaryota; kingdom Viridiplantae; phylum Streptophyta; class Magnoliopsida; order Fabales; family Fabaceae; genus Lotus; species Lotus japonicus. The sequence goes on along the minus strand of NC_080041.1, from coordinate 22,289,335 downwards.
GCCAATATTGCAAGGTGCCTACAAAATTTAAGATATATATCAGACTTTGTACATACTTGTTTTAATCAATAAAGAATTATTTCATTGTAAGGGAAAATAGAACGAACCTTAAACCGACAATAATATTTTTGCATCAGATGTTCATCAACTTATAAGATGTCATAGACACCATGTTAACAATGAAATAAAGTTAGGTCACTTAGAAGTCAGTTTGTATTAAAAAAACTATTAAGATAAAAAATTAAACTAACCACTCATATGTTCTCAAAAACTTCTTGGTAGACAACATTGCGCTTGGAGTTTGAAACTACCCCTTGTTTATCCCCTAGTGTTTTTTACCCGTGCGTTGCACGGCAAATTGATTGTTGGAGTTGACATTAATAAAAAATATAACAAAATGTGATAAGTATAGAGAAATACGTGTGGTATAGAGTAAATTATATAAGTTGTTTGTATGAGAGCTGTGATAGTAGAGAAAGAATGACGTAGATTCTCTCCCATCGTTGGGTTAAATAGAGAATAAGAGAGGGAATTAGTTTGCCATGAATCGACATTTAAATAAAAATAAAAATATCAAAATATAAAAACAATGATAGGCTTAATAAATTAATAAGATTACTCCCTCCCAATAACCAAAAAAATTAATAAGATTACAATTGGAAAGCTAAAAAAATTGATCAAACTTTGTTCTATGTCTACTCAAAATGAGAAGATTGAAAAAATACATTGGACCCACAAAATCTGCCCCCATTATCTCTCATCCCTTGCCAATCAAACACACTAACTCCTATCTCTCTCTCCTCTATTTCTCTCTTCTCTTTCACTACCATATCAAACAAAGCATTAGGGAACCTAGTTGAATAGTTTAGCAAGGCTATAACAAAATGGCATAGGAGTTCTTGGAAAATAATTTTAAAATTTCTTTAAATTATTTTTCAAATCTTATCCAATATAGCTTTTGTTTGAAAGTAACATATTCACTTCATTAGCATTCTTTGTGTGCAATCACCCTCCTCTCTCTCTGTCTCTCTATTCTCCTGCCTACAACTCATTTTCTTCTTCTAGCTTCTCATACCTTATTTCAAGTAGTGCCTTGATTTCTTTAAGGCATTTGATTCAAATTAGCCTAATTGAACCAACCAAAACACATAAAGAATAAAATTAAAAACAGACACATAAGTAGCTTCAAACCAATACATTAATCTTATGAATCAAATGCTAGACATAAAGAACTTTTAACTAAAAGGATTCATTCTCCTACCTCAGAAATTAAAAGCATTAAGCCACATGCTTTTCCTTCCCAAACTCTATCTCGAGCCTTTAATGTACTTCAACAATTCTTCTCTAATTTTTTTTTTGAAATCTCCTGCATTCTTCATTCCTTAGCATAGTCTGAGAAAACAAATCATAATATGTCTTAGATCAAAAAAATCATTTCAACCTACAATATTATATCAAGAAACTGATTTTGGAGCAACACGCGTAGGTAGATTGGCGGAACCATCACCTATAACCCGAGTCAAAATAAGATTAGACATAAACAAAACTATGCAAAGAAGGAATTTGAAGAGGAAAAGGGAGAATGCTCACCACTTTTTCCGGCCAGCTCTCCAATTGAGTCATGGAACGTGACAAAGAGGGGAGTCGAAGCCATCATTATAAATTTAGTAAGGAGTAGTAGTAAATCTTCTTTCAAAATATAATTTATTTAAATCTTAGATAATTAGGGAAAATCTTTTAAAATTCAGGTTTCAAGATAAAATAGCACAACATAAGAGAGGCTATCTAACAAATAGACAATAAAAACAAAACAAAATCTTTAAAAAATAGTTAATAAAAATACGATAAAAATTCGGATTTTTTTTAGAGTATTAATTAATTTAAGATAAAAATAAACAACCTAAATCCTAATTGATTTATACTCTAAAAATAACTCTAAAATAGAATAAAATATTTCCTGTAGAATCACATACAAAGGAGAATCAGAAAACATAAAAAACAAATCAAAATATTGCAAAATTCCATATAGAATATAAAATGGACTCACCATCCATGGCTTCCAAAGAATCTCTTTTGGTGCAATATCTATAAAAAAAACCTGAAGAAAAGAATTTGAAATTAGCATGCCAAGTGATGAACGAAATTGACCTTGAAGTCAAACATGAGTGAATGAAAGTTAAAGGTAAAGTAAAATAAAATTTAAAAAAACCATAACATATTATGCAAGAAAAGGAAGAAAATAATTTGAAACCTCCATCTGCAACCTTCCCAATCAGTCCAAGGCAGCAAATCGGAGGGATGCGATTGCAAGTCGATGGCAAAGTGGTTCCGTTGAGAGATGAGACGATTTTGTGGGGGTGGTTCCGTTCAGTGGAGAGATGAGATGAAAATTGCATGGAGGAGATGAATTCCATGGAAGAGATAGTGGAGGTAGGCAGGGTTTTAAGAGGGTTTTTGCTCATAGTGATCCTCCTATTCAACTACTTCAACCATTTTCGAACACCTCATAATATTTTCAAGGACAGGACCTTCGAGTTGCTTTATTTCATTTATATATTTATTTCATTTATATATTTATATTATTTTTTTTCTCGTATACTGCCCCTTCTAATGGGTTTCGAATAAAAAAATCATTTTATTCTAAATTTAGTATCTAAAGTTTCAAATTAATTATTATTCTATTTTTTTATTTTTTATTAGAATTTTAATTATATTGTTTAGTAAACATATATTGCACTTTAATAGATTCTTTGAATCTCGACGATGGACTAAAAATAGGTTATTATGAGTTTAAGTAAGCGGCCGCTATGGTGAAATTGGTAGACACGCTGCTCTTAGGAAGCAGTGCTAGAGCATCTCTGTTCGAGTCCGAGTAGCGGCATGGCATCCTATTTTTTCAAAGAATAAGTCTTATAATGAATTCAATTACTTATTTCTATTCCTAGTATTCCCACCTTTTTTTATCTGAAAACATATCTTGGGGACGCCCTAACGCACTCATGGTATCATTATGAATATACAAACCAAAACTATGAAAGCCTAAAAATATACACACCCAGTTTAGATGTGATATGATTGCATCGCGATGCCTAAGGACACTATCTAATAGATCGTTGTATCGAGTCGTTGGATCATAGTCTCTTACCATAAAAATGGCTGCATGTGCAGCAGCACCAACTATGAGAAATCCACCAATCCACATGTGATGCGCCATAAAAATTAATTAATACTCTAAAAATAAATTAAGATAAAATCAAGAAATAAAAAACCTAAATCCTAATCAAATCTAAAATTTAAAAATGTATTTTTTTATTAGGGAGAAATAAGGTAAGTAAAAATCTGGGCACATGTGGCAAGTGGGGCCAAGAAGAAAGAGCTTACATGTAAAATATTAGGTGAGAATTAATCTGGGAGCGACACGTCACTAACTTGGCATGTGAGAGCGACACGTCATGCTAGAAGTTGTTCTTTTCTAATATATATAAAATTTAAAAATGTTCTAAATAAATATAGATAAAAACTATCAAAATCTAGCAAATCACAATAAAAACTCATAAAATCCGAAATTAATTAAAAATCCGAAAATTCAATAAAAATACCATAAAAAATAATTAATACTCTAAAAATAAATAATAATATCAATTAAGATAAAATACAAAAATAAACAACATAAACCCTAATCAAATCTAAAATTTAAAAATGTACTAAATAAAAATAGATAAAAACTATCAAAATCTAGCAAATCACAATAAAAACTCATAAAATCCGGAATTAATTAAAAATCCGAAAATTCAATAAAAATACCATAAAAATTAATTAATACTCTAAAAATAAATCAAAAATAAATTAAGATAAAATCAAGAAATAAAAAACCTAAATCCTAATCAAATCTAAAATTTAAAAATGTATTTTTTCATTAAGGAGAAATAAGGTAAGTAAAAATCAGGGCACATGTGGCAAGTGGGGCCAAGGAGAAAGAGCTTACATGTAAAATATTATGTGAGAATTAATCTGGGAGCGACACGTCACTAACTTGGCCTGTGAGAGCGACACGTCATGCTAGAAGTTGTTCTTTTCTAATATATATAGATGAGAGTTTTTATCACATTAATTAGAAAATTAATGATTTTGAAAAATTTATAGTATCTAGTTCATTAAAACTTCCGAAAATCACGCCTCCTATTTAAATGCTTTAAATTGAAAAACTCATTTGTATTTATTGTATACTCCATCTACTTCTATATATATAAGTCAATTTTTATAATATTAATGGAGCATTAAATATTTTTTCTCAAACTATCCTCATATTTAATATGAAAGAAATGATGAGACTTTGAAATAATAATTTGGAGAGAGAAATTTTTAAGAAATCTAGGAAAGTTGATAAATTATTATACAAATTTATTGCTTTTAACTAATTTTCTTAATCTAAGAGAATTAGATAAAATTGACTTATATATAGGAACAAAGGGAGTATTTACTAACAATTAAATATATGGCCTACATTGTTTCGACATAAATAAAAAAATTATCACTATCTGCTACTCCTTTTGTACTTGTGAGCTCATTCAGTGGTCAAGATAAGATAAGAGTATGATATGACTAAGAGTAGATAAGGACAAGATAGGATAAGAGTAAGATACACTTTTATCCTAACTTATGTTTGAGGTGACATGATAATGATAGGATATGATATGAACAATGAAATCTTTTTTTTTTAAAACAATGAACAATGAAATAAAATTTCCCTTTAAATAGAAATTAAATTATAATTTTTATAATTATTTTTAAAAAATTGATTATTATATTAAATTAATTTTTTGAGATTTTTATAAATGAACCTGTGTTTTAAAATTATCATTAAATTAATTTTAATTTTTTAAATGGAGCCTATTTTAATTAAAAGTATGTAGTAACCAATTGGTTTTAATTTAGCAGGGGAAAGTGATAAAATTAAAAAATAATTAAATTGATAAATATTATTAAAAATATTAACTTTTCTAAATTACTTTATATCTAAATTATAAATTATTATTTTGTAAGGAACAATAATTTTAAATGATAGTAAGAATAATCGAGTCTATATTTACTATTAATAAATCAATATTTATAAGTGAGTACACTCCATTTGCTCTTATATATGTCACTATTTTGATAATTTTTCTTCCAATTTATATTATAATTTGCAAGTTCAAAATAGAATTAATTACATGTTACAAGTTAGACCTTTAACTTGATATCCTCCCTTTGTTTGTATATAAGTGTCATTTTAAGGTTGTTGCACAGTATTAAGGAATAATATTAATTGTGAAGGTGGAATACTTTCCTCACTCTTCTCAAAGATGCAAAGTTAGCACCGAATGTGAGTTTCTTTTGGAGCTCATTTTCAATGCTATTGGGATTAAAATCACACATTCTACCACCACTGTCATAACTACTGCCACCGATGTCATCATCCACCACCACTATCATCATTGTCACCTTTCAACACTACTATTGTCGTCATCACTATCGCCCTACAACACTGCCACAACCACAAGACTCTCCATCAACCACCACCACCATCATCACCTCCACCGCCACCACTATCATCACCACCACTGTTGTCACCGCCACCCGAACCACTGTCGTCGCTACCGCTCTACTATTAAGTTTTCAAACGATAGATATCCTCCAATAGAGGATCAAAAAATCCCTCAAAATATCTCACATAAGATCATAAAGTATAAAAGGCAAGATCTAAAGACTCGACAATAGAGGATCAAAAAATCCTTCAAAGGATTATATCCTCCTTCAAAGGACTTTGTATCCTTCAAAGACTTTCCAGGCTTTCAATCTTCAAGCTTCAACGCACATAATGTAAAAAAAAGATTAGCATTGTAACACCCCGACTTTCAGAGCGTCACTTTAGTAACCAATTCAAAACTAACAGCGGAAAATGAAGGTATTTTGTTAAAATAATAAAACAATGTGAAAGACTTGTCCAACAAGGACTTAAATAAAAACTCCAGACATACCCCGACAACTAGACTGATGGGGAAGTAGGAACATGCTAAATATGTTAGATATAAGTTGTTTCTCTGCTTTGTTCTTACATAATTAAGCACTATGGAAACGGATCTGGACTGGTAGTACACGTTGAACTAAAATAAAATGAAAACCTTTCTTGAAAATCTTCTAGGATTATTACTATTCAGACTTATGATCATATCTGCAGCGGAGGCGTTGAAGGCAGTAAGTCCCTGTGTGGCAGTAAGTCTATATTGGCCATACTACAGATATGATATGTTAAGTTCTGAATATTTCTAATGTCCTTGTTTAGTTTCTTTTTGTGGTGGCTTAAGTCTGATCCAGATCTATACTGCTCAACTATTAAGAACATTACATAACATAACTTATATTTCTAATTTATTTATCTGTTTCTATAGAACCAGGTGATGGCGATGATACTTACAGGTAAGGAAGGTCTGTCTTCTATGATGCTTCGCTCTTTCTCTTCCAAGCTTTCTTTCAGATCTTCCCAACCCTCTTCTTCTTCCATCAATCATCATCATCAATCCAATCAATCGAAATCCGAAAATATTTTCAAAGAAGAAATTCATTTTGAAGACATCAATCAAGATCTTGATAACTGGGAAATTCCAAAAATTTCTCATGCTGAGATCTATAAACCAAACGGATCTTTCTTCAAGAGATCTGATTTCATCATCAAAACCGTTGAGCAAACGTACAAGCTCAGATCTGATAATGAAGAAATCCATCTGCTTTCCGAGAAAAGCGTCAAAGATCACATCAATAAGAATTTCAACTACCTGCATATAGGTAGTGTCCAAGTTGGTCTGAAACCTCTTACTAGGAAGTCTCTTGATATTGCTGTACTCCTTTGTCTTAGGGATGTTAGACATAATCGTTTCCATGACTCCCTCTTAGGAACGGTTGAAACCAGCCTGAGTAATGGACCAATCTTTTTTAATTGTTTCCCTGATCTTACTGTCAGTCTAGATGACAAAAACATCCTTGATGTTCTATTCCTGAATATCAAGCTTCATGGCCTTGATATGAAGGATGACTCCATCCCAATCTCTTTAATCTATAGGGTTCAATACAAGGTTATGAACTCCATCAAATCTTATTTCTTGCGAACCAATTGTGAGAAATCCGGAGAAACAACTCTTTTCCTTACAGATTATGATAAGGCAAACGTTATTGTTCCCAAAACCATCCAATGGAGTGATATCACCCTTCCAGAGAAATGGTCTTTGGAAAAAGCTGCTCCAGCTCAACCTGTTGAAACTCCTGAGTTTCGTGAAATCGTCCAACACCAATCTGGCCAAGTGGATCTTATCTTTGATAGAAGAAATTCTTTCTCTATCCCTAGATCTGTTAGGACATCCTCAAATGATTTCCAATCAGCCATGTCCAGAAGGTCCTTCTCTATGTCTAGAATAAACCAACCTGAGTCAAGTGCTCGTCCTTCATTCTCTCATGATGGATCTACCATCCATCTTGCAGGATATGTCAATTCCACTCCTGTCAAGACTATCTATGACAAGGGTGATGAAGATCATCAATCAACCTTATCTCCAACGTATTCTTCTCTAGAAACCTCTGGAGAAACTTCTGATTTCATTGGAGCTATCACTACTGAATTTTTTATTGACAAAGAACGCATCCGAGCAGACTTTTACTCTGATCGGTGGACTGAGCAAAGAAAATGGTTCTTTGCAAACTACCAGGGAAAAAGGAGAAAGAAAATCCAAGATAAATTCTATGGGTTTCTTGAACTCACCCAACAAAACATCTTCTTCTTTGACTGGTTTCAGACGTATACCATTAAGAAGAAAATCCCTTACCCTTACCAAGTTGACATGATTAAGTGGCAACTTAAGGATGGTAAAGAAACCCTTTCGAACTTACCTCCTAAAACTCATTTCCTCCTTAAAGGAGCCCAATCTACACCTGTCTTAGCCTCTCCCTTCAAGACCAGGGAAGAAGAAGGTGAGGTCACCAGCAAAGACATCAAAGACCTCATGGAACAGGCCAATTATACTAACAAGTATCTTCAGACTCTTGGAGAATCTCAATCGCATGATGATTCTTCCAAAAAAGGAAAAAAGGTCAAAATTGAACCTTCATCTTCCTCAGATCTTGATATCCCTAAAGGATGTCAACTGGAGAAACCCCTCTTCAAACCTTTCCAAATCAGTAACCGTTCCAGGCACTTGGCTCAATCTCTTCGTGCTAGAACTGAATCTGACAATGAGCTTCTCCAAAAGGTTGTTGAGCAACTGAAGCTCCTCAATCAAGTGATTCCTGAAACTCCGACTCAGGAAACTCCGATTCCAGAAGCAGTTTCTAATCCTGCTCCTCCAAAAAATTCTGAAAATCTTATCCGTCGGACTTCTACTCGTAATACCTCCACTTCTTTGAATAATATTGAAGAAGGGATTGTTGAAGATGGAGAGTCTGATAGTCAATCTGTCAAGTCTGATATCCAATCTGTCAAGAGTATTCCAATCAACACTGTTATCCACAATTCCAGGAATCAATGGAGAAAAGAAACCAAGCTCTATTATCCTAGGGCCACAGCCCCTGATCTTCTTTTAGAAGAAAAATCTTCTAATTTCAAAAGCTTTAGCGCCAATAATGTCTATGAATGGAACATCGATGGTGAAAATGAGTATGGCATCACCAAAATCCTCCAAAACATGACCATGGTGGCTACTGCTTATGAAACCTCCAACAATTGTCCTGAATCTCTTATTGTTGAAATCTTGGTCGCTGGTTTCTGTGGCCAACTCAAAGGATGGTGGGATAATTATCTCACTGAAGAAGAAAGGAATCAGATCTTGACTGCCGTCAAGACGGATGAAGAAGGAAATCCTATTGTTGAAAATGAGAAATTCATTTCTGATGCTGTCAATTCCTTAATCTTTACCATAGCCCAACATTTCGTTGGAGATCCTTCCCTTATCAAAGATAGATCTGGTGATCTTCTGTCCAATCTCAAGTGCAAATCTCTGGGTGATTTCAGATGGTATAAAGATACCTTCTTGACCAGGGTCTACACCCGTGAAGACAGCCAACAAGCCTTCTGGAAAGAGAAATTCCTGGCAGGTCTTCCTAAATCTTTTGGCGACAAAGTTCGTGAGAAACTTAGAAGCCAAAATCCTGGAGGAGAAATCCCTTATCAAACTCTTAGCTATGGCCAACTCATAGCTATCATTCAAAGAGTTGCTCTCAAAATCTGTCAAGATGACAAAATCCAACAGCAACTCACCAAAGAGAAATCTCAGAATCGCAGAGATTTGGGTACTTTCTACGAACAATTTGGTATCCAGGGTTGTCCCAAGAAACCTAAACCGAGAAAGCAAGATCCTCCTAAACAACAATGGAAAAGGAGGTCTAGCAGAAATGATCATAGAAAACCCAAACCTAGATCCAAAACCCATTCTGCACAAGTTGCAAAACCCCCTCCTGAGAATCGACCCTCTCAAGGAAAAGATGTCACCTGCTATAATTGTGGCAAACCAGGCCATATTAGCAGGTATTGCAGACTCAAAAGAAAAATCTCTGAGCTTCATCTTGAACCTGAAGTTGAAGACAAGATCAATAATCTTCTCATTCAAACTGACGATGAAGAGGAATCCATTCCCTCGGACTCTGAGGTCTCTGAAGACCTAAATCAAATCCAGAATGATGACTCTCAATCATCATCTTCTGTCAATACCTTGACCATCAATACCTTGACCAATGAGCAAGATCTACTTTTCAGGGCCATAAACTCTATTCCTGATCCTGATGAGAAGAAAATCTACTTGGAACGCCTAAAAGCTACCCTGGAAGATAGGCCTCCCAAGAGTCCCATTACTACCAATAAATTCAATCTTAGAGAAACCTTCAAACGTCTTGAGAAATCTACGGCCAAGCCTGTCACTATCCAAGACCTTCAATCTGACTAGTCGAGCTATTGTCAAGTTAAGCAGTTCCTCTTGTCGAGCTAGACTCTACTCGCGCTATTCATACGCACCTGCATCCGCAGCTAATTCTTAAAAGTAGTTGCTGAGTTATTTTATACGCACGAGGCTCGAGGTTGAGTTCTACACCGATCCCTTCACATTTGAATGAGCGGCTCTTATAAAGTCGAACTTTTTTAATGAAAGATGGGAACTAAGAAGAGCAAGCACAAGCAATGGAATAAATAAGGAATAGCACAGGAACCTAAAACTACCTTATCATGCTCTTAAAACTGAGGTTAAGAGCCTCAAACAAATCCAAGCTAGTCAGCAGTTCATCTTAGAAAAACTGACTAGAAATTATGAAGAAGATAGTTCTTCTTCTGTGCCTGATTCCAATCCTGCTCCTAACGACAATTGCGGTGACTTTCTGGAAATCATTAACCAGGTTACCATCCAGAAATTCTATATCTTCATCAGAATCCTTATAGGAGATTTTATTTTAGAAACTCCAGCTCTCTTTGACACTGGGGCTGATTCCAGTTGTATTTCTGAGGGACTCATTCCCACAAGATATTTTGAAAAAACAACTGAGAAACTCAGTGCTGCTGAAGGTTCTAGATTAATAATCAAATATAAAATCCCCTAAGCTATCATCAAAAATGGTAGTCTTGAGATTGAAACTCCATTCCTGCTTGTCAGAAATCTTAGTCAGAAGGTCATTATAGGGACTCCTTTCATAAAGAAGCTCTTTCCCTATAACACCGACAAAGAAGGCATCACTGTTCAGCATCTTGGACAGCCAATCGTGTTCAGATTCTCTGAACCTCCCTTTGATAAGACCCTGAATGTCATATCTTACAAGGAGAAGCAAATCAATTTCCTCAAGGAAGAAATCTCTTACAAGAACATTGATGTTCAATTACAACAACCTTCTGTCAAATCAAGGATTGAAAGTATTTTGGAAAATATTCAATCCAGCATCTGTTCTGATCTACCCAACGCCTTCTGGGAAAGGAAGAGCCATATGGTGGAACTTCCTTATGAAAAGGATTTTTCAGATAAACAGATCCCAACCAAAGCTAGACCTATCCAAATGAATGAAGAACTTCTTCAATTCTGCCAAAAGGAAATCAACGATCTTCTGCAAAAAGGTTTAATCCGCAGAAGTAAGAGTCCCTGGTCATGTGCAGCCTTTTACGTCAATAAACAGGCTGAAATCGAACGAGGAACTCCCAGACTCGTTATCAACTACAAACCTCTCAATCAAGCTCTTTGTTGGATTAGGTATCCTATCCCCAACAAAAAAGATCTCCTAGCCAGATTACATGATGCTAAGATCTTCTCTAAGTTCGACATGAAGTCTGGATTTTGGCAAATCCAATTACAAGAAAAGGATAGGTATAAAACTGCTTTCACTGTCCCTTTTGGACAATATGAGTGGAACGTTATGCCTTTTGGGCTAAAGAATGCCCCTTCTGAATTTCAAAGGATTATGAACGAAATCTTCAATCCATATTCCAAGTTCACGATTGTCTACATTGATGATGTTCTGATCTTCTCTCAAACTATAGATCAACACTTCAAACATCTCAATACTTTCATCTCTGTTATCAAAAGGAATGGCCTGGCTGTTTCCAAAACAAAGGTCAGCTTGTTCCAAACCAAAATTAGATTCCTTGGCCACAACATTCACCAAGGAACTATCATCCCTATCAATAGAGCCATTGAGTTCACCGACAAATTTCCTGATCAAATCATAGACAAAACCCAATTGCAAAGGTTCTTGGGATGTCTCAATTATGTTGCGGACTTCTGTCCTCAACTCAGTACCATAATCAAACCCCTTCATGATAGACTCAAGAAGGATCCTCCACCTTGGTCTGATATTCATACCAATGTGGTCAAACAAATCAAACTTCGTGTCAAAAATCTCCATTGTCTTTATCTCCCAAATCCTCAAGCTTTCAAGATTATTGAAACTGATGCCTCTGATATCGGCTTTGGTGGTATTTTGAAACAAAAGGATTTTGACAAAGAACAAATCATTGCTTTTACTTCAAAACACTGGAACCCTACCCAGCAAAATTATTCTACTGTCAAAAAAGAAGTTTTAGCAATCGTTTTATCTATTTCAAAATTCCAATCTGATTTAATTAATCAAAAATTCTTGGTCCGTGTGGACTGCAAATCTGCTAGAGAAATTCTTCAAAAGGATGTCAAAAACTTAGCTTCAAAACATATCTTTGCCAGATGGCAAGCTATTTTAAGCGTTTTTGACTTTGATATAGAATACATAAAAGGATCTACAAATTCTCTCTCTGACTTTCTTACTCGTGAGTATTTACAGGGCAGATCATAGGATGACCTCCAGAGGAGGCTCTTCCTCATCACGGGGAAGAGGCAAAAGCTCAAGCCGAAACAAAGGTATTGTAATCTCCGATTCCTTAATCTTATCTGGGCCCACTGCCCATCAATCTGGACCCACTGTCCAAAAATCTGAGCCCACTGCTCAAATCCAATCTTCTCAACCAAAACAAACTAAAGCAGATTATGCTTTACCCATCCAAACACTCCTAGCCTTCAAACAATCAGGCTTAGATGAAATACCTCAAGGCATCATTAAACTTCCAAATAAATCTTGGGCCAGCATCGTTGATAAAGATGATGACCAAGATGATCTCCAATCCCTCCAAGCTTTTATCGAAAGAACCAAAAGCTTAGCAACTCATGATGGGAAAAAACCTGTTGTTGTTGCCCAATCTAGCCCAGTTACCCAATCTAGCCCAAATTCAGGTTACCTGGCTAAAACAAATATGAGATTCCAAACCCTCATCGAACCAGAATGGTGGGACAATTCCGGAGGAGTTAACCTGGCCAACAAAATTGGTTCCAAGCTCTTTCCAAGCCATCTTGATCCCATTCATCCAAACAAAATCCAAAGGTTTTATGAGTTCATTTTAGTTGACACAAACAGTGTAGAAATCAAACATTTTAGGGATAAACATGATAACTCCCTAATTACCCATTCTACACTACAAATTCTCCGAGTCCTTCGTCCCACTGACTTTGGACCAAATCCAAACAGTTACAAAAAATTATCCCAGAATTTCGACCCAGTAGGTTTTAATTATTGGGACTATATCAAGGCTTGGGATACTACAATTCTTGGCCTTCAAAATAAAAGCTTCAAACATTCTTGGCTCATTTATTTCAAATGGACCAACAAATATTCTTTTCCAAATTGGTTTCATTCATGGTGGAACTTCTTTGGACCAACTACTGATATTTTCCCCTCTGAAGTTCTTGAGGGTTACAATCATTTCATTAAACATTGGAACAAAGAGTTAAACAATTATTCTGATTGTTTAAACTTTTTCACAATCTTTTCCCTCTCATGGGTATTCTCTTGGCGTTATGGCCTTCAGGCCAAGACCCAACCAATCCTCTTCAAACGGGCTCTCATCAAATGGTGGAAGATCTTTGATGCTTCAAAAGCCTACAAAGAAAATGTGAGCCAATGGTTCAAAACCAATCAGAAATGTCTCAAGCATGCAAGTCCGCAAACCAGTCTCTTGCTAAATCAAAAGGCCCACATCACAGCGGCCCTTGCAGGAGCTTCAACAGAAGAAGACTTGCTGAAAAATCTTCAATCCGCTCTTCAATTATTGAAAGAGCCAAATGAGCAGGCCTCATCCTCGAAGGCCCCCCAGCACAAAATCTCCGAGCAATCCTCCTTTGGGTCGGATTTTGCCCAAACCTCAGAATCAGATGATGATGACTTCTGCTAAGTTTGTCGTTTTGTAATCATTTGATTTTTGTAATTATTTACTTCAATTATTGTAAATCCACTGTAGCAACAGTAGAACTTTTTACTGTAGCAAATAGTACCCGTCAAATAGTACCGTTTACCGGAACTATTCAACCGGAACTATTCAAACAGTGCCCAATTTTTTCCTTTAAATAGGCGTCTTCTGAGCTTTGTTAATCAGAGTTTGGATAGCGAGTTTAGAGAGATAAACACGAGAGAGAGAGAGAACCTCTTGTAAGTTCTCCTTCAGTTTTTCTTTCTTCAATCTTTCAATCCTGTAAAAGTTTTCCTTCAGTTTTTAATCTATCTATGTAATATTTTGTTCAAGTTTTACTTTTATGTTTATGGAAGGCTGAGCCTCCTGTTTTAATTCCTGTCTTTTAATTTCTGCTTTTTATTTTCCTGCAAGAAGCCCCTGCATGGTGGCGTCCTACTTCTCTTCTTAATCCTCTACTCATCCCCCTCCTTCTGCTTTCGAACCCCTCTTGGTATCATATATATATATATATATATATATATATATATATAAAGAAGATACAACCCATGTTGTACCATAAACGTCACCAGAACCTGACGGTGACAGAAAGTATGCCAGAAGGCAAGTGTACGCAACAGTCATCAAAGTAGTGTAATAATTACAATCCTCAAAATGTGAGAGAGTCAGCCCCAAACAGCCTCCTCATACCTCATATTGTCTGACTACTCTCTGTGATTCCCATACAGAGAATCACACAAAAAGCAAAAGGTCGGGAACCTACCATGTCCTAAAAATGTACAACTGACTAATCATAGCTACTGCTGTATATACACCCTAAACCCAAGTCATGCAAAGAAACGGGTCTCTCAACCCTCTTCCTCCTCCTCGCTCGTGTAGTCGTACTCCGTGTCTGAGTCCACAGTAAGCACATCGACATCCAAGTCCAGAACCTCCCTCCTCACTGTTTTCTTTGCCACCCTAATCAAACCGGTCTCCAGATCGACTACGTCGGTAGCGATCTCACCCTCAACCACGCGAACCAAAGGTTCCACGCGGTAACCACGAGAGGAAGCAGACGCTCCAAAACGAGTCGGAGTCGTGGCGACAGGTTCCTTCTTGGGCTCAACGAGCCTAGAAGAGGACGCCACGTCCGTAGGGTCCACAGTAGCAGGCGGTGTCGGTCCGGACGGTGTCACAGAAACAACATCGATCTCGGAAGGATCCTCCTCATCAGATGACGATGATGACAATGACGACGATGGCGTAGATGGTCGCAATCCAGAGCCAGGTCCGAAACGAACCATCGGCGATAGGTCAAAGGAAGTACTTCCGCAGAACTCCAGTAGTCAGATCTCCATGGTTATCAATCACGTCCTCCATCACTCTCCCTCGGTACGTCGCTCGGTGGTTGGCGGGGTCCAACTCCCAAGCGGCAGGATCAACTCTGTCAACCATCTCGTACCTGATTCCCCCGGACTGGCGAACCAAGGTGAACCACTCCCCCAGCGACATCTGGCAAGGTGCGAGGGTCTACTCACATAATAGGGTAGATAACACAGAGATCAAGTAAAGCATAGGGGTGGATATATATATATATAGGTTCGATAATGTTATCAAGGCATATATATCAACACATCCTCAATTTACTATAACAGTATGCATAAATCATCAATTTAGCGAAACACATAACGATGTTTATCAACATAAAATATTCACATGAATGGTATGAAATGCAATGTGATGCGAAAATAATGCTCCGCACAGGCTGGACACGTGTGTATGAGTCGGTCTTTTCACCGGCCTTTGTGTTAACCATAAGACTCGGTGTCACTTATAACTTAAATATAGTCACTTTTGGTGATCTATGTGGCAACCTAATCTTTCGATCCCACTGGCTCCACCGAGGCCTAACATCCCATCGTGTAACCTCGAACATGAATGAATGATGCAATATGGTTAGCCAAACATCGTATCGTCCTTACAACATAAATGTCTAGCTAAGAATATTGTCTCTAAAATTCCCTAAGGAAATTGTCGAACTATCGACCTCGAATTTCCACAACGATAGAGTGCAAACACTCTTGATGATTACTCGGATCATATGACTCATCACTCGGATGATCGAACTGCTCTTAGAGCAAAAGGAGTACATCGTACTTAGAAACTTATTGGTTTCCCAGACTTATCCCTTCGGTAGTCTAAATGTTAACTTCCGATTGGAAAACGATGCAAAAGCACTCAGAGTTTTCCCTAAACTAGGATCATCGACGCTTCTCATATTCCTGAATTCTTATTCAAGCTCTAAGTCTTCTTCACTAATTTATCGATACTTTAAAGTATTTGAATGTTGTTTAGCGTATTATGATTTTTATTTATGAAATGATTTATAATTCTATAAGTTCTAAGGTTTCCCTTAAACCCGTGTAATTCCCGAGAAGGTCTCGATCTCCTAAAATAGCAAAGGTTCCGACCTTGGTCCGACCTAATGATCATTCTCTTAATAGTTTTCGTCACCAGCATGGCATAAGCTCTCGTTACTCACACTCCGACGATATCACAATATACGAATAAATAATTGTACAATCAGTTAGTACAATCCAATAACGCATATTCAAACATATCATCATATTCTACAATTAGCCACTTAGCACAAAAGCATGTGATTTAGTCAACATCAATCATAGAACAATTAAAACTTATACACATATGGTGGCCGAAGCCCTAGAAATCGGAGACACAAGTCTCAAGTTCTAACAACAGTCGAAGCCTCAGAAAATATTTTCCAACTCAGTTCAATCAATATCAAACAGTCAAATAAACAAGTCGAAGTTATCGACGCCTAAATCATTATCTAGTAGAGTAAGTTGTCATCACCTCTATCTCTTCTAGTTTCTCACTTCACGAGTTCCTCAAGCGATTCATCAGCAACTCCAAAAGTTCCCAAGCTCAAACCATGAGTAAAAACAACATTTCTCAGTCGACACCAATCAAAACAACTCAAACAATATCAACTAACGTTCGACGAAACTTTAAAAGTTTAAGAGTATGAGAATCGAGGACAAAAGACAATTTTTTACAAAAAATAAAATCTCCCCCAAACCCACATAATGTTCTCGGCCACTCCCCCTTGTAATTGTGTTTCAGCGCTTTTTTTTCGATCTAACTTAATTCCTGGTAATCTAGGGGTATAACTAGGGTAAATCAATGCTCGGAAATTTTTTAGAAATTTCTATGCTATTAGGTGCTTTTGGGATCAAACTTTAAGCTCAAAACTCAAAGTTAAAATTTTTGAAAACAAATTTGATAGGGTCGTAGATCGTAGCGTTTATAGCAACTAATTATAAAGGCACTAGGTTAATCGTGAAGTTTTTGTTCAAAAAGCGGAACTTTGGTGAATATGGGTATTACCACAGTTTTTCATATCTACGACGACTCGGAGAAAATCTGAGCGCATCAGCGGTGAATATGGAACACAAGAAGGGTATAGAAGATGATTGAAAGAAAAAAATCGGATTAAAAAGAGTTTTTTTGGAAAATGCTCAAAAATTTGAGCATAGAAAGACATAGTTTAAAGCTACAGAAAGTAGAAACAAAGTTATGGAATAGCAAGAATACCTTGTTGTCGTTCCAGAGAAACTGAAATCGAGTCGATCGGACAAGAATCGGCGAAGAAATCCTCTCCCTCTCTCACTACAACTCGCGGCCTCTCTATCTCTAATGGTGGGAAATGAGATATTTTCTCATTCCCCGCCTTTTATAGCGGACGTTGAAAAAGTAAACTTCGATATTTTCCAAATCCGGTCGTTCTGGTACTTTCGTCAGACGATAAGAAGTGAATATTTGGCGACAAAATGCCAAATCTCAAAATGAAGTTCTTAGAATTGAAGAAAACGATATAAACGCAGTATTGGCCAAAATACGCCGGAAAACTACTTTTTGCAGTTGACGTCGGTTGAAGAAACTTTCTTCTGAAGAAATGTCGCAATTGCTGAAAGAATTGTGACTCCGCGGGTGGAAACTTCGTTAAAAGCTTCGAATAGAAAAACGTTTCATTAAGGGTCTTAATTAAAGTCCTTGAGAGATTAAAGCCTAGCTTCGACGGACTTCCGGGAAGCCAAACCTATCGTGTGAACAGTCTAGGGTTCCGTAGTAAAACACTGGTCATGAGAAAAATACTCGAAGGTTTCTATTCTTCTAACGATTTTGAATTTCGTGTAAACAATGCTGTAGAAGCAGAAATAGCATTTTTCGGACACTCTCGACATAAGCCGGGTGTTGAAATGGCTTCAACTATAACTTAAACTGTCTATGGTATCATCCTTAGTCAATTCCTGAACTTTCTTCTCCGTAAAGTCATCCAAATTGGTAAACACTTGTTCAAGTTCTGTACACGTTACATCGGAAACCTAAGCATGAATAAGAAATTAATTATTTAACCTATTCTAAAAACTAGGGTCTTACAAGCATCTTCTGCTTCATTCAGAGAAGTCTTATTTTCCAATCATGTAAATCTCTCTTGTATTAGAGCATAAAGTATACTCCTAGAGTCAAATATTTTCTTCAATACTTTATGATTCATGTACTAAAATGTAACTATTATCACTCTTAGAAGAATGGATCTTCGCAGTAACAAACGATCTTGAAAAAATATTGTTTAAAGGATAAGTCCTACTAATACTCTTTGGGAGGAGTCCCAGAGAATACTCAACAATTTCTGAAGAGGCAGTGGCAAAAGAATACTTGTAAGGCCTGACGAGACAGTGGTAAAATACTACTTGTAATGCCTGAAGAGGCAGTGGTAAAATAATACTTGTAATTCATGAAGTGGCATGTACAATAATACTTGTCAGGAAAAGTCATTGATACTTGTGCTTAGTGGAATCTTGGTATACTCAAGGATTGGATGTAGCCCTATCGTTCTGGGTGCGAACCAGGATAAAAATGTTTGTGCATCCTATACTTACTCCTCTGATCATTTATCCGCTGCACTAGACGATCATGCAATGAAATAAAATATCTTCAATCGTTTGGAAAATCAAAATCAAGTTTTTGGATGACACAATTCAAACCCTTCCCCCCCCCCCCTTTCTTCTGCTACTTCTGATCAATATCCTACAACACTACCACCACCACTTTACTCTCGACCAACACCATCCACCACCACTAGTACCACCACCACCACTACCGCCTCCATCTTCCTCCACCACCATCGTCATCGCCACCACCACAACTTACTACCACTGTCACAACCACCTCCCTTTACCGTCGCTGCACTCAACATCACCACAACCACTACCACAACCATCATCACCATTGTCGTAGCCACCTCGGTTGCCACCACCATCTTTCCCACCCACTAACATCATCATCATTTTTATATTATCTCTCATTATGCAATATGTCATGAAATAGAGGTTTATATTAATTTAAATGAAATGATAAGTTATACAATGTGTGACCAATCGTTGTGGAATCTCCCTCCGTCCCTAATTAAAAGCTAAAATTATAAAAATCACGCTTATTAAAAAGTCATAATTGATGCATTGTTTTTTTAAAAATTGTACAATCTTTCATATTTACCCATATTTAAGTGGGTAATACTATGAGAAAAGAGAATAAGAGTGAGTTTCAATTTCAAAATTTTAGAATTGAAAAGTCAATAAATGCAAGGACAAATATGAAGAAAAAAAATAGCTTTTGCATAGTTAGCTTATATTTAGTGATATCGCATAGGTCTCAATGTTAGCTTGTAATTGGAGACGGAGGAAGAATTAAATTTTTATCTAACCTAATATAATTAGATCTTATATTATCAAGCATTATGCTATATAAAATATCAAACAAGTCCTAAGAGATTAGAAAAAGTGGTTTCGATATGTTTTGTTCATCTCTCCCCACTCTTGAACGTAACACAACCAAACAATGGTGTTTGGTCTCTCTCTTTCCTATCTCTCTCCTGTAATTTTTCTCTCTTAAGTAATTACCTACATCACAATAAATGGATTAAAAAAAGTCTACTCATTTAACGTGTGGAAATTAATATCATAATCGCTGTTTGTAGATACACTAATAAAAAAAAGATAAAATGTATATGACCTCTATCAAACAATACTAAAGAACCATACATAAATTTTTTAACGAAATAAAAATATTTAAAAGAGAATATATATGAAAGTGAAAGTTACTTATTTTTTTCTTGCAATTGTGGGATCCAAGGTGGGAGGAGGAGTAGGACCCCACTACACGAGAATTAGAAAATAAAAAATAATGACAGCCGTAGTGGCAGTGAGTCGGAAAATGTTTTATTCGCACATCATTTTGAGGTGGAAGAGGAGAGAGATAGAAAGAAAAAAAAACGTAAGAGAGAGAAAATATTAGATGTGATAGATGATAAGAGGAGAGAGATAGAAACAAAAATAGGTGGAAATGAAGTGCTTAAAAGATGAGGTGTGTATATATCATTCTGAGTCTCTTTTTACGGGAAAACCGAAGAATGCTAAAACAGCAGCAATCAATCGTTGCTTGACATGAAGGAGCAGGTGAGCTTGACGCGTGGGTTGTTTCTTGCAGGCCTTAGAGAAGTACTCTTATGCAGGAACAGGAGCATAACAACAGTTAGCAACTTAGCATGATGCAAAAATAATTTGAATGAATTATAAGAAAAATCGACCAACAATAAGTACAACACAACGGCTATATGAATGATAATGTTCGATCAAAACACAAATTATGCGTGGTATTATTTAGTATTATTGATAATGAGATTGTTTTTAATAATAATTTTATTATTCTTTTTAAGTCCCATTTTACCCTTCTTCACATGTATAAAAACTATATTATTAAGGGTGTATTTGAAAGAAGCTGGTAGGATCACTCCTAAAAAAAATTAGTTTATTTGCAAATCATATAGAATATTTAGTTGGTTTTTATCCCGAATGATAGCTCAAGTGATAATAATTAGGTGACATAATCATAAGCGTATAAGAATTTTCTTGTTGGAGGGGCCGAAATATAAAGAACTTTGTCAATAAATCTTATATATACTTTACACAATTAAAAAAAAATTAAATAAGACTTTTTGCTCTTTTATAGTACTAAATTTATCTTTTACTATATCAACAATGATCTTTCACAAATTTAATATCTCAAAATATACAACTAATAAAATTATGAGAATGCCATCTTTGATTTTATTGTGAAACCGATTCTTAACAACTTTCGTTGCATAAAAAGTTCGCTCTATAGATGTTGTTGAAACAGGAAGTGTTAAAACAAAGACGTATCAATCTATCAACAAGTGGAATCATTGCTGCTTTTCTAATTTGAACTAATCTCGGGTAAAACTCGGATAAACATGACATTTTTCCTAAATTAAGATCTCGGAAACATCTGAATGATAATGTCTTAGCTGAAACAATAAATTCCTTTTTTCCAGCTCATAAAAATCAACAACATAAAGTTTCTCAACAAGCTTACATATTTTCTAATCATCGAATGATTTAAAATTTTCCTTAGGATCTAAAGTTGAACTAAGTATAAGAAGTTACGCACTGCCTCGACATTAAATCTTCTATTTAATTCAGATAATTACAAATTTATTGTAAAATAAAATATATTTATTCTATAAACTTATGGAAGATGGCAATAGAAAAAGTTATAGAAAGAAACAAAGCGTAATATTAATTTCTACATAAAAATTCATATAGTCGGCAAACAAGCTATAATTTGGAGGGTCGTGGCCCCTACTAGCCCCCGCTAAATACGCCCATGGACATAATGGTTGTGGGGGGGGAAGGTTCAGGGATAAATCCCTGAATATTTATCCCCTCAATTATCATGAAGTTTAATTGTTTAAAAAAACAAATCAAATAAAAATTTAAAGTGTTTAAATTTTGATTAAATTCATTTTTTATTTTATTTTAACAACTGAAGGATATGTAGATTTTATTTCAATAAGATAAAATATCAATCCAATACTTCTCAAACAAACGAAATGGTGTTGGGATTTATCTTTAATTTTGAATTTTCATAAATGAATTATAAAAATTATTTAAATGAGATAAAAAAAAAATTAATAAGAGATAAGATTTCAAAATATATATTTATGGATTTTTTTTTAGTTACAAGGAGGGAAAAACACCAAGCACAAGGCTAACCCGAAAAAGCAACTAAGCTAGAACTAGACCTAGAGCCAACATCCTTTGCCTGGAGGGAGTGACATTCACCAAACGAGCTCTCAAAGATATGGGTACCATACTGGAAGTTTAAGCCGAGCTTGGCCAAGTAGTCTGCCAAGGCGTTGGAGGTCCTTGGCGTGTACTGAAAATAGATAGCCCCATGGGCTGCTTGAAGGTGAAAGATCAAATTGCTCATACTGGTGCGACCTAGCATGTTGAGATTCCAGCAAGCACACAATTTCCATGGAGTCCGTTTCAAACTTATATTATTTTGTTCGGCCTCAACGAAAAGTTCTAGATACGTCCGCCCCTGCACATTATAAATTCTTCTCACTAGTGTCTTTAAAGATTTTTTTTGTACATGTATATACCAACTTCACCGATTTTCTATCAGCTGCTCCTCAGTAGGCTCCACCTCAACATCCCCTCTTATACAATAATTGTGTATCATAACCACTTATCTATCTTAATATTCTCATTTATGCTATTCCAATTTTTTTCTCATGTTCTCCCATTTAAAGTCCAAGCATTCACTATCATGAAGGACAACATATTTGGTTCGTTAAAACTTTTTCGTTGAGCTCGATCGTATGCGATCACAAATAATTCATGATGTTTTTCTCCACTTTATCTTTAACCACCTAACTTGGATTTTATATGTATCATATTTGTCGACTTTTTTCATTATTTTATATAACATATCCTAAATACATGAACCTCTTAGACAACAATGCATATATTTTGTCTTACTCGTGCTTAAGTAGAAACTCTTAGACTTATTGCTTTAAAAAGGAAAATATTATTTGCATACCCTAGTTCAAACTACACTTAAAGAAAGAAAAATAAAAAGAGAAGAGAGTGAAATTAGATGTATAATGGTGATAAAATAGAAAGAAAAAAAAATGAAAATTGGATGACATAAAAATTAAAAAGTGATGTGTGAATAAATTAAACATCTCCATACTTTCTTGCCTTAATGTGTTATGTTATCATATGTAATATACTTTTAGAATTGGTAATCTAGTCTTATATTTTAAACAATTAATCGAAGGGTATTGAACTCTCCAATTTTAAAACGCTACCGTAGTACTTCCTCCGTTCCTAATTATAAGAGCATCTCCAATGTTAGTTCTTATTTCTTAGTTCTTAGCACTATTTATGTGGGCCCGTATTGCCACATGTGCTTAAGCAACTCTCAAGCAATTTTGCTCCAACCATGAGTTCTTAGTTCTTACCACTATTCATTTGGTCACACCAACCACATTATTTATATTTTTTATTTTCATAAAGTAAAAAACAAAACTCATAAAGTAATAAAGTAATTTTGATGAGAGAGAAATAATTAATATTTTAAGCTAAGAACTCAAAAAGTAAAACTTCTTATATAAGAACTGAGAGGTCCATGTCAGCACCTCCAATGGTAAAGTTCTTACTTCTTAGTTCTTAGTTCTTAACTCAAAAATAAGAATTAAGAACCTTGCATTGGAGATGCTCTAAGACCTAGTTTCAAAATTTTCATGTTCCTAAATATAAGACCTCTTATAATAATCTAGTAAAATGTTTTGTACTCTTTCATATTTACCCCTCACATTAATTGAATGTTTTCAATTTCAAAGTTACCACCTACTATTCATTACTACTAATCCAACTAACTATGATTTTTGGTATAATTGCAATGATTATTAGTGAGAGAAAATGACAAAGGGTAAATAGGGAAGAATGTATGCATTTTTATAAAACCAATTCACTAATTAGTCGCATTAAGTGCTTTCTTAATAAGCGCAATTTTTTAAAATAGGTCTTATATTTAAGAACGGAGGGAGTAACAGACTTAAAAAATATCAAATTCGAAATTAAAAAATCAATAACCATATGTGTACCACCTAATAATGTATGCATTTTAAGACACTGTCTTTTTTTTTATTACCTTACATATCACATTTAAGTTTTATTTCTCATCTCTTTACATCTTTCTTCGATGGTTTAGGGTGTACACCAGTTGTTAGGGCATTAATTTACACATCACCCATTTAGATATACATATTATCCTTACAATAAGTAGAATGTATAATTTATCTTCTGCACTTATGATGCAGTGTGTAATTGGTTCCGCGAACACACGTACCATAAAAAAAATTGAAACTTTTGAGAGAAAATGTGAGATGGTTCAAAAATCAATACCTCAATTTTTTATTTTATTTTTGTTACAAATATAGTATAACAGAGAGAAAATACCTCCAATCCAAACTGTCAGGCAGGGTGCTAGTAGCATGTTGGGGAGACCAACAGAGGCCCACTCCTAGGTAGGCGGGGGATTTCCCCGAGGAGGGTTGCCCACCAACTGAAATTTTACTGACCTCAGGAAAATTCGAATTCTCAACCTATTAGAGGTCAGAGTTAAATCGGAACTTGACGCCAGTTGTGTTTTTTTTATAAGCTGCAAGTAGTGTCAACTCATGTTGGCATACCCAAATTTTTATTGAGTAAAATACACTCACCCCCCTCAAGGTTTGCAAGAATGACACTCCACCCCATTCTTTTTTTAAATCTACACTCCACCCCATTTTTTATAAAGGCAAAATTTAGTGACGAAAACAAATTCGTCACTAATAAAAAATAATTACTAATTAGTTAAAATTTAAATAAGTTTAATGAATATACGCTATCATACATTAATTTATGAAAATAATTTTACTGAATATACTCTGTCTGTTAAGTCCACGTCCTATCTGTCTCCAAATCATATTTCTCACCACAAACGGTCACCACCAAGCCTTTGCTCCCTTTAACACGACGGCCACTGTCCCAAAATGTGAAACCCCATGGCACCACCATGCATCAAAGTTTTGTTGCGACCTGAACCACAGAACGTGAATCGCACATTCCCAAAGCTACCTGTTCAACTACTTCTTGTGAACTTCACCCCCTTTAAGTTGCGAGCGAACGCTCAGTTGGTTTAAGATGTCGTTGGATTTTGTTAAAAACGGTGCTCCACCGCATCGTTGGGTTCTAATAACCTCTGATCCACTTCATATTTCTTAATTCTGTTTCTCTATTTTCTTCACCCATTTGTCTTGCTTTTTGGGTCTACAATCCAATTTTCAAAATTTGAGGTATAAAGAGATTATTTTGATTAAAATTGAATTATTACCAAATATGAAAACACAAGCATGTTTCCCTATGTTCGATATATGGTTTGTAAACCAGTCGGGTGTGCTATTGCAGAATTTGCATTGTAAATTTATGAAGGAAGACCGCGATTGAAAGAATGAGGAGGACTGTGATGTTTTCATTTTTAAATTTATTGGATTATATTGAAAATATTTTTTGAAATTATTGATTAACAATTTAAATAATAATTAATTATTAATGAAGGATAATTTTCGTCACTAAATTTGCATCTATATAAAATGGGGTGGGGTGTAGATTTTAGACAAAAATGGGGTGGAGTGTAATTTTAATAAACCTTGAGAGGGGTGAGTGTACTTTACTCAAAATAGTAGTATAGGCCAAATCACCTCACTCACTCAGGCATTGAATGCTCAATTACATGCCACTCCACTGGACACTTTCTCTTTCTCTCTCTTTTTCTATAGAAGGAACAGATTAGTAATGCTACAGAGTGAGTGAGTGAGACTGCGATACACAAAACCGTATAGTCTCTCTGCTCTCCGCAGAATCATGAGTGAACAAGAGACGAAGAAGATGTTTGTTGTTTCGGGAACCAACACCGCAGGTCACTCTCTTCTCCTTCTTTGTTCTTCAACACTGTCTTTCTGGGGTTTCTGTTTTTTTTCTCTCTCTCTCTCTCTACCCTATAGAATAATCCAAGCTTCAACTTTTTTGGCTTTGTTTTCTCTTGTAAACCCTTTTTTTGATCATGGGTGTTGTGCTTTTGACAATGTAGGTTGTGCAATTTTCTGTTTGCTGTGTATGTTTTCTCGGGTTTGGGTTATTCTTACAGCATTGCTCTTATGCTTCGTTTACTGGGTTGATTTGATTTTTACCTAGTTGTTTCCATAGCATAAACACAGAACTGTTGGAAGAAGATGAGATTTGTAAATATTTTTATTTTTTATTTTTTATTTGTTCTTGGCACGGTTTATCCTAGAATAGAGTCCCCTATTGATAGTAGAGTTTGGTAGACCCTTAAGTTTTTATCCATATTTGTTCCATTGTGGTTGGTTCTAATCGTTTAATGCCATCTAATTGCAATGTGCCTACTTAAGTTCTGGCTTTACATATGACAAGGAAGTGGTGTGTTTGGACTTAAGTTGAGATCAACTTAAAAGTACTTTTTAACAGAACGAAAGTAAGAAATTACTTTGACATTTGCTACATTGGAATTTGTTTTTTTTGGTTGAAGCTGTCTGGTAACACGTGTGAACTGAAAACCAAACCCACATAGTACATATAGATGCCTGTCTACATTTTTAGGGAAAAAAATCATACAAGCCCCAAATTCACCACCACCTTGAGAGAGATAGGAATCGAAGAAGAGAAGTGAGAAATATGATGAGTGATATGATGGGGAAACAAGAAAGAGAAAGGAAGAGAAAGTGGATTAAAAGGAGATGGAAGAGAAAGTGGGTGTGAATACGTCACATCAGTGTTGATATTTTTATTATTGCTATTTGTAATAGGAATACCCACCAAATAAGGGGAGAAAAAATACAAAAATAAGGTCTGTTACATGGTTCAACCTCAGGATTTTAAATTGCTGTTGTCACTAGGTTGCAGTATTGCGGACAAATGCGGGTTGAAACAGCTGCAATTGCAGTTGAGATGCCGTTGCGGGACTTCAAAACCCATTACATTTCTGTTGCAGACTGTAATTTGACACTCCTCCGTCCGTCATGTATTAAGCCCAAAGATAGATTGTTTACCTTTAAACTGCTCTTAATGTTTTGACTTATAGTTTTTCTTGGTCTCCTTTTCCTCTTAACTATTTGACTATCATCTATCTCTCCTGTATAGCCAAAACCCTCCTTACTGGTATTTCTACAAGACTTCTCTATACATGCCTACACCATCTTAATTTGAGACTCTACCATCTTTTATCTAATAGGATTTCCCCTGACTTTCCCTCTAATGGTTATATTTTTAACCCTATTGTGCCTTGTGTAATTACTCATGCACGATAAGAATTTCATATATGCAGCATTGAACTTGCTTTCTTGTTGGCTCTTAAACACCCAACATTAAGTTTCGTACCCTATTGCAGGTCTTATAGGCTATATAGCTATTGGGTATGAATTTTCTTTAGGTTTGAGTAATCATTTTTATTGCAGACCACACACCCTAAAATATTTCATCATTTTATATAATCTGCTTGTTTTTATTGTTGACATCTCCCTCTATCTCAGTCATATAAATTAAGGGGAGAAAAAACTACTCAGAATTTTTTTTTGTGAAAATTGAAATTTGGACTTCTATCATTAAAAAATAGAAAATTTTATCTTGTTTCCCCTACCAGTTTTGGGTTTTGTGGTTTGGTTATAAACTACCCATACATGCAGAAACTGAGGCTTAAATTATATGGAATTGTGGATAAATCCCTCAAATCAGCTAGTTGGTGGTGCAAGCATTACCATTACCATGGATATCATCATTATTTTGTCATCGGTTTTTGAGACATCTCTAACTAACTATGTATGTAAATCCCATCTTGTCAAATAACCACTTAATCCCAAAAGCTTAAGTTGTTGGGTAAGGGCCACATCAATGGTTTTATATTATATTCTAACATGCCCCCTCACGCAAGAGCCCTTTGGGCTTGAAGCGTGGATAAATGCACAGGCCCGCCTACCATGTGCTTAATTAAATTCCACTTTTTAATTAGAAAGTGAGGGGAGCAAGGATCGAACTCTTGACCTCTCGGCCATAGAGGCTCTGATACCATGTCAAATAACCACTTAATCCCAAAAGCTTAAGCTGTTGGGTAAGGGCCACATCAATGGTTTTATATTATATTCTAACACATCTTATGAGCCTAGTTAGTCCTCCCTGATGCATGAATTACAAGTTTCTCCACAGAATATTTACCTGCGAGCTCCAAATTTTACAGACATCACTTGACAGTTTTGAATATGTAATTTTAATTGAAATAGATAATGTAGCTGTGATAGGGTTGTCCACAATAATTTCGATTTTTAACTTAAAAGGTTTTTCTTTTAAAAAATATGGTTATTGATCTGAAACGGCTTTTATGCCGTTATCCCTTTCTGTGAGGGGTTTGTCTTTTAACAGCTTTTTCACTTCAAGTGGGAAGAGTTGCAAGTTTTTAGGCCTAACATCTTTCTCAGTGCCCTGCTTATAATGAAATTAGGAATTAGGAAAGATAAAGGATGTTTATTTAACTGGATGTACTGAATTTTCAAAAGTGCAATTTGCATTAGAAGTTGATCAAATTGTATTTTAGAGGCTAGAATTTTCTGTTTCTAGTATTCAGGATCACAGAGCAAGGGGTTTGAAATTCTAGCAGGCTATATTTGTAGATGTGTTCATAATTTTTTAATTGTTATTAACTTATTAATGCCTTAGTTTGACCAACAATTTGCTAATCAAAATATAACAGTTTATTTCTTTCCTGGTTGAACCTTCCTCACATAGTGAGTCATAAACAGTTAAAGGTTTTGTTGTCATCATATTTTTTTTTTATAAAATTTGTCCTGAATTAGGGCATATTCTTTATAAATCAATGTTATTAATAACAAATGGCGGTTCACGACAGCAAGTAAAAAATCCGCCATAACAATATGGTGGGTGATGTTGTGGCCTATTGCAGAAGCATGACTTCTTTTTTTGTTTATTCTGCCATCATTTCTGCTGGAACCACCATGGGCACCTTTGAGAAGTCTCTGTCGTGGCCTGCCATTCACTACATCATGGCCTTCAGGTGGCATGTTGTTAAATTTTCACCATGCCATTTTGCCATGGTGCTGCCATGACTGTGATTTGACAACACTGTTATACATTATAAATACTTTTGGCTGATGATAAATATAGTGTTTAATTTGCTAGGGGACAGTCATGAACTGTGTAAGTTTGTCAAAATATTTCCATAAGGATAATGAAGTTCTACCCATTATGAATGTTGTTCATATTTCATTGCAGGCTTTCTTCTAGACCCTGCAAAATGTGCTGAGTTGAATTTACAAGACAGACAAAAACTAGTCAATGAGATTGCTCAACAGTCAAAAGATGCTCCGATTATGCTTCAATCATTTACTCGCAGGGAACTTCTCGAAGTAATTTGTGCTGAATTAGGAAAAGAGAGGAAGTACACAGGATATACTAAGAATCAAATGATAGAATATCTTCTGAAGATCATTTCTAAGAAATCCAAGTTGCATGTCAACCAAACCCATTCTCCTTCCGAAAGTGGCATTTTATCTAAAAGGAAAAAAGGAACTCTATCTCAAGATTTACATAACACTCCTCAAGAAGACAGTAAAGAGGAAACATTGAAAATGTTAATGTGTCAGAATGTTGCATGCAAAGCTACATTGAATCCAGAAGATTCGTTTTGCAAGAGATGTTCTTGTTGTATATGTCATTGTTACGATGATAACAAGGATCCTAGTTTGTGGTTGACCTGCAGCTCTGATCATCCCAATGAAGAGTCATGTGGAATGTCATGCCATTTGCAATGTGCTTTGAGTAATCAAATGTCTGCCATTTTGAAGGGAAGTTGTGGTACAACTTTGGATGGAAGCTTCTACTGTGTTTCTTGCGGAAAAGTTAATGAACTAATGAGGTAAGTAGGTCTAACACTAATTTATACCCACATACAAAATAAAATATTCATAGGTAACTACATTTACGCATGCATGTACAAAAATCACACAAAAACTTCCAGTTTCTACCTATTAATTGTTCATATATTATCAGGAAAACTTATGCTCATAAGTGTTATTTCTAGAGTTATACCGGTTTCTCTTTCGCAGTTTATGGCACCTCGTGTAAAATATACATGACTACTGGATATTTGGATTTTACAGGACATGGAGAAAGCAATTATTGATTGCAAAAGAAGCAAGAAGAGTGGATATACTCTCTTTGCGAATATCCTTGGCCCAAAGAATTCTCGTAGGAAAAGAAATCTACAAGGAATTGCAGAAGATTGTAGAAACTGCTCTCAAATTACTGGAGAATGAAGTCGGGCCTCTGGATCATGTATATGCTAGGATGACTCGTGGAATTGTGAGTAGGCTGTCATGTGGTGCAGAGGTCCAGAAGTTGTGCTCTACTGCAGTTGAATGTTATGATTCAAAGTTTTCTGACCTCTCCTCCAATTCTGCAGAAAAGCAAAATGCACCAAGTAAGTGTTTTTTTCCCTTCATAGACCAGCTTATTGAACTTCTAATTTTAAAAAAAAAATGGCGGGACCAGAAATCACATTGCTTGTCATGTTAATTACACTTCAGTACTGTAGTCAAAGTGCAAGCAACCTTGATAGCTCATATAAAATATTATAGCAAATAGATGCTAGATTAGTCTTAAATTTTGGATCCTGAATAGCAATGTAAGCATTTCATTAGCATAAAACTACTTCAATCTCAGCAAAAGCTTGATAAAGCTGCTTCTTAATTGAGAGAAAGAAATTTCGAAGAATGTAATGGGAACTAAATATTTTACTTTGTTTTCAGTTATTGCTGATAACAGATATGGAAGCTTAGATGGATCACACCAAGTCCCATCCCTCGGTAGGCATACATATAAATCTATTATTATTATTATCTTTAAATGATACAGATAATCATTGAGATGAATGAGATTGTATTTTTTCTATATAGTTTTCTATATATTATATGTTTGTAATTTTGTATATGACATCATGTGGGAGGCCATTGAAGTAAATTATTCGAACCATTAAACAATATTGTTTTGGCTGATATCTATTGCCCTGTCATCTTTTTATCAGTAGATATCTATATACATGTACAAGATATGACGAAAACAAGAACTAACCCCTTGGCCATCTTCTGTAAGTTCTATTTTGAACAATCTCATAAACAGTTTTAGCCCTTGCTTTCATATGCCCCCAGTCACTACTCTGCATACATTTCAGAGGGGAGTGAACATTGTCAGCAGAAAACAACACTGATTTGATTATATTTTACTGTATTAGTTTATTTTTCTTTTCTAATTACCTACACTAATTTGGCTTTTGCTGTAATTTTTTGGCAGCATGCTCTATACGTTTTGAAGAGTGTCTTCCTACCTCAGTGGTCATTGTACTAGAATATAATGAGAAACTTCCAAAGAACTTTCTGGGCTGCAGGCTTTGGCACCGAGTATCAACAACGGACTACCCAGAGCAACCCACCTTCATTGTCCTGAGGCCTGAGAAAAGATTCAAGCTAGAAAACCTCCATTCCTCAACTGAGTACTTTTGCAAGGCTTCTCTGTTTAGCAGCACAGAGACTTTGGGTGCTGCAGAAGCTAAATGGGTGACACCTAGTGAATCCCCAAATTCTCCTTCAAAAGTTATTAAACTTCGACGTGGTGCCAATCCTTCTAGAGGCACAGCTGTGAACACATGTGCTCAGGACCAAATTAAGATAACTGCTGAAAATCATCAAGTAGAATCTGCCAACTCTGACCATCCTGCAAAACACATCTTTTCGAACAACAGGGGATCGTTTGAAGATTTCCTCTCCAAGCCTCCATCAGCAGAACCATTTTCATGCCAAACTTTTGCAGCAGTTTCGCCTTCGACGCCTTGTAAGTCCTTTGAAATGAGACGGATCACTGGTTTGAATTCTCGAAAGCGCTCCCGGGAAAACGATTACGAGTATTCTGTCAGGGTGGTCAAATTGCTAGAGCATCAAGGG
The DNA here is from genome assembly GCF_012489685.1 of Lotus japonicus. Lineage (NCBI taxonomy): Eukaryota > Viridiplantae > Streptophyta > Magnoliopsida > Fabales > Fabaceae > Lotus > Lotus japonicus. The sequence goes on along the minus strand of NC_080041.1, from coordinate 22,257,575 downwards.
CACATAGATGAGATCTTCAGGGTGAAATTTCTCACATGGTTCAGCCTCAAGGCTACTCAGCAGGAGAGAAGGGTGGTTAGTGCTTTTGTTGATGCATTGATTGATGACCCAGCAAGCTTAGCTGACCAGCTCATACATACTTTCTCTGATGAGATAGGCTGTGAGCAAAAATCTTAGTGAGGATAAATTTTACATTGAATATCTGTTTGGCATAAGTCCACTGAATCTATGTGGGAATTATGAAGTTTTTTAAAACTTGTGGTAGTTGAAGTAGGGAGTAGGGGAAGTCAGGTCAGGTTTTTCAATTGTGCCTCTAGTAGGTGCACTAGTTTATGGTATTTAGCAAGTTAGTTTTGATTATGGATTGATTAGTGGACTGATTGTTGGACGCATGTTACTTGTCCCCTCCAAAGCGATCTAGTTTAAGTTTATCGTCAGATATTCTTCATCCCTCTACTTTTTCTAAATTACTAGATTGCTCGGTTCTCCTTTTATCCGGGGTGATGGTGTGTGACCTTAGCTCTGCTTGCGCAGCGGAGTTGGGTGTACCTGCAAAATACACTTCGATGGGTCTCACTTAAAAGTAAGTCTTTTAAGCTGATTGAGATGCTATGGGCCTCTTGGCGAACACTCACCTAATCACCTTAGACAACTGGTTATTGTAGAAGACAAACGTGAGAGATATAAGCTTCGTTTGTTTAAAGAAGAGACTATCGTTTTCGTCCTCTTAACTATTTCTCTTATTTTTTAGGCAGTGACTATTTGCGCCTCCCCGTTTTATTAAGTCCGCCATCTCCTTTTTTAAAAATTCCAACATTGCCCTTAGTAAAAAAAAACATAAAAATGTAATATTTTATTTTTACTTCCCACTCACCATCTCCTTCTTCCTCCTCACCCTCCTCCTCACCCTCCTCTTAATCCTTCACTCCCAACTTCTTTTGGGTGATCTCAAGTCAAGAATAGAAGCTTACCCATGTAAGTTTTTACCTTTTTCCGAGCTTTTTTTCAGCTTTATTTAGCTTTCATCGCGACTTCCCAACGTAACTGGTTAGTCCCGCACTTAAACATGCGGAAGTGAAACAAATTACACGCTCCCGCTAACATAAGTGCGGAAGTGTGAAATTTATACCTTCCGCTAACTTGTTAGCGGAAGTGAAAAACTTAGTCATTTCAATCGTGTTAAGGTCTGGTACTGCTACCTAAATAAAATTGATTTTCCTGCACTTAAAAGTGCGGAACGTGATGTGTTGGAATAATAGTTCCGCAGTTTAAACTGCGGAAGGCAAATATGTGCTGCCGCATATTACTTTGAACTTTATAACTGTCTCATTAAATAGCTTGTGATCCCTCTGGATTAGACTGTGCATGCCTCTGTAGTAACTACCAGGAAATTTAACCTGTCCGCACTTATAACTGCGGTAGGTTCATAAAATATATACTTTCCGCACTTATAAGTGCGGTAGGTTATGAGGCATCTGGAAGAGGTTACTGTAAGCCTCTGTAATAGCATCAATTTCCCGCAGTTATAACTGCGGATGTGTTAAAAATTTCAACCTCTCCGTAGTTATAAGTGCGGAGGTGATTTCTTGGCAGAAAAACATTTGGAATTGTTCATATAACATGAATGTATACTTATATACTTATAATGCGAAAGTATGATGCTAAACAAATTATCCAACAAAACATAACAAAAGATCTGAAATTATCCAACAAACACACATAGTTGCATTATCCAACAAAACATAACAAAAGATCCGAAATTATCCAACAACATTAAACAACATTATCCAACAACATAAATGATCCGAACTCATACAAACAAACATTAATAAATATAAAAGTACAAAGGCCCCTAAATCTAACGCCCAGCATTTGAAGGGCCAGCTCCCGAGTCCCCTCCTCTGATCTTTCTTCCCCTCCCGTGCACTGCTCCCTCGATGATGGTATGCATATTGTGCACCGCATCCCACATCGGTGAACCCTGTGGGGGCGATCCAACTGTCGTCGGATCAACCGCAATGCCAGAGTACAGCGCAAGCTCCGCAAACTGGCTCTGAAATGACAATATATAAGGTCAATATACACATAATCGTAATGTAAGCCACATAGCGAAAACAAGTGTCAGTACCTCTAGAAATGCGACGCGGTCGACTTTGTACTCATTTGGGACCATGTAAGGGTGTGAGACCTTGATATACCAAGGAGTGTATTCGCCAGTGGTCTGAAAAGGGAAAGCAGCTTCTTCCGACAGATGGAAAATGTGATCATTCCAGTGCGCAAATCGACGATCACACTCCCGGCACGTAACTGACGATGGTGGGGGATCTGGCACATACTGGATCCTGCTAAACTGCCTGATGACTCGATCTGGGAGGTATGGGAATATCATCCCGGCATGCCTGATAAATCCCCTATACTAGTCTCCTCCTCACCACTAGGCTCCTCCTCACCACTAGTCTCCTCCGCCTCTATGTCAGCAGTCTCCTCCTGCTGAACAAGAGGATCAGCCATAATCTCATCATCCTGCTGATCCTGTACAGCAGGCTCTTATTCAACATTCCTACCCCTTCCATACCCCTTACTCTATTAGCCTCTTCTGACCGTTTGCGGTGAAAAGCATGAGTGGCGCTAGTAGGTTCAACAGAAGGACCAACAACACGGGCAGTTTTCCTAAGAGGCCTGAAAATTAAAAATACAAAAATTTATACTCATACACAACAATTTATTAACATAAACAACAGTTTGTTAACATAAACAACAGTTTATTAACATAAAAAAGAATTTATAAACATTCAGAGAGAATTAAAAAAATTTGACCATCCGCAGGCTAACCGCACTTAAACATGCGGTAGTCATAAAACCTGTTCGCAGTTTAGAGTGCGGGCAAGTCACGAAACATCCTCCCATGGCAGAATCAAATCGAGGGACTGAATGAAGACACAGAATACAACCTAAGCCTCGAAAACTTGTAAGAAATAACTTACATTGTTGTTCTTCTTGTGGGTTATGGGTTGTTGTTGTATTTTGTGGGTTTCTCCTTCATGACTTGGTCTACTTCTTCCTCTTTTACTTCAACTTCTTCTTCTTACTGGTTGTCCTCCTTTCTCTTCCTCTTCTTGACTTGGTTGTGGGTTAATGTGGGTTTGAGACTTGATTTTGTGAGGGTTGAAAATTTTGAAATTGGGTTGGAGAGGAAGAGGGGTTATACGGTTGAAAGAGGGGGGAGGGTTTGTAGGGAAAGATAAGGTAGTTTTTTTTTTTAAATTTAAATTACTGAAGGGTATTTTGGTATTTTTTCAGTTTTGGGGATGGCGCACTTAGCAAAATAGGAGGCGCAAATAGTCACTGCCTATTTTTTATACCAAACAATTTAAAATCTAGTGTGTTTGCTTTAGGTTTTGAAAATCAAATTTAGACCACGGTGTGAAGCTTCTTTACACGTTCAATGTTTCCTCTTGTAACAAAAAAGACTAACGCATTCAGCTCTACTTATTTTTCAGAATTAATTATGATACGCGTAAGCTACTTAGATTGAAGCAACAAATGAATCCACATCCATTGCATCTAGAATTAAAACCAAATATGCCCTTAGAGAAACTTCTTTTAAAAATTAATTCTGACTTTAGACTTAATTGTAGAATGATTTTCAAACATGTACTCGAAGTACAACTTAAGTAGAAGTACATTCGGTTTTGTGATCACCAGTCAACCAAACACACACCTAGGGTGCGTTTGGCTAAATAGGTACAAGCGCTCAGAAGCTAATTTGAGAAGCTTATTTGATAAGGTGGAAATAGGTTATAAGTAAGCATAAGTTTTTATTCATAAGCTAATCCGAACAATTTATGAAAATAAACTTAAAACAACTTACAAGTATGTTATAAACTATTTATGTAGGCTCTCTCATACATTTGAATAAGCGCTTATGTTATAAAATAAGCTCAAACAAACTCTTCTAAATAAGGTCCTAGTCTTTCTGACTAGGTTCTCTTTCTATATTCTCTCTTATCACCTCTTGTCACATCCCCTCTTCTGATAACCAAACATAATGTAAATAATAATATTCGTCTAGTAATAACACAAATATCTATGTCAACGACATAATTTTGAAGTTCTAATAATGTACCTTTAAAAATGAAGTTCTTTAATATATATTCTTCAAATTTGGATTATGCCTATTACTACCCGACAAGCTAGATTAAAGGTAAGGATTGCTATACTTTTTATAAATACTTTTATTTTGTCGAATCTTTATAAATACTTATTTATCAATATTTCTAGTCAATTTGGAACTTCTCGGTACACGCAAGTGATTCATATATGAATGGTCTCCATAAAATGATCTAGAAACACTATAGTACCATCTTAGAATTTGAGTTAAACCTAACTTTATCCTGAAATCTAACTGAGGGGTGAAGGTTGTTCTCTTTATAAATACTTATTTGACTATATCTTTAGTTAAAATGAGACTTCTATCAGTTCTATGCATATACAAAACCAACTTTCGGCCTAATCAAAACCTAGTCTCCCATTTAAATCAATAATCCTCAAGTTCAGTATGTTGTTATGCCAAACAATTTAACACGAATCGAACATATTACACTCAAAATTTGGTTACACGGTTTAACAATTTCTGGCCAGAGCGAGCATGAACCTTGTACCTGTACTAAAAAAAATTACAGTACAATTCAGAAAATATAGTATACAATTGGTCAACTAATTGTTGCATGTCAGTAACCCAAATACATTCCTAAAAGCTTGTCAGGGTGTTTAGTATATAAAATATATACACTAACACAACACAGCTGAGCCCCTGGCATTCATCCATGACATGAGTTCTTGTTTAATCTTGTAGTTTCTTAATTGGTTGGGCATTCCTTTCCCTAGGCAACATCATGATGGAGGAACTCCCAGCTGCTATCATTCTTTTTCTGCACTTTCAGCAGCTTCATTGAGCGCAGAAGCCAAGTACTCTGCAAGGCTTGGTTCCGAACTGAACTTGACAGGAGCAGCAGATGAACCATCCCTTTTTGTGCTTACCGACTTTGAAGTCCAGGATTTTGAATTCTCAGGCGCAGGTGCAGATGCAGGTGCAGGTGCAGGTGCAGGTGCAGTGTTAAAAGAAATACCCACTGCCTTCCATATTACAGGCTGCAAAAACTTCCACGGATCTTCAATCATGGACCTCTTGTAATATCGTTCTGGAGCAATAGATTGGTCCTCGTTGGACCAGTGCCCGCGAGAACTCCGGCCTTGTCCACCACCCCTTCCTGAAACAGGGCTTCTGGTGTTCTGCCAGGAGCCCCTACCTCGCCCTCGACTAGGGCTTGGATTGTTCGTGTATCCTGGAGAAGGATTCGGACTATAGTTGGGCCTGTAGTTATATGATGGGCTTCTTGATGGTTCGAATCTAGGACTTGGAGTGTTCGTGTATCCTGGAGAAGGATTCGGACTATAGCTGGGTCTGTAGTTATATGATGGGCTGCTTGATGGTTCAAATCTAGGATTTGGATAGGTACCACCACCTGATGGATGGAATGGGAAGTTATAGGGAGCAGGGCCTCTAGGTCCATTCCAAACCGGGTTTCTATAGGGTGCTGGAAATACTTGACTGGGAGAGGGGGTCATCTGCGGATTTGTTGATCCTGTTATTTCAAATCAATGAATGTCAATTGTAAGAGGAAAAAGGAAAGGTAAATCTGGATGGTGATAAGAGAGCATGAGAGAAATTCCAGATAGTTAATATTAAAGATCATAACAATAAAACAACTTACAAAAGCAATGATGCATGTCTCGATCCAACCATTGTTTAATGAAAAATAGACTAGAGACTTCTCATGCATTAAAGAGCAAGAAGAATCTTTGGTACATGAAAGATTGGGATTACACCAATTAAATTCTCCAAAAACTATTTACATTAATATTCATACTTGACCCAACCAAGTCCCTCTTTTAGAGACTAAACTTCTTTCTGGATTGGGTAAAACTTTTAAAATAATGCAGATTGTAGTCTATTGATGTAAATAATCCTAGGAGAACTAAATTGATGTAAACTCAACAATTGAAGGGATACTACTTACTAGTTACTACTAAAAAGTGACAGAACTGACGGCAGGTGAAATCCTTATTGCAGTATGTATTGATGTATGTGAGTAAAATCAGCTTAAATTAGGTTCAGTAACTAGATGTTATATGAATCTAAAGACTCTAATGGTCAGTTATAATTAGGTAGTTATTAAAATTCATCTCATATCAAAGGATACCAGTGACAAGTAAACAGTAATGGAAAGCAGTACCTGGATATGGTGATGGAAATTGTGCCATAGGAGAACCACCAATATTTGGAGGACGGAAACAACCCTGTGAGGCCTGGATATTGGCATTGCTCCTTTTGTCAGATGAGAATACACTCATTGGATCAGTATAAAAGTCAAATCTATGAGGAGCGTGTGATTTATCTTGCGATGCCACAGTTGAAGAAGTTTCAACCAGGGGATTTGAGAGAAAACCAGGCACCCCAGAACCTTGGATACCACCAGAAACTTCAGCTAGATCGGCTTGCTGGCGCATTTCTTTCAACCTTTTCTTCCTTCGCTCTGAATCCTCCATCTAACCTAAAGAATAAAGTAAGCAATTACAACCACAAGTCACTACATAGATTAACAGTCATCACACTGTCACAACAGCAACATTAAACCAAGCTCATAAACAATACGAAAACAGCAAAAACAAAAGCAAACAAACAAAATCTCACGTCTCATCATCCTCTGATTTAATTAATACAATTTCACAGAAACTTATGAAAAACTGAATTTTGTGGGTAATGTCAAAGTAGTAATCTTTTGAAGCTCTAGACTTATATTCAATACACCCGTTGCCTATTCATGAAAATGCCAAAGATAACAAGGTCAAAATTAAGGTCCCATTGGAAAAACAGCTTAATTAAGCTATTTTAAAAAAAATATTTAAATAAATTGAAAATAAGCTATATATAAGCATAAACTATTTTTCATAAGCTATCCTGAGTAGCTTATGAAAATAAGCTCAAAACATAAGCTGTTTGCAAACATAAGCTCTCCCAAACACGGGCTATGCTATCAGATAAGCTCAAATAAGCTCTTCCAAACGGGGCCTAAAACTTGTCCACTCACAAACACAACTAGAAATTACAACATAGTCTTCAATTTCATCATACACACAGAAACTCAAACCCACCCACACAAGCAAACCTGCAAAAGCTACAATCTTTTTCTTATAGTTGGAATATATCATGAAAAGGGGGTAATAGCAACCTTTACTATAAACTAAAATAGAACAAAATTTTCAAACATTCAAATTTCAACAAAGCAAACATTAAAACAAACCCTAAAACAAATTCCAATACATTTTCCATTGATTTGAGACAATCTCAGTAAAAAAAATCAAAGCGATCAATAGTGTGGTATGGTGAAAATCAAGCTATTCGCATTGTGAAAATTTGAGTGCTTGTAAATCGGGGTTTCTATTGCATTGCAACATGGATAAAATATGAAAAGAAATTGAAAAGGGAAAAGAAATTTATGGGAGTTAGGGTTCTTACGAGTTGCGGTGGCGCGGAGAGAGCGACGGCGGGGAGAGCGACGGCGAACGAGCACGCACGAGCAGAGTAGCCACGGGTTGTGTGTGTTCTGAGGTGTTTTGGTTTATTTTAAACCTATTGGATTCGGGTCAAGTTTAATGAGTGTTAAAAACCCAATAAAGGAGGACCCATGATAAGGGAGTTCATATACACTTCGATTCGGGTCAAATTTAACATTTTGCGTATCTCTTTTCATAAATATCAAAGGTTTAATAGCACTTTTGATCCCCACGAATGCCTTTTGTGCAAAATGAGTCCCTAAACTTTAAAAATAGTATTTTTGGTCCCCAATGTTATACTCCGTCAATAGTTTTGGTTCCTTTTCCATTTACCGTCAAAAAACTAACGGTTTTGGGGGAAAATCCATTAAAATAATAAAAAAAATCCAGAAACATGTTTATCATCATGTTCATATATGATCTTCATCTTCAACCTCTATCATCTTCAATCCTAAAAACCCTAAGTTCAAAAACCTGAATTACAAATAGAACTCAGAAATTAAAACTCAAAATACCCACACTTTATCCTCTCCATTAATTAAAACCCAGAATGTTTGTAGATGTGAGGAAACCAGAAAAAAAAAATCAGGCTTGAAGAAGCAGACAAAACCCAAAAACCATAAGTCACCATAACCAAAACTAATTTCTCCCAATCAAACATTGGTGGGTTCCATTGCTCGTGAACTCCACCACCAAAATTCTGACTCATGAATTATTCTCAACCCTTGAATTGTTCTTGAAACCCCACCAAATTCTTGAATCAATCTTGAACTTTGCTGGTGCAAAGGAAGAAAAAATCCAGCCTCCTTCTTCAACCTTCATCAACCCATAGAGCAAAATGAAAATCTCAAAATCGTCAATCTCTCCTCTCCTCCCTACCTCCCTCTTCATTACTGCATACCATAACCAAAACAGTAAACCCAGAACCGATTTTCTCCATCCTCACCTCGAAGAGTATAATAGAGAAGAAGAGAAAAACAGAGAACCCACCCACCTCGATCTAGTTTTCTCTCAATATGTGTCCTCTCTCGATTTGGGTTTTCTCTCGATCTGTGTTTTCACTTGATTTGGGTTCCCTCACCACCAAATCTTGAAAAGATTCGACCTTTGCGTTGTAGAGGACCACTAGATCTACTCATTCGGCGCATGTGGGTGAATGGGTAAGCCACTGAGCCAGGGTTGTGAAGAAGAAAGGAAGTGAGATTCATACAGAGAGAGGGACAAGGCTCAAGGAAGAAAAGAGAAAGCGAGATTTGTGAGAGATAGCAGAGAGGAAGCGAGACTCATAGAGAGTGGGATAAGGCTCACGAAGAAGAAGAAAGGATGCTGCGAGATTCATTTTGGATTTTTTTTAAGAATATGATAAAAGATGATTGAATGATGTATGTAGAAGATGGAGAAGTTGATGAATTTTCTGGAAAATCCAGAAACCGTTAGTTTTCTAACGGAATAGGGAAAAGGGACCAAAACTGTTAACGGAGTATAACGTTTGGGATCAAGAATGCTATTTTTAAAGTTTAGGGACTCATTTTGCACAAAAGGCATTCGTGGGGGACCAAAAGTGCTTTTAAGCCAATATCAAATTATTCACTTTTTTTTAAAAGCACTTATTTTTAATACATGTGAAAAAAAGATATATATAAGATTTCAACTTAATTGAACTTGAAAGAGTTTATGATTGAAATGATCCTCATCATCTCACTCACTCACACTCAAAAACCAGCCTGTAGTAACTTCCTTAAAGCACTCTCTTCAAAATTAACATCTTGAATATTGAAAATAATACTAGATATTTAAATTTAATATGCTAGATTTTAGTATTTAACTTTACCAGATTTAAGTGTGTTTTTTTATGTCAAACAGCACTTACAACATGCGAGAAAAACTCTCTAAGAGTGCTATAACAATGCACACATACATAAGAAAATTAAGCACAAGCATGCACACTCTGCTGACAAACCAGCAAATAACATGAAGTAAAACCTTAAGAAGTCATTCAGAAGTCTTAGAAAACCCCAAACGCCAAAGAAGCTAAATGGCTTCTGAGCGAATTGAATAAAATATTTTAACCAGTGCTCCCAAAGGTAACTCAACCGACTCTGCCGGAGTTGTAGGCAATGCTTCTATCAAGAAAGCCCAAACATGGCTTCAACGGCACAAATGGGGCCAAACAAGTAGCTCTGGGGCAACCAGGGGAAGACAGGAACTTTCTGACGATTCCAAACATAGCTCAGCTAAAGCTGAGAAGGAGAACATAGGCATCCAATACAGAGATGGTGGTGAGGGGGCGGAAATCGAGGTGGTTGATGCTGACGGCGAAATCCGGCGAAGGTCACTGTAAGTGTAAGACTCAAGTTTTTGAGTTTAGAGTAAGTGAATAAAATCCTATTCACGATTAGGTTTGATGTATCGTGAAGGGAAAACCTGAACAAGAGTTTACCAAATGAAATAAATTTATGAAGGAGAAAGTTCAGGAAAAGTCTAAGGATTTCATCAAAATCGATAAAAGGTATAGCACGATCGATATATGCTTAAACCTAGGTCAGAAACCCTAGTATATAGCTAGTTTTCACTTAAAGTCACGATGGAAGCTAATTCCAAAAATCTTCAGAGAAAAGTTAGAACTTCTCTTAATCCTTATATGACAATCGTTTCGAGGCGAAACCCTAGAATCTATGAACGTCCGATTCCAATCCTCGGAGGTTTGCCGAAACTAAAACCCTGATAGTTCAAGAAACCTAAAATCAACCGACGATGAAGACTTTTTCTATTCGGAGCTTCAAATGAAGATTCTACACGCGTACACCCATTTCTCTTGATGATTTCAATCTTTCTTCAGAAGGAAATTTTCTATTCCGACATTCGATGCAAAAAGTAACTTATCGGGTAAAATAGTTTTTACACCGACTGCATTAGCCACCTAAAATACAAGGAAACCTCTGTTGAGTTTTGGTATTATGTCGCCAAAACCTATCTTAGAATTCACGGAGAATGAAGCCGGAAAAATCAGAATCGTGAAACTTTCATTTTCCCGCGTTTTGCCAACCTCTATATATAGCATTAAAAACAAGCCTCGAAAACCAAAAATCATACCGATATTTCTTTGAAGAATTAGAAGATTCAGCGGGGAGAATATCGTGTCTAGAATACATTGGAATCAGTAGGAAGAATCGGAAATCACTCTCATATTTTTATCTTAACTCTATGAGCAAAATCCTCCGATATCTAAACAAATCTGTACCGGTTTACAAAATATCTTCTCAAAATATCTTTACAAAATATCTCCCCTAAAATATCTATATCTCCATCCTTATCCTCCCTCACTCTCGACATCTCTCACCCACTCATTTACTCACTCTCCCATTCTGATTTCCGTTCACTCTCTTCACTCCCATCTTCTTCTTTTTCTTTCCCTTCCGGCAGCAACAATTCAACACCATATGGTACCATTACTCCTCCCTTTGGCAACACACGCACACCATGTTCTTCCTATCACAAAGTTTCATTTATTTTCTCCTTCCTTCACGTCTTCCCTGTTGAAGATCACCACCAATTATTTTATCAAGTCAAGATGCACTACTTCTTCTCATCAATCAATTTAACAAAGAAACCATTTTTTCTTTCTCGGTAACACAATCATCATCTCATTACCAGCACCCATTTCTTCATCAAATATTACCACCATATTAATTTTCTACTAGCACGAGTGCAAATGTGCCATTGCCTTGTCTACTTAATTAAATCAAGAAGAATCAGACTTGAGTTTTCACAATTGAAGAGGAGAGGCCGAGAGCAAAGGGAGTAAGAGGATTCAAGCACAGTTTCTTCGTTTCTTGACCGATCGTCGCACTGACAGTTGCTACGCATAGACCTCGAGGTATAGATGCTTTTCCTTACCTCTGATCGTTTTTTCCATAGCTTTTCTCTATGTCTTTCTGTACTCTTAGTTTTGAGGTTTTTGCAAAACTATCCTGAATACTTCATTTTTGATTCTAAACATCTTCCTTATGTACCCAAGAGCATGTTTATCTAATAATACCTCGCCGATTCTCGAAAAACTACCGTCGAGTTTCAATTTTGGTAAAAATACCCATTTTGGGGTAAAGCTTCGTCCTTTGGGCTGGAAACTATCGCCTTAGCTTAGTGCTAGTAGGATTAGTTGTCATAAACGTCGTTGGTGACGTCCCCATCCAATTTGCATCTTGAGATTTCAGTTTTGAAATTCTGAGCTAAAATAATGACCAAAATACCCCTGCGACAGTTTTTGATCCGATAATTTTTCCGAGTTTAGAATACCCTTAGTTACGGCTAATGATAGCATAGGAACCAAGTTTGATCGAAGAAAAATCGAGTCCCTTAATTACCTAAAGTGGCCGAGCCTATAGGGGGAGGAGGAGGAAAATTTCCTTTTCCGAAAACTTGTCCTTTCGCGCTAGATTATCGTACCTCGGATTATGAACTACTTCGAGTAACCTTAGTAAGTATCGATAGCTTAGTTTTCGATAGATTTTGATAGTATTTCTGTGGTTTTGCTTTAAAGGAGCTTTTGAGGAATTTCCTGAGGAGCAACGCTTTGCTTGTGAGGAAGATTTGAAGTTCACCCTGGAGAATCTACAGGTGAGGGCTTCTCACTGAATCTCTAGTTAATGCTTAGGGTCGATGCTTTCGACATTGTTTACTGTTTATGCACCGGATTGTGTGTGATTGGAAAATGTTTTCTGAGGCTTCGGCTGACAATGTAGATGATGCATCTACTGAATGTTTTTGATGATTGACTTACATGCTACGTGCTATGTGGGTAATCTAGGATGTGTGGTGCATGCTTTATATGCTAAGTGCGATGTGTTTTATTCTGAGATGTATTGATATATGAGATGTTGTTGACTGTGATGAGTATTTATGCTTTTGCAATGAGATCTGAGTTTCTGAATGGTGAGAATAGCGGGCAGGTCATGCCGATTTTATTTTGAGAGTTTTGAGAAAGTTTGATAGGACGAATGAGATTCGGGCCTTGTTATGATGTTTAGGGATCGAGACATTCTCTGGTGTCATTTGGGGATTAGGAGATCCCGAGAACTGATAGGATTTGCGATAAGACTAAAAGGATATTATTTTGAAAAGAAAACTCATAAGACATTAAACAACCTCTAAATCTTCAATTAATGATAACAAACTCGAAAGGAAGCTTAGGATGCAAATCTTAGTTTTTGGAAAACGAGAAGTGTCGTCGGATCCAAGTGTTGAGGAGATTGGTAAGTTCTGAGTATGTTGAGACTCCTTCGCTCGTTGAGCAGTTTGTTTAGCCATCCAAGGGATGAGCCGAGAAGCTTCACTGAGGCGTGAGACCTTGTGAATGCGTGATACTCCACTGAGGCGTGAGACCTTGTGGAAAGCATGGATCTTCACTGAGGCGTGAGACCTCGTGAACAGCATGAAGCTTCACTGAGGCGTGAGACCTTGTGAATGCGGGATACTCTTGTACTGTTGGAGCAGCTATGTGTTGTTGGGCTATCCTGGGGATAAGTCCGGGAAACCGTTAGTTTCCGAGAGTGTGATACTCTGTGCTCGTTGAGCAGTTGTGACCATCGGATTGAGATGAGTCGGATGATTTGGAGATCATCGTGGGTTATGTGTTGTTGTGAAGAAGTGTCTTTTGTCGCAGAATCGACTTTACCTTAGGGTAAGCTTTTAGAGACATTAATTTAGCTAGAACACGTGGCGACGTGTCGAGTGAGATTCGGAGACGTTGTTTGGCTAATCACTGCATTGCATGCACTCATTAAGTGGTTTAAACACGGTGAGATGCCGGACCACGGCGGATTCCAAAATGGTTATAAGACTGGGATTTCCGCGTAAGAGCGCTGCTAGGTGACTCTTAGTAGCAGACCGAATGGAAGGCCTTCGGGTTTTATGCTGATCTGGCTACCTTTGTGTGGTGTAAGAGGCACGCGGGCAGAAATGGTCCCACCGTTGCTGGTGCTAGGATTGATCCGTTTGATGCCCATCCGTTCCGGATTGCATATTGGTTGACTGGGTTAACCTGCATATCATTTCATGCAACATGCATACTGACTTAGTTGCTGAGTGTGATTGCTACTTGTTAATTCTATTTGGAACATGTTAAGTGTTATTATTGTCGTTTATGTTATTGTGGAATATGCAACCCTAGGATGTTATCCCTAGCTATAAGCCTAAGTGGCTATTCTCTTATCTATATCTATTAGTGCTATTATTTACGTAATTCTTTGGAGTTGACCCTCGCGTCTTCTGTGTGTGCTTTGGCGGACAAACGTCCATTGTCAGATGTCTTTGGCGGGCTAGTTCATGATGGTTCCCCCTTCGGGAGGAACTAGGGGAGAAGCTGGAACAGGAGCTCATCACGGTAGCGAGAGCAGGACGGAGGATGTACATAGACTAGGTCGTTCTGGATTTCGAATTCGGACGACGATCATGCTAGCATGTAGGTCTTAGTGCTGGTGTGAGCTCCTAGAGATGGGATTAGTGTAGGAGTAGAGTCTAGCTCTGAACATCATTTGCTTCCTTTGGGACAGGGTAGTTTCCCACCTATAGCTTCCCACCGTCACTGGAGGTTTACTCGTGACGTGGCTAGCTACTTACAGCGGGGGCTGTTATATATATTGTATATTAGTTCTATTGTCTTTCACTTTTGGGTTTTATTTAATTCAGTCTTGTCTTAGTTGTTATGTACTTGTGTCTATGTTTATATTATCAACGAAAAAAAATATATACGTTTTTCCGCATTAGTTTTCTTTTTGGTTACTAAAGTGACGCCACCGAAATCGGGGTGTTACAGTAAGACCCAGGATTTTAGAAATAAATAAATAATTAATTTCCAACTCACGCATAGGATTTTATGTCAGCGTGAGAGGAACTTGACTTGTGGTTGATGTTTGGATTAGTATTATGAAGGAGAAAGTTCAAGAAATGACTAAGAATAGTACTATAGTCGCTATAGGTTATAGCACGAGCTTTATTCACTTCCGCCTTAGGGCGAAAGCGTTAGTAAAAGGCTAATCCGCTCTTAAAGCACTGTAGAAGCGGAATTCAAAAATATTCAGAGGATTATAAGAATTTATTTTATTCCTTTCCCTGACGAGTGTTTCGACTCGAAACCCTGGAATGTACGAACGATCGATTTCAATTCTCAGAAGTTTGCCGAAACTGAATCCCTGATAACTCAAGAACCTTAGAGTAAACTGTCGATGAAGACTTTTTCTATTTGGAGCTTCAAACGAAGATTCCACACGCGTGTATCCATTTCTTTCGATGTTTTAGACCTTTCTTCAGAAGGAAGTTTTCTCTTTCGACATCAACTGCAAAAAGTAACTTTTCGGGTTAAATCGATTAACACCGTTAGTGAATCGTTTGCTTAAATTCCAAGAAGCCTGTTTCGAGTTTTGGAATTCTGTCGCCGGATTCTATCTTATAATTCACAGAGGAATGTGCAGGAAAAATCGGAATCGCAAAATTTTTATTTTCCCGCATTTTCCCTCTCCTATAAATAGCTTGAAAAACCAAAAATCCTCACCATTTCACCCATGGAGGCCGCGGCTTGGAGAGGAGAAGGAGGAGGAGAGATTTTTCGTCGTTTCTTTGCTGATCGCTGCACCGACAGTTGCTACTCGAAGACCTCGAGGTATAGATGTTATTTCTTACTTCTGATCGTCAATTCTGTCGCTTTTTTCTATGTCTTTCTGTGCTCAAAGTTTTAAGCTTTTTGTAAAACTGTCCAAATAACTTGATTTCTGTGTCTAAACTTATTCCCTGCATGCCCAAGAGCATGTTTAGCGGATTACTTTTCGCCGAATCTCGTCGAATCACCGCAGAACTTCAATTCTGCTAAAATACCCATTTTTATACTGAGGTTCCGCTTTTTGAATCAAAAACTCTCGACTGAGCTTAGCGTCAGTAGGATTAGTTGTCATAAACGTCATGGGTATCGACCTCATCCAAATTTTTTTTCGAAATTCCGACTTTGAGTTTCCGAGCTAAAAATCTTGACCAAAATACCCCTGTTCTAGTTTTCGATCGGATAATTTTTCCGAGAGTTTCCCTGGCCTAGATATCGCCTAAGAATACCTAGGAATTAAATTAGATCGAAGAAAAAGTTTGGAAACCCTATTTTCTAAAGTGGCCGAAACTTGTTGAAATTGTACCGTGTCCAAAAATAATTTTTGGGTTTGTAGGGCCTGTTCCATAGCGTAGCCCTATCTGTTGTCGAAATTTTGGCTTTGGTTTCGTGTCATTCCGAGTTTTGTAGCTCGAGTTATGCGCATTTTAGCGAAAACATGTCTTATTGTCCATTCGTGCCTAAATGTCGAACTCTAAAGCTTCGAAAGCTTCTTTTTGGGTTTTGTTAGTGTTATTAGTTGTATTGTTTCTTAGCGACTAAGCAATGATACTTTGCTTAAGGTTTGGAACGAGTTGAGCTGAGGAAAGAGGCTTTGGAGCAAGCGGTGAGGTTTCACAACTGAGGAGGACGCCCGGGGAACTTGTTGGGTTCAGGAGCTTTATTTTGGATTGGACTGGGATGTTGAGCTTGGATGGAGAAATTGGCTAAGGTAAGGGCAACTCAGTTTTAGAGCGTCTTTGAGTCTTGCCTGCTTTTATCGCACTGCCTGCGTTTGAGATGAAGATGTTTATATTGATTGGCATTGGGTTATGATTATTGTGCTGAACTGGAAAAATGTTTTCTGGAGGCTTCGGCCGAGTGAACTTATTGAGACGTGTGTCTCCGTTTTCTGAGAGGCTTCGGCCGTTTACTGGTTTCTGTCATTGAACTGAGTTGGTATGCAATTGAGTTGATTTATGTTCGTTGATAATAGGAATAACATGTGGTTACTCTGAATTGATCATTTGCTGGGCATTGTTGTTGACTGACTTGGCATATAGGCTTTGGTCCTTAAGTGGCAATGAGGTGGGTGTGGTCCTGCGTGATTGTCCCGTCTTTCGAGGCGTTATAAAGTGGCAATGAGGTGGGTGTGGTCCCGCGGGATTGTCCCATCTTTATAGATGTTCTAAAGTGGCGATGAGGTGGGTGTGGCGCTAAGTGGCGATGAGGTGGGTGTGGTCCCGCGTGATTGTCTCGTCTTTCGAGGCGTTATAAAATGGCAATGAGGTGGGTGTGGTCCCGCAGGATTGTCCCGTCTTTCGAGATGTTCTAAAGTGGCGTTGAGGTGGGTGTGGTCCCACGCGATTGTCCCGTCCGTAGTGACGCTAAGTGGCGATGAGGTGGGTGTGGTCCCGCGTGATTGTCCCGTCTTGAGAGACGATATTGATCGATCCATTTTGGTATAAGCATATAGTTGCATTATAGGGCACTAACATCTGATTTTGTTAATACGTGATTTGATTCTAGGTTGATTGATTATGTTTATATATATATGATTAAATTCTATGTTGTTGATTTTGCTATATGCGTTATTGGATCATATTGTGGAGCCTGTGTGGCATACTGTGTGGGCCTTGTGCCGTTGTGTGGAGCCTGTGTGGCATATTGTGGGGCCTTCGTGGCATATTAAGTGGCAGATCAATGGTTTTCGTTCCAGGTGACTGTCCCGTCTTGCGAGACGCCTTTGATTTGACATGTCTTGGTAGTCACACATAGTTGTACTACAGGGCACTTATATATTGGATTTGATTTGATTTATATTGTTAAGATTTTTTATATCTGATTTGATTTATATTGTTGAGGTTGTGGATATCTGGTTTGATTTTATGTTGTTAATTTTGCTGATATCTGATTTAAATCTATGTTGTTGATATCTGAATTAAATTTAGGTTGATGGATATATGTCGTTATCTATCTTGAATTAAGTTGCTAGCTTATGTGCCATGTCACGCACTTAAACTTTGATAACATGTTTTTCCCTTTTATACGTGGTAATTGCATGGAGTTAACCCTTTATGTTTGCTACTTGTTGTTTGGGCGCTTAACGCTATTAGGCGATGGAGAATCTTCGATGGAGCTTGACCTTTGTACGAGTCGGAGAGGAGAACTTGAAGAACTGTGGAAGACTTGAAGAATAGAGTCGGGTGTAGAGTTAAAGCCTTGAGTTAGAGAGCTAACCATTATTGGTTTAAGCTTGCATAACGATTTTAGAAATTTATATTTGGGGTTTCGGGTACTCGCCTTGTTCAAGGCTTGATGTAAATCCCTTTGTAGTTGGGAGTATGCATGACATGTTTTGGAAATACATTTGAAAAGAAAAAAATATACTCGTGTTTATACATTCTTTTGGAAAATATTGCATATTTATTTTATCAGATTGTTACCGTAACCCCTGAAATTCGGGGCGTTACAGTCACAGATCTGCTGGAGGGTGAGGAAACAGATGGTGACAGCGGTGGTGGACTCAGATCTGGCACGGCGGGAGAACGTGGTGGTCGTAGATCTTTTGATCTAGGAAGAAACCGACGGTGGTGGTAGTGGCCACATATCTGGGACGGCGAGAGGGCGGTGGTGGTCGGAGATCTGATGGAGATGGAAGAAACGGCGACTGGGCGACGGTGGTAGCAGATCTGTTGCGAACGACGGCGTACTGTGGTGAAGGAACAGCGGGGGAGAAGGTGGTAGTGGCAAGACAATGAGAAAGCAAAAAATCCACTTATTTGGGTAATAAAACCACCTATTGTGGTAGAAAAACCACCTACTGTGGTAGAAACTCACCTATTGTGGGAAGAAAACATCGACTAAGAATATGAGAAAGACTCCCTAGAGGAGAAGGAACCCCCCCAATGAGGAGGACCCCCAAAGGGGGTGGAGGCGCTGCTACCAAGTTTCTTGCCCTAGCTAGCACAGCGAAAAAGTATGTCGTTCTTTTGATTTAATGTTTTTATCTTCTGTAAGGCATTCTGGTAAGATGATGGCCAGAGCCATAGATAGCATAAGGCCATTCAAGCCCATGCCTAAGCCCCCATAAAAATTAAATTTTTACTACTTGTATAGGCCCAAGTAGTTGTAGTATACCTACTTGCCCAGCTCCAAGTCCTATTCTCAAAAAACCCAACATATGTTTTAGCTTTTCACGGGAAACACCAAAACAAAAGAAAAGAGTGGAAAAATTATAATGTATAGATTTCGACATTTAATGTATGAGATTTCTACCAAAATAAAAAACAAAGTAAAAGTGGAAATTTTTTAATTAGAATTCTCTCTCACGGGATGCAACGATTTAGACATTTTTTTTTGAAAGTGGGTAATATATTAAAATCAAAGAGTCATAGAGGCTAATACATCCGAAGTTACCAAAGGAACTAAATCTGACAGAACCTCCTCAATCCAAACAGCGTTGGAAATTTTTGAGGAGTTCTTAGCTAAGAAATCAGCTACCAAATTATCGGAACGATGAACAAAAGACAAATCAAAGCTACTAAAGGAGGAGATCATTGAAAATACTTTTTTCTTGCAAAAAAATTGAGCAATGTTTACGCTAAGTTAGTCCGCACATTAGCACTAAAATTTAGCATAAAGTTTACTGAAGTTCATTGTTTTTTTTAGTAATTAGATGTACAACCCTAGTTTCGAATTACAAACACTATTTATTGAGTTAAAGTAAAAAACTGCGACTTGAATCCTACTTGACATCACCATGAAGCTTGATGACCAAAATAAGAAGACATCACCATGAAGCTCTCAAACATGGGTAACTGCTTTTGGATATGGGCAAGTGCTTCTCCCTTTATGGATGTTATAAACCTCCGTTAATGGACTTGGTTGAAGTGATTCGAGTAGATTTGGAAGCTTGAGACTTAACTTGATCTAGAAGACTTGAGGCTTTGCTCTATCTTGAGCTATCCTTCGAGTTGATCTTGCAAAGTCGTGCTTGAACTAGTTCTAGATATTGGCCTTCGATTTAATCCTAAATATTTTGTACATTCAATTCTACTTTTTCTTATACGTCTGTTTCTTGTAGTTTTCACTTCAAGTTCTTTAGTTTATTCTGGTATTTAAAATCACTATTTCTTCTAAGTTCTTACCATACAATTTGTTCTTCACTACGTTTGATCAGTGCTCATTAGAGCATCTATATCTATATGTTTTACAAAAGAAAATCATTATGAGAGAGACTTTGCTATTGTGTTATTACCAGAATCAATCTACTTCTAGAATAGTTCTCCCAACCAAAAGTCTAATGGGTCACATCCACATCTATATATTTTATAAAAGAGAATCACTATGAAAGAGACTTTGCTTATGAGTCATTACCAAAATCAATTTGCTTCCAGAATAGCTATCACACTAAAAACACCTAGCGTGTCACGTTCTCTCACAGCCAAAATCTAATGTGTCGCACTCTCCTTCCTAAATAGTTGTATACTTCACCTTCTTCTCTCTCCCACTAACTTCTCCCCTTTGTTTTCTCTCCCCCACTATCTTCCCTCATTAAACAATAAGCAGGCCTACATTTTTCTTTCAGCTTCTACTTTCAGAATTTATGAATTTGAAATTCAATTCAAATTTCTTTATGTTTCCATGTGCAGACCATTATTTCTTCCACCATGTATACTGTCATTATGAACCTACACCACTTTCAAGTTTCACAAGCTCTACCTTCCAGCGGATTTTGGCGAATGCAACAGAGAGTGACAATTGGAGCAAATGACAATGTCGTTGTGGAAGGTAGAGCTGATGAAACTTGAAAGTGGTGCAAGTTCCCAATAAATGTTATGCATAGTGGAGGCAATAATGACTTGCACATAGGAAATAGAAAAAATTTGAATTTCAAATTCAAAAATTCTAAAAGAAAAAGCAGAAAGAACAATGTAGGGCGGTTTAATGAGGGAAGATAGTGCGAGAGAAAACACACAGAAGAAGTTAGTAAGAGAGAGAAGAAGGCGAGTGGAGTACACCTACTTAGGAGGAAGGAGATGTGACACATCAGATTTTGATTGAGAGAAGCTGGGAGCGCGACACGCTAGATTTTTGTCTGGAGAACTATTCTGAGTGCAGATTGATTTTGATAATGACACATCAGTGAAGTCTCTATTATAATAATTCTCTTTTATAATATATAAATATTACATATCACATATCACATCTCTCATTTACTTTACCTCTTTTCTTCCAATTTATCTCCACTTTCTCAATGAATGGTAAATGAAACTTTATTCCTCTTTTTTAAGGCATCTTGTTTTAACACTAGATAATTACCTGTGCGATGCACAGTCGCAATTATTTTAATAAAAAAATATGTATTAGATTATATTTTATATTTAGTTGTTTTCCGATGTATCAAAAATGGTTTATAATTGATTAATAATTGTAATGCATTGATTATTATATAAGTAACTTTAATTCTCAGTATATTATATTTCATCTAATGTTTATATTTTTTAACATCTAATTGTTCATTTCCATATATGAATAAACAGTACAACATATAAGATACCTCCTACCGCTAGTGAGTTAAAACTGAATTGAGTGATTTTATAAAGAAAACTGATAGTAATTATGCACACACATTAAATTAAAACATTGTTACACAATGCATAACTATTTCAACAAATATTGCTTCTTTTGTGTTAAATGAACTAAATATGAATATAATTTTTTTAAATGGTTTGACTATTTATTATTAAAATTGTTATTCACTAAAAAATGAATTTACTTCATTTTGTTATTACAAAGCGTTAACTATTAATTATATATAATAATTCATATATAAGGAAAAAGTTTAGAAATAAAAACATAAAGACCCAAATTAAATTAAAACCCAATATAATCTGTAAATTGAAATATCTAATAACATAATGAGTCATCTCCATGATAATCGATGACTGATAAAACAAATTTCGATAATCAAAATCAAAACAAATTATGTACCACCACACCTCACGAGGAGTGATTTCCATGGCAATCGATGAATACTATCCGAAAAAACAATACATAATTCGAATTGAAGACAAGGGTGAAGAACAAAGGAATTGATTTTTTTTACGGAAGATAAGAAAAGGGGAAACCTAATTTGGATCGTGTTTTGAACAATAGAATAAGACTTAACCCTATTTTAAATCTTATTCCAAACCTAAACTTATGAATTTAATTACCTAATTATAACTATTAATTATTTTTAAAATTTGACTAAATGTATTTAATTTCCTCCTGTAAACAAATGACTCGATTATCAAACAAAAATTACTTGTTTAAATAATAATTTGTTTTACAACTCTGTTCCCTAATGAGCTATTACTTAACCCAAATTATATCATAAACAAATTTAATATGCAATCTTTTCCTACTCAGAATTAAATAATAAAAATTAAAGATTTTTTTCTACCTAATGACTACAATTTGCAAACGCAAGAAAGCTGACAAAAAGGTACAATTTTTACATAAACAAACTATGAAAAGTATATCTGTAATAGGAAAAACAATGTAAAGGGCGAAAAAGTACCCCAAATCATGACCTTATGGTGCACCAACACTGCAACACACATGTTATAAATCTCTCTTAGTGAACAGTAGCAAGAAAGTTATCCCTTTGTAGTGTTTATAGATAGATTGTGCAGAGAACTATTCAGCAATCTTCGTTAGCATGCTAGATAAAGTGTCAACGACATCAGGTTCATGTTTTATCGAAAATCATTACTACATATTTGCAGTATCAAAAATCATCACTACTACATAATCCAAAAAATTATATCTTTGAGGCATATCAAGTCATAAAGCAGATTGGGTGCTTGAATTTTCTATAAATCTCAAGCTACAGAATTGAAGAACTTGAGCTATTATCAGTTTGTACACTTTTCAGCAATCCAGGATTACAGACAGCACCTATTAACCCCTCTTTTAAGTTACCAGACTAGATGGCTTCAATTTCCCTTGTGAAATGGGTTAGCCTGAAACAACCGATATACAGTTGCAAAAACCAAAGGGTTCGACCAATATGAGAATATGACAAACAAGGGTAATTAAGGTTATTAATATAACATTAATTTTCATACGAGGGAAACAACAAATTTCAGCTACAAAAAATCACAGGTCATGGATAGCATACTCCTTATGTTCAACCCATTTTCAAAGCGTCCGCTGGTGACTTCAGCAGCTTCTTTAGCGACTCAACTATTTTAGCAAAAGATGGGCGATCAGCTGGGTCACTGCCAAAAAACAGAGCAAGTATCAGGAAGAAATCATTGCTACATGTACAGAAGGATGCAATAAACAAGGGGAATAAAACATGAATTATGATTGTTTCTTCCTTATTGAGTATAAGGTTCTCTGTAGGTGAAATTAGTATGACATGTCGTCAAATAGTCATTTTAGCAGTTTAGATCAGAAGCAAAAACTGCTAAAATCAATATGAAATCAGTGACAGCAAATTGTTAAATGCTGGCCTTCGATTTTACTAATCCAATACTAGATATTTCAAAATGGAATTCGATCAACTAACAATCGAAAATAACACCAGGTGCAGAACACAAATTGGCCCAACCAATCCTTACAATCATCTTTTAGTGCCACTAGATATATAAAGACTTATACATATGGTACCTAAATTCTCACCACGTTGCCAGGAGTACACATAGGCTTTGCAAACAATTGGGACCAAAAGGATCAATGGATCATTTGTATTAATCATATTGAAAATTACTAGAAAATATGACATGACAAACACTTACTCAGCCCAACAAGATTCCATGAGGGAGGCCAACACTGGGGAGATGTTTGGAGGGATGGCAAGCCTCCTATTCTGGAAAGCAACTGCTCCTACCACCTGAGAGCACAAATGAAGATCATCGTATTAAATTCACATGTAAACTTCGCAGATTTCATTTTGCCATGCACTTCTTTGAAACATGCAAGTTCACATTTATACCTCTCTCCATTGTATGTCTTATTAAATTGACAATTTCTTGAAAATGATACTTATTACCATAATGAACACATCAAGTAAATATATCAAGTTTAAGCACCTGAAATTCAGACCTTAAATATAAAATAAATTTACCTGGGCATGGCTAAGTCCACTCCATGGTTGTTGCAGGGTCACGAGTTCCCAAAGGATAACTCCATAACTGAAAACATCAGACTTCTCATTTGTTGGTTCTCCACGAAGAAATTCTGGAGCCATCCACTCAGGCTGAAAATAAAATTAAGAGAGTTATTCACTTATTGAAGGTGAGGTACAGCGAAGTGAAAATCCTGCAAAATATTAATTGAATGACCATTTCAATTAAAACAAATTTGCCTCTTCATCTCACCAACATGAAGTATCTACTATACCAGATGATATAAATGATACAAGTTTTCTCCCTTAAACCGGGGAAAAAGACAGATTTCCCACCCAAACGACCAAACCAAACTAACAGTTTAAATCAAACAATTTACAATCATAAAACCAATTTGAACGGTAATCAATCGTCTATCTAAAACATGATCATATCATTTGATTTTAATGGCAACTTGACTGGGGAAGGTTAATAAAAAGTAACAGAACTTCTCTACTAGAATCAAGGTTCACACATGTACAGGGAAATTTGCTGAACTTTGGTTGGAAGCCGAAGCACTGGACTGTGAACCAGTCAGAGAATTAATTGGAAGCAGAGAACTGGAACCCTAGAAAGTTTATATGATTTTTCTTATGCACATAACCTGAGTGCAAGAGACTTACCGTTCCAGCAACGGATTTTGATGATAAGAAAGTGTTTGCCTTAAATCTGGACAGTCCAAAATCGCACACCTGATCATGAAATGGGGAGAAAAATCATATACTGGCAAACAATTTTTAAAAATTTCAACTGCTCTTATCAGTTTAATGGTACCTTCACAGTCCAATTTTTATCTACTAACAGGTTTGGGGATTTGAGATCCCAGTGTACAATAGGAGGCTTCAGATTATGGAGATAATTGATCCCTTTGGCCTGCAACCAAACCAATTAAACACTATCCAGAATATAATTCACTGATTTGACAAAACAATATTATCTGGTACAAACCACGTCTAAAGCCATCCGTAATCTTCTTCTTGGATCCATAATTTCACCAGATGCTGGCCTATGTATCAGGCGGAATAAACTACCTCTGTCAAAAATGCACAAGAACCAATAACAGTTAGACACTCAAAATCCTTATGCATCTGAATTCAATAATACAGTTAACTATGACAAATTTGGATGTCTTACCTAGGTAAATACTCTGTCACTATAGATAGGTGGGGATGTTTTGTAACCGCACCCATGAAGAGCACCACATTTGGATGGCGGACACGTTTCATTATGGAAACCTGAAGCAATGGAAATAACAACTTCAATATTAACTTGCTTCATTTTATCCCTACAGCGAAGGGAATCATTTTGTCCTTACAGAGAAGGGAACAGAGAAGGGAACTTCCTAATGAGAATAATTGATGATCAGCTGTGTGTAATTTGCGAAAATAGGCACATTGGTAGTTTGTGTAATCCATTTTATGAAGATTACTAACCTCTCTAAGGAACTCTTTCAACTGATCATCATGGAAATTCTGAACCGTCAAAACCTTCACAGCAACATCCTGCATTTTTAAAACAATGGATAAATGCACCAAAATGGTTAAGAATAAAAAATAGTAATAAGCTGTATCCAAAATATGCATTCAAGCCTTCAAGGAGCTAATACAAAATGCGTCAATGATAAAATATAATCAAGTCATCTTGGCAGCTATATGACATCAATACAATAGGCTTAAGAAACGTAGATACTGAAAGCATTATAATGCAACAGTAATAAACTTAAATGTGCACAGAATGCAGCAAATATCAGCATGATAGAATACTTACTGATCCATGCCATTCAGCGCGATACACTGTCCCAAATGATCCTGCATAGAGAAAAGAGCATCCACATTTAGAGTCACCATATCTCTTGGGTTCCTTTGAAAAGAAGAACCAGGGGAAGCAGAAAATTTACCAGCACCAATACGCTCTTTAATTCGTAAATCATCCCATGATATCTCAAGCCAGTCCATTGCAAGTGATGGTTCAATATTCAAGTATCTTGGGATATTCCCAACACCGTGGTTTTCAAGTCTATTGTTAACCTGTTCCTGTTCTGACTCCCTGGATGAGCTCAGCACAGAATCATTTAAGTTACTTTTTACTGCAAAGTTTCCCTTTACAATGAGCTTATTGTTGGAAGTTTCTTGTTCTATAACTAAATCTGTACCAAGCCTAGGATATTCATGTAATGATGCTTCATAAGTTGGAATAAAAGCTTCAGAAACACCTTCATAAATAAGAGGAAAGATTAATAAGCCTAAAGTCACATTTGTTGCCATTCCCTTTCAAACCAAAAAGAACTAGAAGTGGTTCTGTACCTCTAAAAGTTTGATCAACTGAAGCATAAATGGAACCATTGTTAATTTTGAGTGAATCACTTTCGTTAGCTTGCTGACTTCCCTGTACGCAACCTGTGAGAGATTGAGAAACAACTAAGAACAACGTGAAAATAGGAATGATCTCTGCAAAATTAAGATTTACAAAAACAGAACTATTCGAGCATACAATTCCCTGTCCTCAATAGGTGTCAATCTTGAATTTCGCAACCAACTACGTTCCAGAAGCTCGGACAGAAAAAGGCCAAAGCACCTTTAAATGCATGTATCATAAAAACTTAGGATTCGGCCGCGTGGGAAAAAGCAAAAGAAAGTTTAAATGTGTTTGAAATAGGTGTAGGTAGATCTTAAAATTTTTAGGCAATGAAATTTGAAGCATGTGGCTCATACTTGCTTGATGATGTAAAATAGCTTAATTTACTTTGTGCAATTTGCACCGTTTCGCAAATCAATTGGCCATTTTTTGTGATATACCACTCATACTAAAGAACCGACCTGGTAAAACTATTTATGCTATTCTACAAGTGAGGTTTAACTGATATGCAACTGAATGACCATGAATGTATCAAGGCTATATAGATTCTGAACTTAAAATAGAAATAGCTCTAAACAATGGACCAAATTCCCAGATATATAAAGCACAAGATACCTGAATATAGGCTACTTTCAGGAATAACAGAACTGTGGTTTAAACTTATAGATTGAGAAGAAGCTGCACCATCCACATACGGTGATTGAGATTCTCTCAAATGAGAAATTTGAAATGGGGAAGGTATCGAAGATGCATATGCTCCGTTAATTGAGGAATCTGGCCCGGTGATGTTTCCTGGTTCCCCAACCAGATCAACAACATATTCCCTGTTTAAAAAAGAAATTATAGCACATAACAAGGAACTTAGCGCAAATATGGCTTCATGATGAAGTAATTTACAGAACTACCACAGTAAACTATACAATGTTAAATAAGTTAGCAGCTGCACACTACTATCCTGATATGAGCAATCCAAACAAAGAGATATAGTTATACTAATACCACTCATACAACTTATCCATGGTGAAGATTATCAAAGGCCCAGAAAACTTAGATGACCAAAACCCCAGATGTATTAACATTAGAGTACATGAACTTGGTTTGAGACATGATTGGTTTCATATACTATCAAAACTCAAAGGACATACACAGGAGCTGCAAGGGTAGCCATTGCACTAACCTTGAGAGCTGTCTGTCATCTTTAATCTTGACAAGGATAGATGATCTATGATCCGTAGCGCAGTACCTGCAACCTCGAGCAATGCGACACGGCAAACCTATATAATCCGCCAATCTCTGCATCCTCAAAACAAAACAACAAAGGCAACATATTAATTCACCCTCCACTTAAGGCATCTAAATAATTGATAACAACAAAAAATGAACAAATCATTCACCTTGAAGAGAATCGCGCGATGCCTACATATTCCCGCAGATACATTACCAATTGGAAGCACAACACAGTGGTGAAAGTTCTTCAACCTCTGACTAACCAACTTCCACTGCTTCTGCAGATCTCCTTGCTCCACCGGAAATGAACCCCTTCACGCATTCAAACACCAAACAAACAAATCAATCAATCAATTAAACAAACAAACAAACAAAAAACATGCTATTGATATTGATCTTGATCTTATCTTACCCCAGACAAATAGCAACAAGTTTTCCCAGCTGCTCCACCAGCACCAATGCATTCTCAGAAGCTGAGTACAACTGTTCAGCTTTATCATGAATCTCCTGAAGCCGAGAATCCTCACGTCTATCAATAAGAACCACCTCAATCGAACTCTCACTCGGTTCAACCGCCTTAAGCGCCATCAGAGTTGGTAAGCACTTCCCTTCTTCCTCCACATCATTGCACATCAACCACAAGTAAGGATTCAGCCCCAAAATGTTGTAGAAACCGTCAGAAATCTTGTCAGTGTAGGACAAGCACCCCGTCACCTGAAAAGCAAAACGCAAACAGTCTCAGAAGAAATCAAGCAATGTCGTTTTCTTTCTCCATGTTTGGTTCAGTGATCGTACCCACAAACGACGCGAAACCGATTCAACGTCACACGTTTCGAGCCCGGCGTCGAGAGTGAGCACCGGCTCGGAGGCGAGGGTGGCTAAGAATGTGAGCCTCTTCGCAAACGCCATTTGCAGATTGTAGCTCTCTTTGTTCTTCAGCGCGTAACCTTCATTCTCGCGTTTTTTTTCTTCTTTCTGTTGTTCCTGATTTCTCGCTTCTTCCGCGGCGGCGGTGGCGGCGGAGATGACTCGAAACGACGACGTGGTATCATCCTTGGTGACATCGCTGGAAAAGGTGGCCGTGCCATCATCCAGAGTGAACAAGCTACTCCCGCTGGAAAGCCGCGGCAGCGAGACCTGCCGGTCAACGGAATCCTTAACCGGAACCGGCGGCGGGAGAAGAGCTTCACCGTCGTCAACATCATGGCGGTTACGGTGGAGCTTGAGGCGGTGTCCCGGCCGGTGGTGGTGGTGGTGGCGGTTACTACTTTTGTTGTCCCGGAGAAGAGACTCGCAGAAGGCCTCAACCTGTTTATGCTTGCCTCGGACGGTGTTGAAGAGGTCAGACACCGCCGCAGCCCTTTGGGAGAAAAGGACGTCGCCGTCAGCTTTAGAAGCTCTCGACAACTCGTGTCGAGAGCTTTTCGGTGCGGCGACGTCGTTTTCAACCCCAAAAGTCGTATCTGATGATTTGACGGTGCCAACGACTTTTTGCTTCTCGTGATCTAATATCTTCTTTTGAGATTCATTCAACCCTCGCTCCGGAAACTGCCTTGGGAAAATGTAAGTAGCTCTGTGAGGCATTTCTTTTCTTTCTCGTGTTCACCCAATCAACGTGATCTCTCTAACCGTTTTTTCTCCTTTTTCACTCTAACCAGCACAGAAGATATGACACTACACGCTCGCAAATCGCACTCACTCACGTGTGAATGAATCAATCAACCACCAGTTTCCTCCTTCTTCTTCACCACCGACGTTTATTTTTCGTAACAATAACTTCCGTCACCACCGTCGAGCAGTTTCTGATTCTGATATGAAACAAACGCAGAAAATTAATTACACTTACAAACTCGCGTTTGAATCTAGCATGTGCGTCCACGATTTTTCAGAGGAAGCTAAGGTGGTGGTGGTGTTTTTGAAACTAATAAGCTGAATCTAATAAACACTGATTTGATTGAAGGAATCGCGTTTGTGAGGCGGTGGAAGAGTAAGTGGGAGAGAGAAAGTGTGTGTGAGTGAAGACGGTGTGAATGAAAATGAGGATGAGAATGGGTCTAAGTTTTTGTGTTGTATGCAGCTCTGGTGGTTGAGTGTTTTGGTTGGTTGTGAGTGACGATCGACGCTGTAGTATTTTATGCAGAAGAAAGACGATGCAATGAAAGTTGAGGGGTCATGGGCATTGGATAAAAAAATGTTCAGTTTGCATGCTAACGTGCGCTTAAGGGGTCAGTGCGCGCAATCGTGATAAGGTGACACGTATAATAACTGCCAATCGTTTTGCGACATGTAAGTGATGCGGGTGTACTGTGCGCACCTGTGTGTATATTAACGGCTGCTGGAACTGCGGGTTTACTTGAGAGCAGTATAGGAAAAGGAAAAAAGGTTACCTTACTTCCAAGAAATTTTTGTTAAGATACTTCCAAGATAGTTGTTCTTACATAAAACAAAAAAATTAACCTTATCTAAATTTATATATAATAAATAATATTAATTTAATGTAATTTATTTAAAAATATATAAATATCATTAATAGAAAATACTTTATTTAGCGCCGGTTCCGATGCGGATACTAATGGGTGCTTATTTGTCTAAATCAACTCAAAGTCTGACGCTAAGCATTGAAATTCAATTGTGCTACACTTAAATCTAATGATGGCTTATGTTACACTAAAATAGTAACATACAAAATAGAGTGATTAGTGCACTTTTATTGCTCAAGTAATATAGGAAATGCAAGTCACACTTATTGTACCCAAAGGACTAAGTAAATATTTTATTTAAAATAGTAGACTCATTGTCTAGGCAATCAAAAGGTTAAATGTGTGTGCGAGAAAGTAAATAAAGCAATTAAAATAAGAAAAGTTCAAAGAGAGAGTAGATTCAAGATTAGTACATTATTAGATCTCAATTTATATATTCTACGTATAATTTATATAAAAGCTAACTATACTTCTCAAGTGCCAACTATATATGTCGCTACCTAACTACAACCATCATGCAGGCGTGATTGCTTGAATATGGGTTAAAAGGTAGAATCTACCTTAAGACTAAGAGGTATTTCATTATCTAAATATAGGCTAGTTGAAGGCATATAAAACTACTTATAATCCTAAAATATCCACCAATAGTGATTCTTTATTTACTACCCACACTCGATTCCTTCCTAGTTCAGTTAAATCAACCTCTCTCTGCAAGAGAGAATTCATCGCTAGAGATTAAGATTAGTTACTTCGTAGATAAGTGCAAATAAAAAATACCAATTATAAAAAGAAAACTAAACAATAGAATATATCAACAGAGTTCACATTATCAATTACATCGTAACTTTGAGAAAGATATTTAATCAATCATTATATATACACATGAAAAACATAGAAATCCTAATCATGGATAACATCCTAGATACAACATGAAGAGATAAACCAATGAAGGGTGCGTTCTCCGTCTTCAATCTGCCTCCGAAGTGGTTTTCCTCTTTCCTTTGCCTCCACGACACTTCATGGTCTTCCTCCTCGAGTTAGAATGTGTCTCTATAAAGTTCTAATGGCACATGAACCTTATATAATGTGTTTGGACCTGTTTGGATGTTGTTTTACGAGCTATGAAACCTCCATGAGTGTGGCCCTTAAAAGTCACAATTGTGCTTAATTTATAAATCAGAACCATGACCTTTGGCAATATCCTCCACGGTTGTGGCTTCTTGTTTAGGTTCGTTCTACCATCACACACATTTTCTTGACGATCCTGCCAGTCAAATGAAGATTTGAAAGTTATGAACAATAAATCCAAAATTTATCCTAATCCAACGGTTAATAAATTCGCACATGACATTCTACGGCGAGTGCTCAAACTAGACAACTTGCTAAATTTACCAAATGTTTATTTTTGCCATCCTTTTACCTGTTTTTCCACCATTTTTCTCTTGCCCCCCCCCTGGACCTGTTATTGCAAATATATCATAAAACACATGAGTTCTACAAGTATAATGCATGGTAGTTAGTATCGTGCGAAAATCAACCAAACGATACGTATCCCATGAATGTATCTTTTGTGTTCGTATTGTGACCTGTATCGCACGTATCGCATGAGTATCGCTGGAATCGTATCGTGAGCGGAATCGCACGATTCAAACACGAGACAGTTTCTTTAAAAAAAAAACGGTTTTTCAAATGTTGTTTCATCTTACTCTCCTAGAAATTAGGGAGTGGACATTTAATTTCATTAAAAATTAGTAAACCACCCTAAAAAGTGATGTTTTCTTTGATTCTTACACCGTTTCACGTTCAACTTCAGCAGCCCTTTCTCTGTATCACGTTACCTTGCCCTCTGTTTCACGAAATTATTTTCCTATCTTCTATTTGCCTGGCTGCCCCTCTTTTGCTGTTCCTATGTTTCACGGTTGTTGGCTTGGTGTTCCTCTATTCACAGTTGCTTCTTGCTGCCCCTGGTTTGCCTTCTTTCAAGTTGCCTTGCCTTGCTTCTTTAGTCATTTTATTGATGTTTAGTACTTTAGTCTGGCTTATGGCTTGGAATTAGGTTGAACTTGAACTTTGTGAGACTATTTTTCTACTTATGACTTGGATCTTTGATTATTTTAAACTATATTTATATGATATATTAGTATATTATTTAATTTATGACTTAATTTTTTTTGTGTCCGTATCTTACGATACACGTTACGATATGATACGCGACACAGAATTAGGGTCTAGCGATACGTATCTCGATTTGACTACCTTGGTATAATGCAATATCAAGGTGGAAAACTATATGAAAAACATGGTAAACAGTGTGTATTTTATATGTGCATAAGCCTGTCCCCAATTAAAGTCGATTTAGGCCAAGGGCCAATTTCGTTATAAATTTGATTTGTTTGTCATGATGGGGTTGAAAAGCTTGTAATTCAGTTTGCAGCGTTCGTGATTCTTACTATTAAGAGTGATCATTTAATTTGATGTGATGACTCTAAGGTCCCTAAAAATTTGACAAACGGATTTGTGTGAGACATTTCTGACACATTTGTTTGTAGCGATTTTTAACCACTAAATGCAAAAAATAAAAAAACAATTTTAGAAAAGGTTATGTAAACACACAATTTTGTGGAGGGATTTTTACAGTGTTCTCAAATCGCTAAAAGAGTAAAGAAAATTAAAACGTTTAGCGGAAATTTAAAACCCTTCCTAAATAAAATGAAATTTTGTGATAGTTTGTGCGTTAGAAAAAAGCTTTTTTAGATAACTTGTAGACACAATTCGCGTGTTTCAATTAGAGCTTATCCAATGCAAGATTCTTAATTCTTATTTCTAAGCTAAGAACTAAGAACTGAGTTCTTAACCATTGGAGCGGTTTGACGTGGAGTTATTAGTTCTTAAAAATAAGAACCAGTTCTTATATTAAGGAGTTTTATTTACTTTTTGAGCTCTTAACATAAAAAATTTTTTTTTTCTTTCATTCATCAACTAATATTTAATTTAAGTATTGAATTCACATTTAAATTTAAACCAAAATTATATGAAAATAAAAATATTAATATAATGGTATAGTGAGATCAAATGAATAGTGATATGAACTAAGAACTCACGGTTGGAGCAAAATCTGCAAAAAGTTAGTTAAACACATGTGGCAGTACGAGTCTATATGAATAATGTTAAAAATTAAGAACTATAAATCTAATATTGGAGATGCTTTTAGCGGTCGTTGTTGCCATTTGCAGTTTGTTGAATAAACATTTTTTAATATATTGTTAATGTTAAGGCCATATACAAACATATACTTAGATACATTCAAAAGTGTGCATAACCCACTAACTTCTAGTTGCTTAAAGAAGAAGCAGAACGATAAACTAATCAAAGTGGTACGTATGATTATGATAGGTGATAAAATTCTCTCATTGAATATTTAAGAAAGATGCATGCTTATGTGTTTGGACAGATATTTTGATTAGCAGTTAATTATTTATCCCCTTCACACTAATTTAAGAAAGATGCATTACTTAAGCATGATTGGACTATTGTTTTACTCTTGGTTTTAAAATATTCTTATGGGTACCCGTGTTTATAACAAGCATGTGACGAGATCATGACTTTTTCTGGAGCTAGCTACCAATTGAACCTACGACAGTGATATTGATGGTTAATTGGATCAACGGATCGTGTGTGTATGTGCATCATGTGCTACGTACTGCAAAAGAATCACTGGATTACTATTTTGGACTTGAAAATTGAAATCGTTATTTTATTTTCTTCTTTCTAGTCCTTTCATTCATCCACTCGGTCTGCGTGAGCCTGTCTGTTTCTTTATCTAATAATCCAACCTGTCCTGCTGTGTTTTCTGTAAACAAGTATAGTTGTTATGCATAGATTAGATTTTCTTTCCCCTTTCGTATAGCTTGCTTTATTGCCGTATCTTGGTGTTAAGCTTGACGCTGAAATTAGAAAGACTAATCCCAACTTTCTCTTTTAATTATTCAAATAATAGAAAAGTGTGTTTAGATAGACATCACCGTAAGCATATAGACATTTTGCAGGAAACAAATAGAAAAACAGAAGTAATGAATATATAATTTTTTTGAAGAGATAGATAAATTTCATTCAGAAACTTGTGAATAATGATGTGTGTCCCATCGAATTCCACCTCCACCTTCTTTATGCTCTGTTTGGATGGAGAGGGGAAAATGAGAGGAAGGAAAACAAGAGAAAAAAATATAAGAGAAAAAATTTGAAGAGAAAATGAAGTGATTTTAAAGTTGTTTAGTTTGATAGCAAAAGAAAGAAAAATGAATGGAAAAGTAAGAATAATATTTTCATATTACTATTTTACCCTTTTATAGAAATCTTTAAATCAAATCATATCTCACTTTTTAAATACATGTGAAATCAAGATATCTTTAAAATAAATTTAAAATATTTACTAAAACATTATAATTATAAATTTATATTTATTTATCTTCCATTTAAAACTATTATATTCAATATTTTTATTAATTTTTTGGTTATAATATTTTTATTAATTTAAATGACAGTAAAATATCTGAAATATATTAATTAATTAAATAATAAAATTAAAATAGCTAATGAACTTTAAAAATTAAAATGTATACAGTTGTTAATATGAATAAAAAACATGTAAATATAAACATTCACTAACTATCACACTTATCAAGGCACTTTTCTTTGCCCTTTGCTAGTTTCACAGTACTGTGCTGGTACTGTTTTCCTCTCCCTCCACTTTCCTTGCTGTTCCAAACGTCTAGGAACAGAATTTTCCACTCAACTTCCACTCTACCTACTTCCTTCCTCTGAAAGAGTTTCCACATCAAACACTTTATTATTATGATTGGTTTAACAAAGTTAGTGCATTACAATTTACAAATTTTATAATGAAAACTCTTTCAGTTTGCTTTTGTTGAAAGAAGGGCCCAATACTTTAAAGTTTAAATAATTGTATTCCTTCATTTAAGTATGATGATTGGTTCTTTTGCACCAAAAAATAACGATGATTGGTTCGTATTTTATTTTATTTTTCATCACATTTTTACTCACTCTTTTTCTATCTTCCTCTTCAATTTCTATCCCATTATATATCATATTTTCATTTTTTTCTTCTACATCTCCACTATTTTACTACTAGATGTAAGTGCGTATGGAGTATTATAGTATATGACATCCTTATATAGAAAAAGTTCTCTGACAGAGGGTCATGTTCTTTTATATACAAAAGACGGTAATCCATAATGGATCACTAAAGAAACAATATACCAGAAATGGAACAGTTGTTTGAAGAAGGTCTCGTTGCTAATGATATGTCAACATATGATACTCACTGTTGACGAATCAAACTTAACGTTTGTGGTAATTAATTGAATAATTTAGCTATTAATTATTTATTAATTTTAGGGTGTGTGGTTGTTTGTTTCGTATTGGAGGAAATTACACCCCCTTCCTAGATTAAACTCATTCCCAAATTTTAAACACCCAGCTTAGCCGTGCATTGAATCAAGCAGATAATACATAAGACATAAAATATTGGCATGCTTTCCCAACACACCTCATTCACTCTAGCTACAAACGTGTGTGTGTGTATATATATATATATATATATATATATATATATATATATATATATATATATATATATATATATATATATATATATATCTATATCTACTACTTCTTATTCGTGAGTTTCATTTTCACTATTCCTACAAGACCTCCAATCGTTGCTCGCCACGTGTCCTGCTTTGCTAATCTTTCCTTCTTTTTTTTTCAACCCAAATATGCAAAACGACATCGTTTTCCATTTCACTGTTTGTCATCACATCTGATGAAACCTAGGTTGCGTTCGCGTGTGAGCTCTGTTCAGCGCCGCCACCACCTCCTCTTTTCCCATCACCACTGCACCACCTCCTCTCTTCCACACAAACCCACCACCACCGACCACCTCCACAAAGCTCTATTCAGTGTTGCCACCACCTCCTCTTTTCCCATCCCCACCTCCTCTCTTCCCCTCAAACCCACCACCACCGACCACCTCTTCACCTTCAGAATTGCGCCGCCACCTTCAATACAACCTAAATCGAGCACCACCGCCATCTCTCCCTTTGTTTCCAGATCGTGCCACCGCCGCCGCCCTTTCGTCCTTTTTCTCCGATTTCTCGCTTCCTATGTATCAACGTCACTGATTTCTCCTGTTTCCAGCGGTTACCGACGTCACTCTGCACAAAAGACTTACTTTTCACGACCCTCGACGTGCTCCCACGGATTCTCCGGTGATGGCCATCGCATCTCCCTGTCAACCATTACGTGGGTAAGCCTTTGTAACAATTATTTTTTGTACTTCAACACATTGTATCTTAATGATGCTCATACGTTTTCTCCTAATTTCATCCTTTTTATGAATTTTTTATCTGATATAGTTGATTAGATGTGCATCTTTTTGGGGGATTTGGTACTTGGTTTAGAACTTCTCAAACGTTTCCTCCTAATTTCGTCCCATTGTTATCTTCGGTTCTTGCATTTTTTATGCATGCCATTTCTATTCTGAGCAGAAGTAGGGATTAGGTATGTAGATGGAGGGTTATAGGTGGAGGAAGGCTTTACAGAGACTCTTCTATTATTTTGTTTCTTCAGATCAATTTGCCTATAAATATCCCCTCAGTTCTCATTCAACCACACTTCACCTCCCCTTCCAGTTAGCTCTGCTATTTAACCCTTTTATTTGTGAGTTATGAATTGTTTAGATGATTGGCACTATTAATTCAATCAGGAGTAACAAAAGATTAAGGATTTGTTTGTTATCAACTGTTCTGCAAAATATTTTGTCTTCTTGCCATTTGTTGCCTTTCCTGATTTCTTTTCTCTTTTTCTCAGATATGTGTACTCTGGAGCTCTACTTTTGTAAATCAATGGTTCTACTGGAGCAACTAATAAAATTATGCAGGAGGGGTAATGGTAATTGTGCATGAAGGTAATTTTGCAGCTAATTCAAGTGATCATATCACAATTTGAAAGCTTTTTTTTTAACTTTTTTAAGTTTACATGATTAATTTTCTTTAATAGCAACTTAACAATGGCTCTTGATTTCTCTTGGCATTTATATTTTCTGACTTTGTTTCCGCTGTTTATGTAATCAATGATTATGTAATCATTGTATTTACAACTACTTTATGGTTCATTTCTAATTTTCTATGAGTTGTGTGTGTTAGTAATGTAGCATTTCTATATGATGTGTGTGTTAGTAACTTAGCAATTGAAGTCATAGTAGTGCAGCTTGAACCATAATTGTTCTACCTTGGTCATTATTTTATTTTGTTGTTATCTTCGCAGATCCGAATTCTGAGAACAGGCTGAATCTTGCATTGAGCTTAGACAAATATGGAGGTAGATGAGCTTAGACAAATAGTAGGTACATATATGATAGATGATCTCTGTTTGTGGTAGACTAATATAATTTTCTATCTAA
Source organism: Lotus japonicus (assembly GCF_012489685.1). Lineage (NCBI taxonomy): Eukaryota > Viridiplantae > Streptophyta > Magnoliopsida > Fabales > Fabaceae > Lotus > Lotus japonicus. The sequence goes on along the minus strand of NC_080041.1, from coordinate 22,220,405 downwards.
ATTACTGTGATGGACTACTAAAAAGCTAAGGTCCAATATAATGTTTTTATAGCCTTAAGGATTAAAATATGATGAGTAACAACTAAAAGCTTATAGGCTTCTTGCAACAGAGAAATACATGAAGACATGGTCATAAATTTAGTACACGATGATGATGTGAACCATTTATTTGATGCATTAATTGGTTCCTGTCTAAGGTCAATGTCATGTATGATTTCCTGCTGATTTTTCATTTTCTTGGTTAGTGGTATTGCTCTTTTGATATTCATATGATTGTGGTAATTGATTTTTGAAATTCTGAACAATCATTTTTCATTTTTCAGGAGCCATTGACATTAATATTATCACTACTGGACTTTTGCTGTTTTAGCGAGTAACCCACATCATAATCATGGGATAAGTCATATAACGAAGTGGTCGAATAGGTGAGTAGCCCAGCAAGTAATCCACATCATAATGCTACTTGATTCACTCTTAAATTTGTTTTCATGGTAGATTTGAAGGGATTCAAACTTTCTTTTCTCTCCATAATCAAATAACTGTTCCAGGAGGAAATGGAGCCTGTTCAGATAACAGTGGAGGCTTCTTAAGCAAAGAACATTGATTCATGGGGGGAAGGATCTGGGTGAGTTTGCTTTCTGGTCTAAAAGTATCATCAGATAAGGCTAGAAGTATAAAACAGTGAAGAGGTTACTAACCCATGAGAGAAGAAATCTTAAGATTTAAACAAGGTAAAATTGAAGCTCTATCAAAAGGATTTTCACAAATTTTATTGTTATATTTTTTTTCATCAGTGTTCTTCTGTATTGGATGCCTTTGTTTCTTACATCTTTGGCTTGGTATGCGTTGTTGCAAGTATGGGATTATGTTGGAGTATTTTCCTAAGCATATTTTGTGATGGCATGATCACTGCTTTGTTTAATGAATATGTTTGTGATTGTCATTATCCTTCCCTTAGATGATGTTTTATATGGCTGATACAAGGCATGGTGTGTAGCTTATACGATGCTTTCTGGAGGGTCTGGAAGGTTATTGGCTTTGTTGGCTTTACTGGTATGTTTTGATAGATAGTTAGTTTGGTATTTGTGGGAAATGTGTTTTGCTATGAAATTATTGAGGCTGCAGAATTGAGCTTTCGTGGGGGCATGGTGAGGTTGCAAAGCAAAGGTGAATGTTGTCCTTGTGGTTGCTTGGTAAGGGTGGGGTTGGAATGTGTTTTTTTGTGGGGGAATTTTTCTGCTGTTTTGGGACGTAAGGCTGTGTTTATAACTTGGTGACATTGATCCCAAAGTCCTATTATTATTAATAAAATTCTGGCTTTTGCTTTCGAAAAATAAAAAATAAGAAATCAGTTAATGAAATTGAACAATAACTTTTTTCAAGCAATTCAAGCATGATCCACAAAGCTTTGTTTCTCCCTTCGAATTGAAATCATTTTTTTAGAACTTAAAATTGTAAAAGCACAATTCGTCCTTTGTTTAATTTTCTTTTATTAAAATCACAATTCACAGAAAACTTACTTTTGAAATATTTTCAGTATATCTACATTCGCTCAAGCTCTATTATCTTTGTTTTTGTGCAATTTTCTTCAACCAGAGAGGGAGGATGCTGGCATGAGTCTGTGGGGCTTGAGAATGGAAAGCCTGAGCACATGAATAGGCGATGAAGAAGAACTCTGCTGATTTTGAAATGACTATGGGGAAAGAGATTTTCTGAGAGAGAGCATGTTTATTGATCTAATAAGTTGTCTAAGAAAGCATGTTTAGACTTGAAGTCCAGTTATATATTTTGTTCTTTTTGAATTATATGTTTGCATTTTCCATGTTATTCAATGAATTGATATAGAGCCATAACTGATCAAGAAAAAATTTCATCCCAAAATTTTCTAATTAGACATTTTTATTTGATTATTTTTTCATATTAGAACAGAAGAAATGGATTTGATAGCCAAAAGGTTCATTGGTGCTCATGATAGTGGGAGAGAATTTGTGACCAGCTTGGTTGGAAGTGCAATGCCTGGTGCTAAAAGCCCAAGAGGTAAGGCATGGTGTCTTAAGAATGTCAACATCTCAGATATGCTATCTCTCCCTGACAGATTTTGATAGAATAATATTTTAAATAGAGTTCTTAGTAATACCCATCACCCAATCTTGATGCCATTAGGCTGTATGGTCTTTATTCATGTTTTATGTGTCTATCTATCAAATGTTATGTCATTATTCTCATCCGTTGTACTATATGAATCATGTAATGTTAATACACTAAGTGTAAAAGTCGTTACCTTTGTTGAGAGAGGTCTGTCAAGCACAAGAAAGGAGAAATATTAACAAAGTGTTGAGGAAAAAGTTTTCTTGAAATGAATGTTTCTAATGTACATGAGGCAACCAATTAGGTGTGTTTTTTAAACTATATCTTTGTTTTCCAAAGGATAGGATATATGTGCAGTTGGAAAAAAACATTATTCTTCATGTATTACTGATTGGTACACATATTGTGACACTTACTCATGTATGGTTAGTTATCCAAACTATTTAATTTTTTTCAATTTTTTGAATTTAAATTTTTCAAAAATTGACACTTTAGTACTGATATGATATAAGGTTGTTTTGAGTGCTTAGTGCTCCAATACTAAAAGAATTGTTTCTTCGTTGCTCGAATGAAAGTCTAACACATTAAATAAAACTTCTAATCTAAATTGCAGGTATTTTCTTTGAGATCTATTCTTATAAATCATAAGTTTACGTTTTAAGAACTTTTGGTTGTGAGGTTATTAGGGCGCACATTCTTTCTTTCAATGATAGAGAAGACTATTATTTCAAGTCATAAGTTGAGAAGTGTTTTTTCCTGTTTTCTTTTTAGAAGCATTCAGAAGTCATAAGTTGAAGCTTCTGAAATAAAATTTACATTGTGTTATAGATATTTGCAAGCTCATTTGCTGTATGTTATTCAAAATTTTCTCTAGAACATCTTTGATGTGGTCTATTGAACTTTTTGCATCTGTGATTGAAATGTCAAAGTGAAATAAAAAATCTAAAAAGGTTAGGAAAATTACTATTTTGTATATGTCAAACTCATATGAATGCTTCTAAAAATGCTTTTTCTGTGCAATGGAAGCTCTTTCTCCGCAACATCCTTTTTTTTGGGGAGAGGGAGGGATCTTTTTACTTTATTGAAGTTTTTTCCCCTTTCTCTTATTGATTTATTATCTAAGTTTCTTGATGAGCACTTGCTTAGATCTGCCATTAGCATGTTCTATATCTTATCCACCTGCTGGTAGATTTTGATGCATAATTAAAGTCATCTAGCACTGTTTTAACCCATGGTACTGAAATTGAGTACTTTAGTCTAATTAAATAATATTTCAACACAATAATTTTGATATTTTTCTTCGTTCCAGCACAGTTTTAAACTCATGTGTCATGTGCATTGATTGATGAGGCAAATTTGTGAGCATTGGATGGATGCTGCCAATTGGCTATGCAATCCTGTACATAAGCATAGGGAGTTACTTGCTCTTATCAATTGGGAGTACTATTAGGGGAGCAAAAGGACATCTCTTCCACAAAGTACATCCATATTTCTTGACCGTTATTGCTATTTTTCTGTCCTCATTTTTTCTGGTATAATCTAAGTAAGCTAAAAAATTTATGTAGTGTATAGATTATGCAGTTTGTGTTATGTTTTGTAAAAATAACAATTAATACGAATATGATATGTAAATATTTTATTGATTACTAAATTTAACTTTAAATGTTTTCAAAAAAAACTTTAAATAATATTCCAACAATTTATATATTTAGTTTGTTAATTTCTTAATTCACTTTATTAAATTGTCAAATGATTAACCCTTGCGTCACACGATATGTGCCTTGCTAATTTGCTTAGGGATGGAAGTGTAATTAGTAAGATTGATCCAGAAAACTGTTAACCGTTACTCGATGGATATTTTCTTTCTAATTCTAATTAATGGAGATAAAAGAAATGAGAGTTGTTAGATTGGGTAAATTTGAAAATTTAATGGTAAATAGTTTGAATTTTTGGAGTTCTTGATTTTTTTTTAAAATATACATAAAGAATCATATTCAAAAAAAGTATAATATGAATAATTTAATTTGTCCCCGTCAAAAAAAAATCTATCTTTTTTCTAAAATACAAAACGTCCACCATCTAAAAAAATAGTTAGTTTTGTTACATGGTTAATCTATGGATTAATTTGGGGAAAAATGAATACATGTACCATTCTTCCCAAAAAAGTTCTGAAATAAAAAATTTCAATTTGAATTTATCTGAGTTATATTTTTTTTTTGAACGTTATTTGAGTTATATTTGAAATTATATTAAATTGTTTTTGTCATTTACTTGATATTAATTGGTTTTATCAGTACTTTCAAAAAAAATTTGGTTTTATCAGTTGGTATTAGTTTTTATTATCTACTATGTGGGATTAGATAATAAACATAATGAATTTGATTTGTATGATAGTGTAAAGAATTTTATACAAACATTGAACCATATCTTTCAAGTTTTGATTTAAATATTTTTAAATTCATATTAAATTATGATTTCATAATTTTTTTCTCTGAGGTTGGGTACTAATTTAATTAACCAACATTTGAGCAACATATATTATATACCTTATTCGTACCTCTTTGTATGAATTATTTGTTTATCTTAGATTGCACAGGAGATCACACCCATAAACTTCATACTTCCCGTTAGGGGTGAACCAAACTTAATATTGCAGAGTTATCCAACTAATGTCTATAAGTAAGATGAAACATTAAAACATAAAGGGAAGGTAATAACAAAATATTTGTTTCACTAATTAAAATTGTATATTTTAGTAAATATATCATTGTATTATTCCACACACACACACACATATATATATATATATATATATCAAGTATTCAATGATTATAATTAACAATTGATTTGTGTAAAAATTACCCGTGCATCGCACGGGCAAACTAGCTCTATCCTAGTATATATATACTCCAAACTACAAACTTTTTGGAATGGATGGAGTATATCGTTGTAGATGGTGTTTTTTTTCTTCTTTCTTGCCATTCTTCATTATACTACATACAATTATTTACTCTAATATTCTAATTTTTACTTATGTGCCTATTTTATATTTTTAATTTTAACGGGTTGTCCAATTTACTTCATGCAATTATTTATTCTAATTTTTAGATGAAGCAATACTATTCAAGGTAAGTGAATAATTTTTTTTTATAATATTTCAATATTTTTTATAAAATAATTATATTAGTTCACTATGATGCGATTTAAATAATTACAACACAATGTGCCACTGATGAATAGAAAAACTTATTAAAATGGTTTAGATCTATGACAATATGGAGAAGACTCTCTAAAATGGTTTCAATTGTACTTGAATGTAACACAAACCTCGAAATAAATTTGACTAATTTCTATGGTGCTTGTTATAGTACTTTAAGGCATATCAAAGTTTGGTACCTCAAATGATCTGTAAACATACATGTTGTAATTGTGTCAACATTCATGTATTTGTATTTTTCTTTTATAAATTTTAAATGTTAATATTATCATCATCATTTGCTAAGTAATTCTTCATACAGTTATTGACTCTTCATCTCCTCTGCAACGCCAAAATTTGTTTAGAAGCACTGGTGTGGGAAGTGCACCACCGTTACTCTTCGTTCGCTGGCCACGATCTCTAGATGTCGCTCTCCTTGTCGTCAATAAGCCTCGACGGCCAAAATCTTACCGCTCTTCTTTCATCGACCATGATAATTACTGAATTACTCAATGCGGGTATCACACCCAAAATAATTTATGGATACTACAAAATTCACCTAATGAAAATAGTCTATTTCTCTTAATTTTATCAGCAGAGAACAAATTTCATTAAAGGTGAAATGTAAGGGACAAATACACATATTACAAAACACTCAAGTGGTGAGTTGGATTCATAAATGAGAGAGAAGTTAAAACCTTTAGCTTTGAGCCAACTCCAAAACCTGAATCGGATTACACCAACTACCCTTCCCCCCCCCCCCCCCCCCCCTTTATTTGCCCTTCCCTAAATACACTAGAGTTTCTATGGTGCCGGACCAAACCATATCAAACCAAATAGACCACCGTCCTAACTCCTAAGTTATGTTCTGCATTAAGATGGCTTGGAGAATATTGATGTCGAAAATGCATTCTACAATTTAGAGGAAGGACAAAAGTTAGACCCAACTATTTTGTGACATTCTAACGGCACAGTGCACTAATTTAATCAACTGTACTAGTAATTTTTCAATTCGTTTTTCAATATCCCACAATCTACTCCACTTTTTACTTATTATTACTTTTTTTTAAACTTTTATCATATTATTATAATATGGCTTAATTGCAACTTTGGTCCCCGACGTTTACCAATGCCGCGATTTTGGTCCCCCACCTAATTTAATTACATGGATGGTCCCTGACGTTGTAGGTCGTGTGCAACGTTAGTCCTACCGTTTATTTCTTAATGGAGGAGACTTACGTGGACGTCTAGTTGGAGAGAAAAAGGGGGTATGAGGAGAGAGGGAAGCACGTGAGTATCACGTGAACCTTATATGAACTCATTATACCCAAATCTGAAACCCTAGGGATCTAAATCGTGTTACCTTCTTCGTTCTAGGGAGGTTAGGGATTTGGGTATAATGGGTCCAGATAAGGGTCACGTGATACTCACGTGCTTCCCTCTCTCCTCATACCTCCTTTCTCTCTCCAATTGGACGTCCACGTAAGCCTCCTCCATTAAGAAATAAACGGTAGGACTAACGTTGCACACAACCTACAACGTCGAGGACCATCCATGTAATTAAATTAGGTGGGGGACCAAAATTGTGGTATTGGTAAACGTCGGGGACCAAAGTTGCAATTAAGCCTTATAATATTTAATTGTCTCAACTTTTATGCTTTTGAGTTGCTATAGAGATCAAGCAACTCTCGATTACCAATGTGGAAGAACTCTCTCAACATTCTTCATTTGTCAAATGAGAAATCGATAAGATATAGCGGGAATTCTTAAAATTAGAGCTATTTTGAAGTGATTTTAATTCTCTTGTTTTTGAATTATGGATATAGTCGATATAAATTATTTGAAATTTTAATATTCTTACCAACGAATAACTAATCATAGTATTTTAATTTCAAAAAAAAAACTAATCATAGTATTTTACTATAAAAGATTTTTAATACTCTCAAAAGTTACATTTCCTTTCCAAAATACCTCATCCAACGCTCATTTGGTGGTACTAACATATGAGATATAACTTATAAGGGGGCTTATGAAAAAAAAAAGACTTATAAGGGTTGGATACGATAAGATAAAATATAAGTATGATATGTATTTTCCTATTTGATATTTGATATGCACTAGAAAACAATGATAAGGTATGGTATGAATTCACACTAGGATTAAACCCGTGCGATGCACGGAGATTTAATCTGATAATTTGTTAAAATAAGATAAAAATTACAAATATTGTCCAAATTTGTTGGAATATAATTTAATTAGAGTCCATATTCAATAATAAATAAAATATTTGCATATCATACCTGTGTTAATTGCTATTTATACCGTAATATCAATTTATATTAATGACCACGCTATGTAGAACCACTAGTATTCTTGCCCGCACGGGACAATTTGATCACTAATTTCCTTTAGTTGATTTAGATTGATAGTTAGTGATAAATATAATTTCTTAGAATTTTAAGAGCAAGCTTGCATACAAAACTGAGATATATATGGCCTGCCATAAATATATAAAAATTGACAGTAAAATATTATCAATCCTTATACTATATCATTCGAGTCATCACCTATTCGCAGTTGGGAGATACAGAATAACCTCAAAAAATTTCTTTAGTATCAATAGCAAGCTGCTTCTGTTGCTGCAGTTTTGGGTCCTGCAGCTGCATCACTACTAATTGATACTTTAATGCCGGATTCATCAAAGAACACACGTCCTTTTGTAGAGACCCTATTCTTGTTGAGAAACGCTGCAGAAAAACTAGAGGCCCAGACCTGATAAGATAATCAGATAATTAACATCAATCCCAACTATTATTCATCATTTCAAGATAGGAAAGTAAGGAACATATTATTTTGTCCAGTGATACCAAGTCCTTACCTGATCCATAATAACAAAGCAGAGCTCCTTTCTCAATTATTGATAGGCACGGGAGCAATTCTTCGAATTGATTATCTAAAGTTGTCAATATCCTTGAAACAGAGAGAGCAAATGAAATGTGGTCTAAAATTGAAGAATCTTTTTCTAAACATATCTTGCGGGTAGAATTGGATAAAGAACACCTTTGCACGGAATCATATATAGTAAGGCAGCTCAAAAAACATAATTAACACTACGACTGATATTAAATTAATGTTGAATTGTTGATACTTGAAAAAAGTACTACATGGGGTACGTAGCTAGCAGCTGAGTTATCAAGAGCCAGAAACACTCACTCAGTACCAACAAACACAAAATCATAATTCACCTAATTAAAGCTTTCTCACCACATGCCAACTTGAGTTCAATAAACTTGATCTGCACCCCATATAAATGATATCCATGAAATTTACCTGTTGGCTACCAATTGAAGTTGTACAAAAAGGTGAGAAAGGAAAGATCTTCTACAAATTTCTACAAAAGGATCCCACCACCACAATTTTAGTATTTGGTCAGAAATAACCAACTTGGAATGAGATAATGAGAAAGTGACTTCACAATGCCTTGCTTGTTTACCTAATTAAAGCTTTCTCACCACATGCCAACTAAATCAGTTTGATTGGTAATATGACTAAAGCTGGAATGTTGTAGCTTTATCATTTATGAGTGATAAAGTTAAGCATGTTTCATGATAAAAAAATCCATGTTGGTTAATGCAAATTTGGTTATATGTTTATATAAAATTCTACATATTGTATTAAATGTTTTAATTGGAGTTTCCCTGAGACTAATTATAGTTATTTGGTAACAGGAAGCTAAAGCAAGAAAATGCAGGTCCATAAACTTTATAACCAATGCAATTCACATAAACTGGGTATAAGAGTATTGAATGACATTGACAATACACAGTGATGTAATGAATGTTAACTACTTAAAAGTGTATGACCTAAATTGACCTTATGAGAACCATCGCATTGAAGTGTCGATGATGAAGAAGCATGTGTGTGCATGGCCCTCTCTGATGTCTTGAGGTGAAATTCCTGAGAACCAAGACATTAAACTAAACTCACAAATCAACAGAAAGCTGTAAATGTAACCACAAATCACAAACTAAAACATTGTCTGATAATGGAACAGGATAAGAAACCGTAGGTGATAATGCAAAGCAGGAAATCCAGAGAAAGTAGAACACCAAAGAAAAAGAAAAGCTGAAAGTAGCATGTATCTTACATCCCTGGAAAAAATATAAATTATTATCTATATCTATATATGCTGACATGATTTAGAAAATACAAAGGAGAAGAATATGTCACCTTATTGTCCATGAGAACAACCTCGAGCGTGAATGCTAACTTGCTACCACTTAATCTCTGACCTTTCCATGCCCCGATAACCTTCACTAAGATTCTCCATGTCTCCTTAGCTCGTGATAGAGAAGAAACATCATCAAACACCTTGTAAACTCAAATTTAAAGCAAATACAACAATCAGGGTGACTAAAGGAGTTGAAATTGCAGAATGGAGAGCAAACATATACATATTTATATACGGAAGCGTGTACATACAATGACATTGACATAGGCAGGAAAAATTTGGGACCAACTCATAAGAATTGAGAATTCAATTTTCAAATGGAGCTTACCGCCATCAAGAAATGCTGAGAATTAAGCATTGCTGATAACAATCTGAAGTACAGCCAATGGTAGATGGATTACATATCTCTATGGCAAGCCAGGTGTCATGGTATGCTAAGTTTTAAGAATTGGCAAAATCATAACCATTGATCAATGCTAATAAATTAGCAAGGTTTTCCATGATATGTGCACATCAGCACATGCATGTGAAGCTCCTGACGTGTATGCTATTTGAATGGCAAACCAATGGGCAGATAAGTAGTCAGTAGTCAAGCAAGCAATGAGTGGAACATGGTGGCCAAATGCATAAGAAGAAGCCATGTGGACAGAGATGTTGAGAAGCAGCCACGTAGGAGAAGCGCTGAGGGAGCGACACGTATGCAATTTGATCTCGCAAGGTCTTCTTGAGTTATCAACAACAAATAAAGTCAGAAACAAATATTTATAATACACTTATAAGCAGCGCCAAACATATGCACACAAAGGATATAGAGAAAGGAAAATTACTTGCCTGGATAACTACTTTTAAGCAAATGTTTGATGAATGTTATTTTACCAGTTGAGTACTGACCCAAAAACATAACCATTGGTTTGGCATCAAAATCGCTATTTGTCTACAATATAGAAAAAGTTGCAATCAACTAAAGACCCAAGTATATATCTTAGTCAATACCACCGTCCTAATTATGAATCTTGACTGAAGAGGGCAACAGAAATAGGGAGAACTGGACGAACAACAAACCCTCACCGACAATGGTTCAATTTATAGGCAAAAATTTGTGGTGCATGAAATCAGTCAAGCTGTAAAGACCATGAAGATGGATGTAGGGTTTAGGCACACAACTGTAAAGCAAAATGGACAGCTGGTTTTGAGAGCTTGTAGGTACCTTCGTAGCTTTAACGGATAGAGGAGAATGGGTGCTGGATGAACATTCTAGGGTTATAGATCCAACTTTATGCCAGAATTCAGCCAAAGAAGATTTATAGGAGAAATTTGTTGCTTACAGTATAGAGGAGCAGCATTCAAAATAGAGTGTAGGCACCAACCTGTAAAGCAAATTCGACAGCTGGTTTTGGCAGCATGAGATGATGACCACGATATAGGGTTCCAGATTTAGAGTGTAGATCCTATAGCACAAGAAACAGCTTGATGGCTATGCTGAAGCTGGTAGGTGCACCTTTATCCTGGAATGCTAAGGAAATGACGAGTGGTAGATGAAATCTCGAGGGTTATAGCTTGCAATTTTATGCAAAATCCAGCACCAAGAGATACGAAAGAACGATTTGCAGATGAACGGAGCGGTGGCGGCAATGTTCCTCAAAAACCGCCCAATCTGCGTCTCACGCAGAGGATGCGACCTCAATTCGAGACTCGGCGGCCGCGAGAGATGCACCGCGGCGCGAACCGGTGGTCGGAAGATGCCGGCGCCTCCGCCGTTGGCGATGAACTCCGGTAGAGGTGCCGGACCGGAAAGTGATGTCTCCTGGTGGTGGTCGGCGGAGAGTTTCCGGTCGAGGAACTGGAGCATGCAGTCGAGACGACGGTTGGTGGATTGGATGGAGGTGGAGGGTGAAACGACATCGTCGTCGTCGTCGGAAGAGGAGTGTGAGTATAACAGAAGATGACGTTGTGCCTACGCGAAGAGGAAGAACAGAGGCGAATGAATAGTAGTGAAAGAGGCCAGCTCATCATCCAATAGGCCCGACCCATTATACTCTCCCATACCAAAAAAAAAGTTGGTGCATGAACAGTGAATTTAAATCCTTTAATTGTAGGATAGAAGATTTTGTATGATTGTTGTGACAATATTTGAGGGTTCCAAACGTCAGCAACAATAGAAGGTGATAGGTGACTGTGGCGGTTCAAAGTGTTAGGTGGCAGCATAAGTGGAGGATGTTACGAGGTGGTGCTTAGTGGTAGCGGCAATCGTGTGTGCATGTCAAGCTATGGTAAAGATGGAGAGTGTGAAGTGGTGGTGAGAATGAATGATGTCAAGAGGCAGTAACAGTGGAGAGTGCTAGCTGCAACGATAACAGAGCGCGTGCTAGACAATGGTGATGAGCGTGTCATGTGGTCGTGCTGGTGGTGAGTAATAAGAGGTGGTGGGTGAGCGGGTCAGATGGTGCTCGTGGTGTGGGAGGTGCTTGGTTATGATAGCGATGAAAGGAGTCAGGTGTCGGCATTGATGGAGGATGTTGGGCAACAATGGGTGTTCGCAACCGCAGTAACGATGTTGTAGATGTTTCTCCTGCCATAGTGGCAAGTGGAAGATAATGCTCAAATGAGGTGAGATAATTAGCTAATTATGGTTTGCAAATCTCTCTTGTAAGTACTATTTAACAAAGCCGCACACCCATGACTCAATCTAAATCACTAAGGATGGACTTGTTGTTTTTGGTCAACAATGAAATATTTCCAAATTAAGATTCTTTTTTTTTTTGGGGTCAAATTGGAACCATATGCATACATGCCTATTGGGCCTTATATAGACAAAACCTCGTAAATATCAACATCACTAGGGTCACTTTTCTTCTCTCCCTTCTATTAGGCCTTATATTGTCTTGTCTTCTTCTGAGCTGGCTTTCAACTTCACCTTCACCTTCACCTTCACCTTCATCTTCACTCTCTTTTCCCTCACACACTCTGTTCCGAACACGCAAAACACACCACCCAAAACCCCCCAATTCTCTTCGCAATTCTTCCCCAATTCAAACTCCAATTAGGGTTAGGGTTTCAATCTCCCCATGAATTTCCCCTGTAATGGTTCTGAACCCCCTGGTTCAACCATGGAGCCACCAATGTATGGACACTCCCAGCCCATGAACATGCCCGGCCAGATCGCCGCCGGAGATAGCGACGAAGCATCCGGCGCCGACCACGCCATCGACGCAAACCACCACATTCAGTACGAATCCAACCCGCTCGAAGATTGTAGCGGCGTCGCCGTCGAGGATGTTACCTCCGACGCCGTTTATGTTTCTGGCCACGCCGGTGGTGGCTCTGATTACTCTTCTCTCGTTCCTCACTGCGATGATTCTAGCCAGCTTACGCTGTCGTTTCGTGGCCAAGTTTATGTCTTCGATTCTGTTACGACTGATAAGGTACCATTTTTTCTTTGAATTATCAATTTTCCCGATTTATTCACCTTGATGGATGAACAGCATGTGAATTTATTTTTTGTTTTTCGCTTTGAACTTTAAGAAGAAGAAATTTTAAATTGTAATGCTTTGAGGATAAAATTGTTGTTCATTTGGTTTCACATGACAGGTTCAAGCGGTGTTGTTGCTGTTGGGTGGATGTGAACTACCTCAAGCGGGTACGCCATGTGTGGATACGGCGGCTCAACAAAATCAGAGGGTATTTTCTGATAGTAGAAGAATAATGCACAACTTAGACACACTTGCATTGACATCAATTTACCATTTATTAGGTAGCTTAGATAATAATCATCAGTTACGGGTTACGGGGTAGTGATAGTCTCCTACGCTGTTCCTACAGCCAGATACAAACAGAGTGATTATTTGTGATTTGTGTATACATTGGGATCGAGTATAGGAGAGTATAGGATCGTAAGTCGTAATTATCGTAATGCAACATAGTGAGCACTAGCAGAGCATGGTAATGAATACTTTGCCAGCCTATGTCTAGGTAGCATACATTTAACAAAATTTGTAAGTATTTTGATGTCTGATGGTATTTTTTGTTTCTAGTATCGGGTGATGACTATCATAAAACTCCCTAGTAAATGGTAGAGTCAAGAGCGTGTGTGTGTTTGTGATGTGAGTGCAAGTGTGTGTGAATGACACTATTCATAATACAGATCATTTGAAGTCCAATTGCACTGTGCTTAGTGGCGTTTGTAACTCTTTGGTTCTTGCTGCAGGGTTCAATGGAATATCCTGCCAGATGTAGTCTGCCACAGCGAGCAGCGTCATTAAATAGGTTCCGGCAGAAGAGGAAAGAGCGATGCTACGATAAGAAAGTTAGATATGGTGTACGTCAAGAAGTTGCACTCAGGTCTGATAATTTACCTACATATAAACTTCTGAATATTAGATTGAATTATTGAAGTAAACCTAAGTTGTGTATAGTATGAGCTTAAATGTTTTACTGCTTACATGATACAGAATTACAGATCCATCGTGTGAACGGTGACGGGTCATGGGATTGCTACTTTGCTTCTTTAAACCATTTCATTGTTAAGTGGTAGTCTGGTAGATATAGCATAGTTGAGCGGTATTTGAATCTGTTAGCAGGCTGGGCTTTGGGCTTAGTTTTACTGACAACTATGTTGGCATTGAGTGCCCTTTTATGTAGAATTGTGCTGGGCTTCCTTTTCCATACAAATTTTCTCAGCTTCAGACTTCATTATGTATATAATCAATTATGTTGTGATTTAGGCTTGAGTTGGAACTAAGACCCAGGTGCAGTCATATGAGCAGCTCCATTACAAATATGTGGTTTAAACTTCCCTACAGTCAATTGTCAAACATTTATTGCTCTTCATTATATTTACTGTATTTTTAAACATATATGGTGAACCAAGTATGAACTTGGGATGGCAATAGCTCGCTACAGCGGTGGTGCTGTTGTCCGCTCAGAAGGTGCTGTAGCAGAGTGCCAGTCGCAGCCTGGATTGCAGCGTCGTGGGCTCTATAACTGCGCAAATGTTTTTAGGGTTTCAAATCTCTATTTTACTCTTATAAAGAGAGATGTCCTATTTATAATAAACGAACCCAAATGAAGATAGACTTAACCACTTAGAAATAAATATAAAAGATAAACTCCTAATAGATAGACTCTTCAACTAAAAGATTAAAATAAATTGAATCAAGTTAACTAAATCCCTAATATTTAGAATCCTAACAAACCTGGAACCCTTCTCATGTTCTCACTCCAGGTTGCTATTTTTTTGCTCAGTCTTTTGCTTTGCTCCGTTTTTAATTCTCTGTTTAATACTGTCAGTTTTCTTAGCTCCCCATCTCCCCTTTTGATCATTTATATGTATAGTTTAAATTATATATAATATAAAAAATTCACGTAGTGGCCATCCTGCTATACACTATACTGCTATTACGTTTTTTGGGCTGGCAGCTATGCTCCGCTAACCGGGATTGACAACACTCGTACTAACACTCATAGTTCCAATTATTCCAATAATTAGATTATTGGCTAAATCGAAATTTTGTAACGTATTAGGGAATCCCCTTAGTAAGTCGTCCTGAGCCGACTTATCCGATTTTGAGATTATTGCCCGATTTTGCGGATATGCAGAAATCTTTCTCATTATTATAGTAACTTCCTTTCCATATTGTGTTTATTATTATTGCAAAGTTGCTGCTTTGTTTTTAACTTCGGTTTCCACAAATGATGAAATGACCTTTTTTTGGTCTGATTTTGTTCTTTTTAAGAAATATTTCTAAGTTATTGCATTGAAACCCAACCAAACATGTTTTCAGACCTGTTTTCTGTTTTCATTGAAATGAAAGTGGGAAATATACCAATAAAGCATGTTCTAGATTTTATGCTCAGTTCAAAGATCTCAAAAGAAACTCAATCATTTCTTTTACAAATCACTGACTTTCATTCTTAAGTTGTGAAAATTGGATGATGGAAAAGATTCTGATTTTTCTCAATGTTCCTAACAACGCAATAGCGTTATAGCGGCTCCCACTATACACTGATTTTTTTATATAGTTGTTATAATTTATACTACGCACGTACATATAAAAACATGAGTCTTCCTCTTTTGGGATAAAATGTTATAAATGAACACAAACAGAATACACTAGGTTGTTGGGATGAATGAAAATAGATAGAGGCTGCTAGGAGCGTTATCGATGACGAATGGCGGTTTTCGAAAAACCCGTAATAGAGTATCGCCTTATGCCATGGTTGGGCTATGACGGCTGAAGAAGGAGGAGGGAGGAGGTAGAAAGAGAAGGAGGAAGAAGGATGCTAGATGACGCCGGCGAAGTCGTAAGCTTGCTAAAGCTCGTCAGAGGTATCATGTCGGCTGGTGACTAGGTCTCGTGGAGGTCGCATGTCAGGTTGAAGAAGGAAGATGATGGTATGAAACACAACCTCGTTTCATGAATGAAATGCGGGAAATATGAAACACATCCGTTTCATGCAACGTTTCATTTTAATGAAATGTGTGAAATATATGAAACACATCGTTTCATTAATTCACAAGAAAACCCCAAAAGGCCCTTCAAAGGTCTGACCTAATGCTTAAATATGGGGGCAATTTGGGGTTTTCACCTCGGTTTCCTAGGGTTTTCATCTCTCTTCCCTCTTGCGCTGCTACGGCGCCGCTATTCAACAGATCCAGGCTGTGTTATTCTGCCATAACTGCCATGCCAGAAACGCAATGCCATGGGATTCCTGTTGCTGTTTTTCTTAAACCTGAGAGTGAGATGGAAAAACGCCATGGTGCCGCCATGGCAGCAATTTGATTACATTGGCTAGGATACAACAGAACAAGATCAGAGACCAAGAGAAATAAGACTGACAGGAAAAAAAGAGAGAATAAAGCTGAGGAAGAAGTCTGGTCGCTGGAAGTTGTGGGCTCGCAGGAGTATAGGAAGGAGGGAGATGGAGGCTGGCAGAACCTAAACCCCAAAACGTGAATAATCAAAGACGCAGGAGGGTGTCCTAAAATATTTGAAGCAAAAAACTCTATCATACCCTTTAAATGTCCTAATGGAATGTTTTTAAGGGCAAAACAGGGTTTCCGGTTCAGGAGCAGCATAGCACTACGAAGGACGCGTTCTGGGCCGTAGTTGCAAATGTGAAAGCTGCTATATCAAAGCGCTCCGTGACTCAACTCAACTGCACGTTGTGGACAGCCGCCACTCCGCTATACCGCGCGGTTCACATTTGGACTGTGACAGCATCTTCCATCAGTATGTTGGATGATACACAGTAGTTCATATCTTAAAGTGAGGCTGAATAATGGTGTCTTAGTAATTTTCTCGGTATTTGCAATGTGTATATTGGTATGTATTGTATTAATAAATGACTTGAAGTCGACATATGTTTATATTTCTCAGCAAGAACATTTCTTGGCCTCATTATTGCATTTCTTAAATTTACTCAGAAGGTAGTTTTTGTCATCGCATTGACTGTTCCATGTTATCTATGTGCCCACTTTTTTCATGTCTGTTCCAACTTCCATCTATGTGCCCACTTTTTTCTTGTCGCTCAGATTGTAACGGTTTAATTCTATTTATGTCGGTGCTTATTTCATAATTTTCTGACGTTCAAATGTAGGATGCACCGTAATAAGGGTCAATTTACTTCATCTAAGAAACAAGATGGAGCTAATGGTTCGGGTACTGACCAGGAGTCAGGGCAGGATGACAGTCAGGCAGAAACCTCGTGAGTTTTGTGTTTTGTATATCATATTATCCTATTTTTGTATTTTGCGATATTGGGCCCGTTCGGCTCTGTTTATTTAGTTAATTAATCAGTTATTTTAAAAAAATATCACTGATGTATATTTTATGTGTTTTTAAAAAAATCATTTAAAAAAAAAGCAGAAAATTGATTATTTTCTTATGCTTTTTTGAATAGCTTCCGAAATAATCAATTATGAGAGCGAAATTCGATCCTATTTTCATGGTACACTACTTTGAATTCAAATGTGCAATTTTATCCTTAAATAATTCTTTAAACTAATATGAAAATGATTTTTATATCTATTAATGTAATTTTATATGAAAAAGGCACTTTTTTGGTTTTATATCCAAACAGTTTAAAATCACTTTTAAAGTGAAAAGCACTTATTATACTTGTAAACAAACATATATGAATTTCTGCTTTTCTAAAAATCACTTAAAATAAAATCAATTTTTTATTCAAATGTAAAATCACTTTTTTAAAGAAGAAACAAACAGGCCCTTGACTTATTGTGGGTTTTGGTGGATCCGTCTTTGACTTGTTATCTATTCTAGCTTAAGTTTAATTTGATGCAATTTTATATTTCACGTTATTATTTGGTACTTGCACTAAGAAGTTAACTTCATGGTGTGGCTATTTTCCTTAACTGGGATGTCTCTAACTAGATGTCTTACCATCTCTGTTTTTGATTGCGTGTTTATATAGATGCACACATTGTGGCACTAGTTCAAAATCAACCCCAATGATGCGGCGAGGGCCATCTGGTCCAAGGTCACTTTGCAATGCTTGTGGCCTTTTTTGGGCAAATAGGGTAGGTATTTTGTCCAATTTTTTGTATTTTCGGAAAAATGTGTGTACGCATTTTTTAAATAATTATTCATTCATGTAACATACATTTATGTGCATGCTCTTCCCTGTTCCTTCATTGCATTGGAATTTGGAAATATTTACTGCTGTATGAATATTTAGCTGGGAGTGTTTGTAAAAACCAATCAGTCTTTTTTGTATAGTGAAAAGTACAGCTTTTTTTAGCTCCTAAATGTCTTTCAGCTTTAATATCTGCAATAGTGTTTTCATATTATAGTTTTCTCTTATTTACAAATATCTAAGAGCTATGACTGTTTGGTTATTATAGATGTTTTGAATGTCCTGTGGCTACATTGTCCCGTAAGCTATACTGAATATGCTTGCTAATGTGATGCATTATGCATATGATCATGAAGCTGTGGCCTGTGTCTTTGGGATCTGGATTCTTTCCCCCTTCCAGCTGCATTGTGGACTTGATGATGGGAACATAATAGTAGGAGTTTTAATTGAAAGCAGAGAGAATCTATTGCTGTATTCTATGTGTTCTTTTCTGGCACTATTTGAGAATATCAAAATCTTGGGAGTTTGATCTTGCTTTTGAACTTCTTACTATGAACTGTTTTCTTCTAAAAGTTTCCACAGCATAATTTAATTTTCTTTCCCTCTCATCTTCAAGGCGAATCATCTTTTATCTAGAATGAGGTGCTATTGTATTTTTTGTTGCATTAATTCAAACTTGCTTGACCGTGAATCTACAGTATCTTTTATGCTGATTGCTGAATTGTCAATAGTCTGACCTTTTGACAATGGTATTCTACAGGGTGCTTTGAGAGACCTTTCTAAGAGAAATCAGGAACACTCTCTAGTACAAGTTGAGCAGGCATGCCTTCACTTACTATCTATCAATCAGTATTGTAAATTTGTAATATGTGCATTCTTTCACCTTTTTTTTTCTTTTTTTAATGTGATGACCAGGTTGATGGAGGTAATAGCGCAGACTGTAGAACTGCCATGCCTGCACTTAACAATGTTGTTGCTTTCTCTGAGAATGATGACCCAGCTTTGGTAGCTGATCGTTGAGTTTTCCAATCTTAGAAAATGCTAGAAATATATTAATTCTATTCAGATTGACCAATAGAATGTACAGTTATAGCATAGCAATGCTCTCTCATCAAGCAAGAGATTTTTTTCTTTATGCTTGGATGTTGATCTCTCTTTATGTATAACCTGGAATTGAAATTATAAATTGGTGATTTCGTACAGGGGCTTAATCTTATCTAATATTTTGAATTTAAGTTTGGAAAATGCTGACTTTTTCTGATTTTCTAAAAGATTTTCCTCTAACAGATTTTCAGAGGGGCTTGATCTTCCTCACTTACAGATTTTCATACGAAATGCAAGAATCAGTAGCACATCCTACTAGGACTATTTCTTATTTAGCAGTTTCACGAATGTTTACTTTATTTTTGCTTTTGTTACCCTCTTTGCAAGTTTACTTGATTTAACCTTTGTAAGATGGCTTAATTGTATTATTATTATTATTATTATTATTATTATTATTATTATTATTATTATTATTATTTTCTGACTCACCAAAAAAAATAGCCAGATTTTTTTGTACATGTAATTTGTGGGAATTTTTTTTTCCCGCTCAATGTTCTTTCATTCTTCTCTTGGGGACCATGTTTCACATTCTTCAACCTAAGTGAAAAAAGGGCTAGCAGACATTAGGTGATCTTATCTCTGAATGAGAGCGTTATGCCCACAATATGTGGGCCGTCATCTCTCTTTAGGGAGAGTTTCTCTCCTGCTCTTCCATATTCTCCTTCATCGGCTACCACTTCCACCACCACCCCTTCTGTCATTCCGTGTCTAACTCACCCTTCTTAATCTTATTCTTCTTTCTCTTTGGCAGTGAACTGAATAATTATGTGAATTTCGATTTTCTTCTTGTAGGGAATTGACGATTGATGATTTCTCTATTACCCAATCGCATCTATATAAGTTAATATTTGCTCTAATCCCTTCTCAACTATTAATCTGTAATTTGATTCATACTTCCACTAAGTTTTTGGGTTTTCATATACTTTTTCGTTAGATTTTCGTGTTGGGAAAATTAATTTCAATGCCCTAATCAAATACTCATGTCAGATTATCAGGGAATGAATTGGAATCAGCAGACATACCTGACTCCATTGGATATGTGATGATGAACTGGTCGTGGGTTATGATCTTCCACAGACTAATCTCTTCCTCAATGGGTTCTCTCTCTACTGATGGGAATGGAGGAGATGAGTGACTTGTCAGATTAGCCTTGGGGACCAAACCCTATGATCTTTATATAAAAATCTAATTAGAGCCTCATTAACCCTAATTAGGTTTACTATTGGGGTGTTACACATTGCAAAGCCCATACCGCATATGATGTAAATAGAGCTTCTTAATTAGATCACCCTATCAGTCCAATACTTATTATTAGCTTAAGTGTAAATATCTTAATTTGTAAACCCACATATTAGGTTATTTAAAAATAACCCAACAATCTCCCACTTGGGTTACAAATTAATTCCAATGACAATTACACTTGACAACCTTAGGTGCGCACCAAACTTGCTAATAAAAAAACATCATCTTTAATCAATCTGGTCCATCTCCTATACCAATATGAGACCAAAGCGACCTTCGTTACATTTATCGTAACTAGATCCATCAATGATCACCATATCAAATATATTCAATGACATAGATCAGGTATGGATGTGTAACTGGAAATTACATGCAATGTGATCTTAATCATGCCTATTTCCAATTGGTCCTTTATTCTTGAGTGAGATCAAACCTTAGTCTTTCAAACTTGATGTCAAACCACAATTGAAAGATTAAACATTCAGAGTAATACACATAATAAAACCATCAACTTAACTCTGCAGAAAAACTGATCATACATAAAGTAATACAATAGTGTCAATGATATTATCAATCATAAAAACAAACTCACAGTAAAACTGCATATTATCAATTATGACAACACCCATATGAGCAGTATACTCCTGAAAGACCTTGGGTGTCATACCTTTAGTAAGTGGGTCTGCTAGCATTGAGTTTGTTCCAATATGCTTAATAGACACTATTTTACTCTGAATCCTTTCATTAACAACTAGAAACTCAATGTCTATGTGTTTAGACTTTGAAGAACTTCTATTGTTATTCAAATACATGACTGCGAATAAATTGTCATAATAAATATTTAGTGGTCTTTTAACTTCATAAGAAAACACATACACACACAGCCTAGTGACAATATTTCGCAGCCATATCACATAATGGTTGCCTCATAACAAGCTATGCATTATACCGCCATAATGAAGAGAGCTACAAGTGTTAACTCAAAACTTTTCCAAGATATAGCTTCTCCATATAGCATGTAAACACAACCAGAAGTGGATCATTTATTCCTTGGCAACCCGTAAGATCAGAGTTAGAATACCTAATGATCTCCAAATTTTCTAACTTCTGATATGCTCATGTAATCTTTTGTCTTTTGTAAGTACCTCATAATCTGTCTGGCTGCGTTTCAATGATCCAAACCGAGGTCACTTAAGTATCTGCCAAACATGCCTACTATGCACGCCAAATCTGAATGTGTGCATACTTGAGCATACATGAGACTCCCAACAGCGGAAGCATAAGAAAACTTTTGCATCTTTCATATCTCAAATTCATTCTTGGGGCATTTGATTGAGACTAAACTTGTCTCCTTTAGCAACAGGAGTGTCTCCTTATGTGCAATCTTTCACGTTGAATCTAGCAGTACCTTTTGATATAACTTGTTTGCGATAACCAAGAGCACCCCGAGATTCATCTTAGTGTATGTTAATTTCCAATACAAAAGAGGTGTTACCAAAAACTTTAATTTCAAAAACTTTGTTAGAAAACCTCTTGGTTATGTGCAACAAGTTTATATCGCTACCAGTAAGTCATCAACATAGAGCATTAGGAATCATAAAATCACTCCCACTGAACTTGTATAACACAATCATCAACTACATTGAACTCAAAACCTAAAGAGACAATGATTTGATAAAACTTGTGATAGCATTGATGGGAAACCCTTAGTAATAAGATGCACTATATATCTTTGAGGTTGTTGAGTTTGCTCTTTTGGAGGAACTTCTTTATCTCCACCCCCAAACAAAACATCCTCAAAAAATCTCATGTTTCCCATCTCAAAAGAAAAAGGACTTGTTTGCAAGGTTTCATTAGATGAAACAATTATTTTTCAGCATATATAATTTATCAATTAAGGAACCGGTCGCTACTAAAGTAGAATTAAGAGAAAATTAAATTTAACACTTCCAAAAAGGAATAACCATACTTGTCCAATGCATAAATAGAAACCAAATTATGTCTAAATGACGGAAAAGAAAAAAAAAACATAAGTCTTTCTTAATTCAATAAAACGACCAGGTTCAAAATAAGCTAAATATGCTAATTGCTTCTACCGCAACTGCTTTGCCATCGCCCACATAGATGAATCTTTTAGCATCACTCGGCGGTCGGCTCCAAATGCAACCCTGCATAGAAACACTTGTGAGTAGCAGTACCAAAATCTACCCACCAAGTATTACTAGGTCCAGAAGTCAAATTAACTTCATAAATAAACAAAGGTGAAAAATCCACCTTTCTTAACACGCCATGTGACGTACTTGGGACATTCCTTTTTCATATGCCCAGATTTCCTGCAAAAGAAGCATGTAACCACATTCTCCTTGTCCTTTTGTTTCTTGGGCTGTGAAGTTCCCACAGCAATATCCTTATCCTCAGTCCTTTTCCGCTTGAGACTATTTGAGGTAGTTGCAACATGAGCACTTTCTGTCATTTCACGTTTCAATCTATCCTCTTCTTGCACACAATGTGAAATGAGCTCATTAAGAGTCCATTTATCCTTTTGAGTATTATAGCTAACTATAAACTGCCCGTAGTGTGCGGGAAGAGATATAAGTACCAAATGCACAAGCAGATCATCAGACAGACCAAGCTTTAGTGCCTTAAGTTTTGAAGCGATGTTAGACATCTCCATAAAGTACTCCCTTATGTTTCCTTTTCCTTTGTACCTCATCTGGATAAGGTCAACTAAAAGCTTGCTTGTCTCAGCCTTTTCGTTCTTTTCAAAACGTTTTTCAATTTCACCAAGGAAACCTTTTGCAGATACCTCATCATATATACCGCCCTTGAATGCTTCTGGAACGCTGCGCTTTAGCATTAATAAACTTATGCGATTAGAACGATCCCACTTCTCAAAGTTTGCCTTTTCATCAGCAGAACTTTTCTCCGTAAGAGAAGCAGGTTGTTCTTTCCTTATTGCATAGTCTAAATCCACGCAGCTGAGAACCAACAAAATGTTCTCTTTTCAGCTCTTAAAGTTTGTGCCGTTAAGCACAGGAAGTCCATTAATGTTGGCAGTGATATTAGCAGCAGAATTATTAACTGACAAATTTAAAACAAACAAATTACATAAGCTCACTGAATAGAAATTCATGTCATAAAATATAAATTATTAAATTCAATATAATAATCATGTAAGACATAAATTTCAATTAATTGTAGAGTGGTGACCCCATTTAAACAAGATACCTAGAACAACATTGATATTTAAGTCTTTGGACTGATAATCAATTTGCAAGTGGTACTCTCCATGCAGAAATCAAATGCTGACAATAAATCCTGTCAAACGACAACCTTCCTTTAGGTTAGTGTGTCGTTCACATGGAAACTTTATAATTATCACACATCATTCCCGCATGTGTATTTGTTCTTTGGCCAATCAATAACGTTCCTTTGGCCGATCATGGATCGCATAAACAAGAAACACACACATCCTTCTATCTCAAAATAAATAAAATCATTACAAAAGAGGTTACTTTTGCAACATTTTGTAGCAATTAATTTATTTAAAAATAGAGGACAATAGAATTAAGAATTCTATCACTGTAAAGGACCACACTCATAAATTCTTAAAAAATATAAATTGAATCAATTAACTATTTCAAAAGTATCAATTTTAGACTATCCCATATATACATATATAAAAGGAACGCATAATTATCATGGAACATGGAACTTTTGTAAAGGTAACAATTCCAGAACATAAGGGCGATTGTGTTTTCAATTTTTTTGTTTTCAAAACTGTTCTGTAAAATAAATTTAAAAAACTGTTTTTTAGAAAATATAAGAAAAAGACTTGTTTGGTAATTAGATTTTGAAAACAGTTTTGGAAATTAAAAAACAAAAAAACTTGTTTGACAAATTTGTTTTGAAAACATATTTTAGAAACAAAAGAATAGAAAACTCGTTTGTTTGCATCCTTGTGAAAAAAACTATTGATACAAATACATTGAATTAAACTATTTTTATTATAAGATTTATGGTACTTTTCTTTATACATTTTTATTAAATTTTGATTCTAAAAAATATCCGACTGTTGTTAAACTAGTCATTTTGTTGTGCATACATCATATTTGCAATTCTCATTGCTACTTCATTGAATAACATTGATAAGTTATCATTGTTGGAGTTTGTCTTTTCCATGCCAGAACCTTCATTCATGACATCAATTTCTACAGGATCCTTTATGAGGCTTGATAGGGTAGACAAGACTACACTCTATGGCTAGTGAAAATCCCTTCCAACCAGCAAATCACCTTCCATGACAACCTTGATAACTTCAATGGCATTATCCACTAAGCACGTGTTTCCCTTGAGAGTAGGGACCCCCTTGTTCTTAAAATTGTCCATACTGTCTATGAATGTTTAGATCCACTGTTGTCTTATGTAGTCATCTGCATAACACCACCATTAGTTAGTACTCACTAACATTTCCTCAGTCTCTATTTACTAAGCATATTCTTTGAGTGAAGGAGAAGGATGCAATAAGAGACATATAATCAAGCCAATTATATAAGTTGGCAAGGATGCTCTGTAACAAAATTATCATATTCACATGAAGACATGAAGTAATTAGATGAAGGATCTAATCACCTTACATAAACTTTATTGTAAACATTGAGACATATTAAAATACATGTCAAAAGTAATCAAGTGAAAAATCCCTATCAGCCAACTGCCATCTTTATTTTATAGTAATTCAAGACTTTGAACTGAAAAGGATTCCCTAAGGGCCTTAACACAGCTGCTCTTGATTTGGTGCATATATGATAGTGCTGACACCTTTAATGCACGCTTGCTTTTGTTTCTAAATGTCCCTCATCAGTTTAAATTCTCAATTTCTCACTCTTTTAAAATTAATCACTCCCAAAGCATGCGATTGCAGTAGGACCAAGTGGCATTTGTTAATGGCAATTGGCAAACACCAAACAGTACTCACTGATTAAAATTCCTAACAATCTCCTTAAATGGTTTATATTTATCAGAGCTAATTTAGTGAAAAATATAAGTGATATGCTTCATGACTAGAACACCCAGTTATGAAATTTTCAAAACTCAGCTTCATGAGAATACCATATCTTAGAGCAGTCTAATTCACTTAAACAGTTTTGTTTTATGGAAAATCTGATGAACATTCAGTATAATGCCCCATCTCTTTTTTGGTTAAAGCTTAATGTCATATCTTCAAGCAGTCTAATTAAAGAAAAAGCAACCGCAGAACCAGATCTATGACTGACCCTGAAGCAAACATCAAACAACAAGAAAACCCCTTTTTTTCATAAATATGTAAACCCCATAACAACACCCTCAATAGGCCAAATACTCCATACAGTTAAGTCGATCCCAGTAGACCCACCTAGGACACTTCCTTAACAATACAAAGCACAACCAAAAACCAGATAACAGATGCGGAATCAAAAAAGAAGGGATTACATTCAGAGAAATAAAAGAAGAGGAGGAGAAGATGCATCACCATCAAGTTAACTTCACTGAATCAATAATATGAGAAGAGGAAATCCTTATGGCAAGAAATACAAGAAGAGGAAGGAGCAAATTTACCTTAAAGAAGAGAGAACTTGTACCGGACGGCCAACCACAGAGAACGTCGCCTTCAGAATTGGGAGCGGCTAAGAGGAAGATGTGATGTATGTACTTTGAAAGCATTATTTTTCTAGTTGCTCGTAATTACAGGAGTGCCATTAATGAGAGGAAAGAAAACGGCCAATACTATTTGGACCATCCCCAATTACTATCCACACCATCCCCTTATGAGCAAAAATACAATTATACCCCCAATTTTAAAAAACCTAAACTGATTCAATTATAAAAAAAACACTCCACACCATCTCCCTCTCTCATTCTCACGGCCTTCTCTCTTCCTCTCAACTTTCCCAAATCAAAAAAACCTTAGCACCACACCATCTGTTGATTGGAATGAAGAAGGAGGGTCATACCAGGAGAAGAAGGAGGGTCATACCAGGAAGAGGAAGAAGGTGCTTGAAGGAACAAGGAGGAAGAAGAAGCAACTGTGGAACGTTACAACTATTAAGATAGCGGAAGTTATCGCTACTAAGATAGCGGAAGTTACCGCTACTAAGATAGCGGAAGTTACAGCTATTTTGATTGCGGAAGTTACCGCTACTAAGATAGCGGAAGTTACCGCTACTAAGAGAGCGGAAGCTACCGCTATTAAGATAGCGGAAGTTACCGCTACTAAGACAGCGGTAGCAATAAAACGTCCGCAGTTTAAATGGCGGAACGAACCAGAACCCACATATTCTACCCAGATTTACGCGAAAAAACCGTAAAAATTCCAAAATCTCACCTATTTTGATCTTCTATTCTTCTCTTGATCTCACCCACTTATCTTCTACACTGATTTGGAGCTTCAAATAGCTCTAAGGTGTGTGATGTGTTGATTTAGAAGATGAAATAGGGATAGGGGAAGGTGAGAGTGGAAGAGGAAGAAGGAAGAAGAAGGTGAGGTTGGGAGAGTATTTTTTTTTTACTACTTTATATGTTTTCTATGTTAGGGGTATTTTTGGGATTAAAAAAAAAGAGGATGGTGTGGATAGTAAAGGGGGTACAAATAGTCTTGGCCAAAGAAAACAAGGTGTTCTCCGTGTTTTTCACAATTCCGGAACAGAGATGCAAAACAGAAAACAAAAACAATTTTTTTCTGTTCTGATTTTTTTGTTTTAAAAACAATAATTAGAAAACAGTTTTTAAATTCATTTTTTGAAAACAACTTTATCAAACAGGTTTTATTGTTTTTTAATTTTATAAAACAGAAAACTGTTTTTAAAAACAGAAATCAAACAGGCCCTAAACCTCTAGAAAATATCAATAAATCCAATAATTATGACACTAAATTCAAATCCTTATTCTGTTGAGAAAGTTATAAATCCTTATATGATATAACCCGAATTCTATTATCCGTACACCTCAAAAATATTGGTTCCATATATATAATCTCTGTGATTGCATATTATTTTTGGAATGCAAACATAAATCTTTAAAGATCCAAGAATATAATAATATTCATCAAGTGCTGAAAGAATTTTGCCAGATTCCAATTAATTTGGATCTTTCCTCAAGTATGTATATGAAACACAAATCAACACTTACTGTACAGAAACAAGGAACATTGAATTCGAAATTCGCATATAGCTGGGGTTATCAAAATTCAAACATACTACTTTTCATGGCAGTTTTTTTTTTTTAATCCTTAGTAGTAGCTTTGGCCCGAGAACAACACCAACAATTTATTTATTTATTTTTTTCTAATGAAGGATGTAAACAAAAACTTGCCAAACGGTAAATCAACCCGGATAATAGCAGGAACGTGTGTGAGGGACATAAAAAATAGCCATACGCAGCCGCAAAAATCACTTAACATAGCATGCGTTTTTCGTCACCTCATCAAACATAAATCCTAATAATCTAACATAGAGCATGACTCTGATACTACTTGTTGGGAAAATTAATTTCAATGCCCTAATCAAATACTCATGTCAGATTATCAGGGAATGAATTGGAATCAGCAGACAGACCTGACTCCATTGGATATGTGATGATGAACTGGTCGTGGGTTATGATCTTCCACAGACTAATCTCTTCCTCAATGGGTTCTCTCTCTACTCATGGGAATGGAGGAGATGAGTGACTTGTCAGATTAGCCTTGGGGACCAAACCCTATGATCTTTATATAGAAATCTAATTAGAGCCCCATTAACCCTAATTAGGTTTACTATTGGGGTGTTACACATTGCAAAGTCCATACCGCATATGATGTAAATTGAGCTTCTTAATTAGATCACCCTATCAGCCTAATACCCTATGAGAGGATTGTCACTTATGTGTTGTCAAACTCAGAAGGCTTCTACTTTTTATATGGCTATAGTGGAACCTTAAATACTTTTGTCTGGAACACTTTATTTGCGTCACTTAGATCCAAGAGGACTAATTGTGCTTAGTGTTGCTCCCAATGACATAGCATCATTACTCTTGCTTGAAAGCGCAACAACTCATTCTAAATTTTGCATTACATTAGATGCTACAGAGACCTCAACATGTAATATAAAGCAGGAAAGTCTACGAGCAAAGCTTCTGCTTGAAACAAGCCTTATTATATGGGATGAAGCTCCAATGTTGAAAAAGTTTTGTTTCTAAGCTCCAGATGTTACACTCCGAAATTTAATGAGGTTGAAAAATGAAGACACCGTACATAAACCTTTTGGAGGAAAAGTAGTAATACTTGGAGGTGATTTTAGACAAATACTACACGTAATAATTAGAGGAAGCAGACAGGAAGTTGTGGAGGCTACTGTAAACTCTTCATCATTGTGGAAGCATTGCAAAGTTATGAAATTGTCTAGTAAATGCGGATAACCACAACTGAGACGACTGATAAAGCAAAAGAAATCAAAGTGTTTGCAAATTGGATTCTTAAAATTGGAAATGACGTTCATCCTGATTCCACAGCGGGAGAGTATAATGCTCAAATCCCGCCAGATCTGCTTATCCCAATTAGTCCTGACTCATTAATGAAATTGATTAAATATACATATCCTGACCTTCCACACAAAATGAAAGACCTGCAATTCTTTCAAGATGGAGCAATACTTCCCCCTACACTTGAGGTTGTTGAGATGAAAAACACTTACATGCTTGGCATGATAGCCGCACCAGAACATGAATATCTGAACTATGCCTCTGCCTTACGATCTAATGAGGATTCTGAAATTCGAGTTGAGTGGTTCATCACAGAATTTTTTAACGACACTAATAGTTTATGAATCTCAAACCACAAACTATTTTAAAAGTTGGTACTCCAATAATGCTTTTGAGAAATATAGACCAAGAAGCAGGTTTATGCAATGGAACCGGGTTGATTGTGGATGACCTTGGCGAACGTGTTATTGGTGCAACTGTTATCACAGGAAAAAATGTTAATGACAAAGCGCACATTTCAAGAATGGATTTGGTTCTTTCTGATTCCAAATTTTCAATTAAATTCAAAAGAAGACAGTTTCTAATTGTAGTATGCTTTGCGATGACCATAAACAAAAGCCAAGGAAAAACACTATCGCAGGTTGGGCTTTTCCTTCCGAGGCTTGTCTTCACTCATGGTTAGTTATATGTAGCTCTTTCTAGAGTACACTCAAGAAAGGGGTTTAAACTTTGTATACTAGATGAGTTGGACAAACAACAGACTGGTACTATAAATGTAGTGTTTCAGGAAGTTTTCGAAAATGTTTGATGTATACAACACAATTTCATTTATTTATTTCATTTTTCTCTTCATATATTACTACGCAGTTGACTAATACACGATTAACTTATTTATAATGTTAAAACTACATATATATATATATAAAAATTAATTTATTTATTAACAAATTCTAACATCAAATTCCGCGCAGCGCACGGGCTATCGCACTAGTTATTAAGATTAAGATTAAGATTAAAACATGTGGTTGAATTAATCTCAAGAATTATTCATTTCGAAAAAAAAAACTCATGAATTATTGCAAGTATAACCTCATTTGATGAATGTTTAAATTATATCTAAGAGAAAAACTAAGTTGTCCTACATATATATGTGTATTAAACGTGTTTTCAATTCATCTCAGTAAGTAGTGCATGTGTATATATATATATATATATATATATATATATATATATATATCTACCCTATAAATTTGGCTAAATTGATTGTCGAACCTAGATGGGAAAGAGGGCATATTTTTTGAACATGGAAAGAAGGAATATTAAACATGAGAACTTGTGAACTATTAGTTTAGAGTAAGAGATAATAAGAAAATTTCCAGCTCACACACACACGAAGGAAGGAAGAAATTTTAAGTTATAGTGTATTTTTTTTTATTAATTGCATATTTTGTCTTTTGCTAATTTCAATTTGCTTGTTTATCATTGGTTACAAGTGAGCACAAGTGGCTGATTCAGGTTAGATGTAAGCCACTAGTATAAATAGTTGGGTCCTGCAGGCTGTATCAAAGAAAATCGATAATTTTCTCTAAGTTCTCTTAAAAGTCTTCATCTTTTTCTCTCTCTCAAATTTCTAAGTTTTTCTTCCTATTGGCATTTTATAACCATTGACGATGAACTCCTCATTCTCCCCCCCCCCCCCAACTATCTCTATGAAGCCCGTCAATTTACCGGACGATTTCGGGAACCCGGACAAGTCGGAGGGGAATACGTTTCAGCCGAAGATAAAGTTTCATTACCATTCACCACTACCACCATCAGCACCTTAGAGCACCCCGATCATGTTATTCGGGGTGATCATATTGGCACTGATCACAGAGCGTGCGCTGCGCTTCATCGGCGCCGCCTATCCCTTTGGATTATGTCGAACCCTCCGCCGTGGCTGTTGAAGCCTGACGATTGTTTTCTCCTTAGCTCTATAACAAGTTCTAGTGCCTTGTAGGACTGCTATTTATCTTTGTATTTTGTTTTATCTTTCTCTTTTTATGATTCTCGCAGTATACGGGTTCTAGCACCTCATGGGCTAGCCTTTAATACACTATTGCTTAAATAAATAAATAAAAGAATTTATGTTTTATATAAAGAAGCAGTTTTGGCAGCTTTAGGATAAATAAGTAAATTAATAATTCATTGGCCTACACTCTAAATTTATGTATGGGTATTTTAGTAGAATGTGGAGAAAATGGAGATTTATTACCAGTAATGTGATCGGTGATTGCAATTGCATTTTTAATCCAATGGTTTCAAGAAAATTTTAAAACAGATTTTTGAAGTTAAAAGAAATTTTTATTGCGTTGGTTTCAAGTATGGGTAATTGACTAATTGGGTATGGCTAAATCGGGAACCTATATTCATGTCTGTAAGTTGGATTGTTTCAAAAGAAATTGTCACTTTGGTTATCCTTATCATGTGAGTTTATGAATCTTAAATTCCATTCATACTACAAATTAAACTCGTGCATTGCACAGGTAACACACGAGTTTGTTTTAAGTTATGTGTCTATTATTTGTAACAATAATATATGTAATATAAAAAAATTATTTAATAGTAGATAATTAAGAATATGATAAATGTAATGAAATGTAGACTAACTTTTTAGTATGTTAAAGCACATGTTTTATGTTGTGCTTTAATAGAAATTATTTTCAGTTCATTTGGTGATAATATGTTTTAATAGTAATGCACTCTCAATAATAAGCAAAAGTATGAAAATATATAATTAGAGTTGAATAATTTAGTCTGTGTTTGTGTAAAATCTTTTATAAAAGAAAAAACACTTTTATAAAGTGGTATTTTTCTCTCTCTTTCATGTTTTGGCCTTGAAAGTAGTACTTTCAGTTGAAACTTTATGAAAAGTGTGCTAATGGAAGTTTAATGTTGAAATACTTTCGTCTCTTTCTTCCCAAAATTATTTGTTAATAAATATTATTTTCGTATTGAATTTAATTTTTAATATTTGTGGTTTTGGTGTTTGACTTGGTGAAGTTTGTTGTCTATTAGGAGCATTATGGCAGCTGAAACTTGTGATGAAGTTGCTTCTTCTTCTTCTTCCTCCTTCGTTCTTCAAATTCCTTTGTTTCTTTCTTGTTCCTTTCTATCTTGAATGAGAGAGGAAGATGGTTCTCAGATTTTAGAGATTTTGGAAGAGGAGAAGGTACCGTGAATGAATGAGAGAGGGAGATGATGGGGGGTAGGTTAATTGAATCAGTTTTTTTTTGGTTAATTGAATCAGTTTTTTTTTAAATTGGGGGTATAATTGTATTTTTGCTTAAAAGGATGGTGGGGATAGTAAAGAGGGAGGGTACAAATAGTCATATTTAACTGTTTTTGTACTTAGTTATTTACACTAGTAGTATTATTGTGTTGCTGCATATTATTGTTACTGTTGTAACCGCACACATTATTGTTACTACAATGGAAGAAGGTTAGGTTTTGTGTTTTAGACACTGCAAACAATGTACTCCTATTTGTTTAGATGTTGAGAGAAACCAATTACACTTTTTAAGATATTGACTTCATTAGTTGCCTTATCGATATAAATTAAGATTTAAGTTTCCTAAAGAAGAGAACAACCTATATAACAAAAATCATATACCTTGAGGGCGACGACGTCCACTTCGTCTCTTGAGCATGTGAGCCATTGGATGACACTTCGGCTAATTTTTTTCCACAAACTGTTCTTTATGCCACCTCACAAAAAATAAAACATAAATTCTAATGTTCTTCAGTCCTTCTATTTTCCAGCCCCTTGAACCCATCCTTATTTTCTAATTCTGCACCCTTGCCTCTCAATCTTTCCCAACCACTTGTTTGTTTTAACTTTTACGAAGCGAATCACTGGCTCATGAATGAAAACTGTTGTTACACCACTAAGTGCTTCAAGGGGCGTTGATTGTTCATAACTGTAGCTGCATTATAACTTCATGTTCTCTTGCTGTTCCTTCAAATCTTAGTGTCGTGATTATCCAACACTAGAAAGGCTTGGGGTATATCTTGGAGTTGTACTATTGTTATTTTTGAATGAGGATTTGCTCTGTTATTGTTTCAAAGCTTGTGGGAGTCTACTAGTTGGATTGTCAACGTTGCTCTCATAATTATTTGGCTCTTTTTGATGGTGACTTAGCTACTGTTCGGTCTGGCTTATGGGTTGGGGGTAGAGTCAGAAAAATATCACAACACTAAATGGGCAGTCACTGACCCATGAAGGCATGAATGAAAACTATTGTTACACTACTATATGCACCCTTACCCGTGACACTAAAGCATCCTTGACTGAACTTTAATGGCTCAATTCAGTAGCAGAATTTCTAGAGCCAGGAAATTATTACAACACTAAATGGGCAGTTACCATGGCACTAAATTGCTTGATTTGCAGAAACTCAAGCCAAAAGAGGATTTGCAAGCAAAAGTTGTAGTGGTAATGAAGGCAACATAGAAAACAGAAGGGGAAGGATTAGAATGTGAACCTCGCTCCTGTACTTTCTCACACTTAATATATTTTCACCATTCCCCCTTGAATTTGTACAACTTTTTAAAAAGTTTAATATGGGAACCTAATCTGAATGAACACACATGCGGTTCTGTGCTATCCTAGATGGACGGAATGATGCTGGAAGTTATAGAACAACATCACTGTAGCAGAAAGAGATATTAGAAGTGAAATGAGAAGATTGTGAAAAAGAAAACAATGAAAAGCAAGTTCCCATTATGTAGCACTCAATTCTCATTATGTACTCTCTGGTTGTTGTGACACCTAAAAGCAACTTCCACATATTAAAAGTGTAGAAACACCATTTGTAAAAATTCATGAAACAATATACATTAGAATATAATGCAACACCCAACTTAGCAAGTAATGCATAAACTGATAAGAAAATTTGAAAGAATAAAAGGAAGAGGGGGCTGGTCATGCCATCACGGATGAGCATAAAGGAATCTCCTCTAGAAAGATAGTAAGTGAAATAATATGTAACTAAGCCATAACAGATAAAAAAAATTCTCTGATGAAAAGAACCATTTCTCTAGCTTTGTTTTCCTTTGAATTTCCAGCAGAAGGCGCCAAGCTCCTAATTCTTGTTTCCCCTCATCTCCGTTAACCTTTAAACCAATGCATATCTCTGCATCAGGTGGAGTTATCAGCATGATTCCTTCGTCGAAATCATTAAGTTTTTCCTAGTAATCTCAGCCATTTCAAAACTTCAAACTGCTTCTGATCTAGCAAATGCAAATTCCTGCTTTGGTTTGAAAATTGGTGTTTCCCTGTAGAAATCCTGACCATTGTGACATACATTCTAGATATGAGGAGTATCAGATGAGTCATTAGGAAATAAATATGAAATGAAATTCAGAATTACACAACTATAGTGTGACCTATTTCCAATAAGTAGTTAATGGAAATATAAAGTTTTATTGATATAGTTGCTTTTAAACATCAAAGTTCAGAACTATGCAGAAAGGAAAGATGGCTAGGAATCCAAAGTGACAATTCCTCACAGTCAGTGGATTTTTTATCTCAATCTTATGATGTGTGATGTGTAGAATTAATGATTGGTCAATTCTAAAGCAAGTGGATATATACCTCATTCTAAGAACTGCAGATGAGTACTCACTCTAATGTTTGAGATAAAAAATAGACACATATTATTCAGGATATATATAACAACAATATACTTTAGTTGAAACCAATGGAGCTCGTTCACCAAGTATCTTCACATTTAGTAGGAAACTGAAATCAGAAGCAATCAAAGACATCTTTGGTAGAACCTCACGAAGAACCTCAAGTAATTTATGGGAAAAATTGACATATGACAAATGCAAAAAGTGGAAAAAACATTTTTCATATCAGTCTTGAGGCATATCTAAGAGACTCTTACCAAGCAACGGGTTGGAAACCAACACATGTGTGGTTTTGGGTGACTTTAGACTAAATGCTTTTGAGTGCAAATACTATAGTGGCTTCAGTTGTTTTGGTCTTATCCAACTAATGTAAAATGAAACTAAATTGGCAAGAAAAGGAAAGTTCCTAATAAGAAGTGCAACTACATAAGCACAAACAGCACCGAATACTCAATTGATTTAAACATTAAAAATATATCATAATTCAAGAGTATCCTGAAGCTTTACATCACCGAAAATACATACGAAAGAAAATGCTTCAAAACCCTTCATGATTTTCAGCCTTTTGCATGTCTCAATGAACATCCTGCAAAAAGGTAAAATTGCAGTTTAGAGTGAGAAGGTGACACAAACAATAACAAAGATGAAACCTCAGCCTCTGTTCTTGTAGACTAAATTAAAACTATAGCTGCACAGACACTGCAAAAATGCATTCAATTCCAATTAGATATGGGGTTTCCCTTTAGACTGCAACGAAATTAATCAAAAACCTATGGAGAGCACTTATCAGCAGAATGCAAACTTGTATTTTTCACTGAAACCATTTACCTCAGAATCAATTTTCTGTACTGTTCACATTGGTACCGATTTGCACTTTGTGAGCGGGATTTGGGTTTGGCACCCCACCCTTTAGGCTACGCGCCCCAGCATTTTTTTTATCCCAGAAATACCCATCGGTAAATGATTAACCGATATAAATATAGACATCGGTTAATCATTAACCGATATTGTTCCTCTGTATGAACACCTTCATCCCATTACCAGAACACGAAGAACAATATCGGTTAATGACAATATCGGTTAATGATTAACCGATGTCTATGTTTATATCGGTTAATCATTTACCGATATGATTTCTGGCAGTTTGATCACCATTACTCCCTCCACCAACCCCTCCACCATTACTCTCCCTCCACCTGCCCCCCATAACTCGCCCGCACAACCTTATTCCACCATTACTCCACTCCTCCCTCACATTTAACATTCCCACCACCACTACCATCTCCACATTTTCCACCACCACCACCACCAACACCACCTCCACCAAGGGGAAGCTCTAAACTCCTGGTAAGTATTGTTTGTTAGTTGTTAGTTTAAGTAGTTAGTTGTTAGTTTAAGTAGTTAGTTTAGTTAGTTAAGTTGGTAATTTAGGCTGCTGTATCGTGAACTGAATCGGTAAATGAATTTCCGTTAATGTATCGGATTATGATATTCCGTTATAGTAACGGATTTTGATTTACCGTTATAGGGTCGGATATTGATTTACCGTTTTGTTTCCAGGGATGACAGAGTCCTTTTTTTTTGGTGAATCACAATTGATACATGCTACTGGATTGGAAAATGATAATCCAGAGGAGCAACCATCACTAGTTGAACCGCCGATTATATCTATAGATGTCTCTCATTTGTATCATACTGATCAGGTACTCATTGCACAAATTTTTGCATGTTTTGTTTATGCTTTGTTTATGCCTTGTTTTATGCCTTATGCCTTGTTTATCCTGAAACAGCGTTTCCCTTTGAAAGATGATCTTATGAAATGGGTTCGCGACATTTCTATGGCAAATAATTTTGTTTTGGTGACAACAAAGTCTGATAGTGGTGCGAAGGGAAGAAAAGAATATGTCATTCTGGGGTGTGAGAAGCATGGTGCGTATATTCCCTACAGAGAACCGGATCTTGTTGAAGGAACGTCAACACAAAACACAGGTTGTCCTTTTAGGCTAAAAGGACGACGTACGAAAGATGATAAAGGTTGGTGGTTGAAGGTGATGGACGGTAGACACATCCATCTCGCAGCTGAGTCACTACTTGGCCACAATTACGCTGGTCGACTGAATAGTGAGGCGAAGGAGGACGTGATAAATCAGGCTAAGACTTGGGTTCCACCTAGAAAGATGTTGGCGTCCTTGAAGGAAAAAGATCCTTCAAACTTGACTACCATCCAACAAATTTATGGTGTTTGCAAGCGGTTCAGACAATCCGTTCGTGGGTCACTGACAGAGATACAATACTTGCTGAAGAAGTTGGATGGTGAGAAGTATGTTCACTTTGAACGAAATGAACCCGGATCGGAAGTGATTAGAGATATATTTTGGGCTCATCCTAATGCCGTCAAACTTTTCAACACATTCCCATATGTAGTGATCATGGATTGCACATACAAGACCAGCAAATACAAACTACCCTTGCTCGAGATTGTTGGCCTGACCTCCACGGATAAAACATACTCAATAGCATTCTGTTACATTGGCAGTGAGACCACAGATGACTTCATTTGGCCACTGGAGTGTATGAAGTCTCTGATTTCCGACCAATCCAGGTTGCCTAGAGTGATTGTGACGGACAGAGATCTTGCCTTATTGAGTGCTGCTTCACAAAGCCTTCCCACCACTACCCATTTACTATGCTTGTGGCACATCAACAAGTGTGTTTTGGC
Organism: Lotus japonicus; assembly: GCF_012489685.1. Classification (NCBI taxonomy): domain Eukaryota; kingdom Viridiplantae; phylum Streptophyta; class Magnoliopsida; order Fabales; family Fabaceae; genus Lotus; species Lotus japonicus. The sequence continues at coordinate 22,183,067 of NC_080041.1, read as the reverse complement.
AAAGTGCAAAGAGTATGTTGGCACGGATGATTTTGCTCAAGAGGTTATGGACAAGTGGGCCGAATTGGTAGATGCTCCAACAGTTCCAGAATTTGAAGCTCATTGGATTGAATTGTTTAACATGTTCAAGCTTAAACACAAGTTGAAATTTGTCACTTATTGTTCTACTACATGGTTGGTCCACAAGCAGAAATTTGCCAAGGCATGGACAAATCATGTGATGCATTTTGGAACAACAACAAGTAACAGGTACAAAAATTATGTTATGACTTGTTATATGTATTTCATTTCATAGATTATTACAGTATTAATTCTTACATGTGCGTTGTTGGTTTGCAGGGCTGAAGGTGCACATGCCAGCTTGAAGTTGATGTTGCGGAACAGTAAGGGTGACCTGGCCACATCATGGGATACGTCGCATAGTTTGACCACCAATCGTCACACTGAGATAGTAGCATCGTTTGAGCGCAGTATGAATAAAATTGATCACCTTTTCAAGACCCTTTCTACACAAATATTAGGGGATTTGTGTCAATCAAATGCCTGAAACTCATTGATACTGAACTGACAAGAATGCGAGCCTACGGCGGCAGATGCGATTGCTTATTGAGAGAGACTCATGGACTACCTTGCGGTTGTCAACTTGCAGGTTACCGGTCAACCACTCTCCTGTCAACTACTTCCAATTATTTATATTTGTGATTCAATGTAACATGTCTGTGAACTTGCAGATTATGAGAGGATTCCGTACGAGGCCATTCATCCATTCTGGAAGAGCCTAAGTTGGGAGCATGTACCTGTTGCAGATACTGGCAGCTCAGATATTTGCGGACTAAACCATGGAGAGATGCACCCAGAAGTTGAGGCACTGACACGTTATTTCCATTCTTTGGATACTGGAGGGCAGAGTATGGTAAGGAGGAAGCTTCAGGCGATATATTGTCCTGAAAGGAGTACACTATGTACTCTTGAGCTTCGGATAAAGTCCAACCGCACTCCTAAGTTAAAGGAGAGCAAACAACCCAAGGGTCGAGCAATAGGATCCTTGACTCGTGATCCTTCAGCGTTTGAACTTACTGACAAGAAGATTAAAGAGGAAAAGAAGTCTTCACAACCAGCAAAGAGGAAGAAGCATGTGAAGAAGTCTGATACAAGCCCTTTCATGTGTAACTTTCCAGCCTTTCTCCATCCATATATTGACACAATTACAGATGTTGAGGATGATGGTAACTGTGGCTATAGATCCATTGCTGCATTAATGGGGCATTCCGCCGGTCAGGACGGTTGGCCTTGGGTTAGGGCTTCATTGATACAAGAACTTGAGACCAATGTGTTAATGTATAATAGGATGTGGGGCACAGATGTTGTTTATGGCTTACATGATCGTCTCACTCTTCCTCTTGTTGACCCGGCCACCCCTGACAAATGGTTTCAACTGCCAGAGATGGGATACCTTGTTGCCACAAAGTACCAATTGGTTCTCGTATCCTTATCCTCTATGGGTTGTAACACATACTTTCCACTGATAGGAGCCGGTCCACGAGATGAGCATACTGTTATAGCTATTGGACATGTGATAAATCACTGGGTACATGTATATTTTGACCAAATACACTAATATTTTAGTTGCCTACTAGCTTGTCGATTAATTTTTGTATGTGGAAGTTATCTAATTTTATGGTTATTCTCTAAAATGCAGCTCCAATTAACTCCTGGACATCCTATGCCGACTATTGCTCCCCAGTGGGATTGGCACGCTGATCTTGCCTCCAAATACTGGCGCAACCTATATGGTCCACGTTTAGACATGTACGCTGAACAATTCCAAGCTTGGCTTGGTGCTTTTAGTGGTCATGCGGACTATGTGGACATCACCAAAGATTGAATGTTCTTGTATTGTGTAATATTAATTTGTAAACTCTCTGTAATTTGGTAGAATGTGGCCCTTATCACAGGTTGTTGTTAATGACAACTATTTAGACATCATCGTAGATTGGCAGGTTCATGCGTGTACTTTTGGTAATGTTAATTTGATGTACTTTTGGTAATGTTAATTTGGTGTACTCTTGTCATTTTCACTTTCATTACCCTCCACCACCAACCCTGACATTACTCTCAACCACCAGCCCCAACCACTATTCTACCATCCACCAGTACACCTTAAATGTTTTGACCGTACTCCTGAGCTATAAATCTCTGTTGTGTCTTGCCTCTTCTTCTTACTCTTCATTCCTCATCTTCCTGTCTATTGTGTCTTGCCTCTTCTTCTTACTCCTCATTCTACACAATGGAACAAGACCCAAATCCATTTGTCCGCCATTGCAAAGGTCAAAGCAACAACTCTGGCAGCTCTCGTCCTCTCATTCCTGGCCCGGCTGGCGCCATCCAGGCTGCCATGTATGCCCGTAGATCCACCCCTAACACACCACTCATTCCGACCCAGGAAATCGTGAGGCGTGTGCTAGATCATGGATCAACCGAAACCGATCCTGATTTCAACTCACATGCTTGGCTATCAGCCCTGCAAGAGTGGGGAATTGCCACTCCGCTGGGCTTTCTGACAGCGAACGTTGAGAGGGTGGAGAATGTTGTTGCTGTTATCAAATCTTGCACTCCCAATGGGTTTGGAGATGCGAAAGTTACCCTCAAGGTATGTCTTGTCCTTGCTTTTGTAAGGCCTTGTTTTTGGTCCCCCTTGACTAACCATTCTTATTTAATTCTCAAACGATTTCAAAAATTTAGGACCCCACGGGTGCTGTTGATGCTAGCATCCATCGCAAGACCTTTACTCATAGTGAATTTGCGAATGACATAACTGTTGGATCTGTTCTCGTTCTCCAAAAGGTCTGAAACCTAAACATGAAACTTGCTTCATTTTTTGGACAGATAAGCATGGTTTAATTAAAGTATACATTTCACTTGCAGGTTGCTGTGTTTGCACCTAGAGGAACTGTTTGTTATCTTAATATAACATTGCCCAACCTAGTGAAGGTATTCCCAAAAGATTGCGGAGCCCATGACTTCATCGATATCACAGAGGAATAATTTTGTTTTCGGTGTTGCTTATGTTTAATTTGGTTGTGTAACCGTTTAACTTATTGTCATGGATTACTACATGCTTTGAATTATTTATGTTGTCGTTGTTTCTGTTTTTTTCATTATAAGAGTCATAATATTAAGACTAAAAATATAACACATGTAAATAAAACGAGGCAAGAGTCATAACATAACATAAAAAGTCCTAACATATACATAATAATGGATCCCACATAACAAGTGTAATAAAATCACTCTCCCCGACCCCGCCCCCTGCGACCTCTGGGTCCACGAGCTCTACCTCCATGAACACCCTCTCCAGGATCACCCTCTCCACGTGCTCTGCCTCCACGTGCTCTGCCTCCACGGGCTCCGCCTCCACGGGGTCTGCCTCCACGAGCTCTGCCTCCCGCAGCTGCGGCTCCTCGAATAGCAGAAAAGGCAACTCCCTGGGTACCAACGAAGGAATTTCGTCGAAAGAGATCGAGCGCCCTCTCCGTAAGGATTCGGGGCTGTGTCCCTGGAGCAAGAGCACCTGGCACCTCCAGTGACTGCTCCAACAACTCCACACCCCTACGTATAGCAGACTGCATAAAAATAATATACAAAAAAAATTTCATTAACAAAAATCACAATTGAATGGATAAAAATAATATACAAATTTAGAATCCAAACTTACCACGACACTAAGCTCCTCCCTCCTATCCTCAGGGATGATGAACACATAGGACACTCTGCTATACCACCTCATGTAACCCCCCGGATATGTAGCAGGTATCCCATGAGGGCGGAGGTGCGGCTCAAACTCAGCATAGGCAGCATCTGCGGTCTCAGCAAGGGACCCCGTCATCTGGATCTCAGAGGGGTGTCGAGGGATGTCCTGTATGTAGCCAAACTGGCGCATAACCCGCTCTGGTAGATGTCGGCTCACAGACCGACCGTAAGGTGTCCTGATGTAGCCGGAATAGAGGGCCCTGGGATCCCGCGGTCGAACATCTCGATGGTCCTCAAAAGGGGTCCATGTGATATCATCCACTGTAAGCTCATCGAGCATGACTCGTCTCTCATCGAGTCCGGAATGCGCGATCCGGGACGTGGACCACCGTTGCGCCCTAGGCTGGTCCTGTGTGTAGCCGGGTACCTCCGTCCTGATAATGACGCTGCTGGATATGTACTCATACGCCCATGACAGCAAGAGGGAGGTGAACCCACCGATCTGGGCTGTCTTCCTACGGGAAGCACGACTCAGCTGTTCGTACAACGATGCCAGCGCAATCGCACCCCACGCGTACTCCGACACGCGACCGAGGTCCTCAAGCCGCCCGATCTAGTAGACAGTAGTGTGGTAACCACCACTCTTGCTGGCAAAGAAGGTGGCACCAAGCTGGTTCACCAGCCAGATCCTAGCAGCATCCTCATAGCGTCCATCTACAATGAAATGAATTAAGTTAACAGTTATTAATAATACGCTAAAAATAAATACAACTTAATAAAGTAATGATTAAGACATACCATCCATAGCAGACGTGTACATGGTCTTCAGAGTAATGAACCGAATGTTCTGGCCACCCGCCGCCTCAAACTCAACCAGATAATCAGCAACAGATCCTCCCAGGAGCTGGGCGCAGAGCGCTGCACAGTCATCTCGCTCCCCCCTGCTCGGAGTGTAGAACCTCGACCCTGTGGGAAGATGGAGAAGAGCCGACACATCGTCCAGGGTGATAGTCATCTCCCCGAATGGCATGTGGAAGCTACTCGTCTCCTCATGCCATCTCTCAACAAGGGCCAGTATGACAGCTGGGTCTGTCTCCGGTAACCCACACCAAGGCAGGTGATACAAACCCGTCTGCTGCAGCAGCTGTCGCACATGTGTGTGGGCCTCTGAATCGCCATCACAGGGTAGGTTCCGTACCTTCCCCCCAACAGTGACCACCCTCAATGTCCGACGGTCCACGTACCGCAGGTCTGTGCAAAGAAGTGCCTGCCACGTCCAAGGAGCCTTGTGGTCAGGATAATGCGCAAGAAGCGACAGATGCTCAGCCCCCCGGGAAACGGTGCCACCCTCTGGATGAGGTCGTCATCCGCACCGCCCTGTGCCCCCTCCTCTGGCACCACATCAGCAGCATCAATCTCCTTCTGGAGAATAAGAGGCTCCTCCTCCTCACCACTGGCCTCAGAAGCAGTCTCAGAAGCAGACTCCTCACCACTGGGCTCCGAAGAAGACTTCTCGCCAGATGTCTCCTCAGGAGGTAACTCAACCATCGGAGACACCGGAGTAGGATGAGGCTGAGGCTCAGCCGGAGTACCTGACGGAGCTGTAGCAGACGGACCACCTGACGGAGCTGTAGCAGACGGACACGGAGACGGAGCCCTGGCCGGAGTAGCAGACGGAGACGGAGACGGGGCCGAAGCCTCAACCGCCTGACTAGCTGCTCGATGGACGCCGCGCTGCGTTGAAGCATGCAAGCGCTCGTGGCGATCCTCTGCATCATCGACTGTAGAAGATCGAGACCTCTTCCTCCCGCCCTTCATTCTCCTATGAAAAGCAAACAAATTTAACATCAAATTACAACTTGAGCAACTTTAACAGTTACAACTTGTACAAACATCTCTCATATAGCAACAAACATCTCTCATATAGAAACAAACATCTCTCATATAGCATTTTCAGTTAATAAAAAAATAATGAAAAAAAAACTGGCTTAATAAAATATTTTTCCATCTGCCCTGTTATACATAAATTATCATTTTTCAAGGAAGAAGAATTTATGAATTCTGTCATAGGACACCAGTAGCAGAACAGGAAAATAAATTATATAACCAAATTTGTCAATCTAGATAACTAAAATGCAACATTAAGGAAGTTCCCTAGTTCTAATAAGCCGATACCATCAACACCCTTTCCCAGTGTCATGACACTAAAATATTTGAAAATTTGTACAAAATATTCAGCCCAATAGATGGAGGACTGGTTTAAAACTAAAAAAAACTGGCTTAAAAAAACTGGCTTAATAAACTGGCTTAATAAAGAATCGGGAAATGTTTTTCCATTACAGAATCGGAAAAACATTTTCCATTTCAGAATCGAAAAATGTTTTTCCGATTTTACAGTAAACCCAGAACAAGAACTGGAAACGACCCACTCGTGCCCATGACCGTTTCATGCAATTTCAGTCAATAAAACCTACCTCTAATCATCAATCAACTACCCTAGTGTTCAACATTCACCTAATAATCCATCAACTACCTCTAATCATCAATCAATGTGAGAGAATAAATGAAAATCAAACTTACCTTTTGAATGTAATGGAATGGGAGTTCCGGTGCTTTGAGGAAGCTTTGATGATGATGGGACCGAAGCTTGGAGTGGTGGAACGCAAGTTTGGGAGAGATTTGAAGAGAGAGTGATTTGGGGAGGGAAATGGGTTTTGAAAATTATGTGTTTCAAAACCTATCTGATGCTGTTATATCAATACGAATCGGTAAATGATAAACCGATACGTAGCGGAAAATCATTTACCGATATTAATCCGGAGGGTTTCCGGTAATTTCCCCACTTTAAGTGGGGCGGGAAGCCTAAGGGCTGGGGTGTTAAACCCAATTCCCTTTGTGAGCACCAGAGGATGAGCAGAGTATCCTTATCTTTAAAATTACCAAGCCATGTTGGCAATTACTCTTTATTCCCGTGCCTTATGTTTGACATTAGCTAGCTTCTTACGCCCATCGCCTTATCTCTTTTGTTTAAAGACACACTTAGCTCTCATGCTTCGAGCTCGATGTCTTGTGGACTTGTGGACTGGGCGAGACCCTAGGGTCCCTCAGCCAGGGACGCTGGCTTAAGGCGAGGAATACATCAGGGACTTAGGCGTTTGTCTCGAAGGCCCAACTGGCCCATTAGGATGATTTAGAGGCGCTAGGCCCAACTCCCCCAACTATAAATAGGGGACGGTGACCAATTGTAAGGGACCCCTTAGCTCATTTGTGCAATAACAAGCTTGAAATTCAGTTACTTTCTCTCTCTAAGCGGTTACACTCTCACTTATCTCTAGAAATCTCGCATCACGTTCCTTGCATCTTAGGTACTATACCTCATCTCAATGTTCATGATGGAACATTTGACGCCGTCTGTGGGGACCAGTAGATTTTGATTCCCAAACTACGTGGATTGCAGTTGGATTTGGAGAAGTTCAATTCTTCGTGTGAATTTTCTTCAGTTTTCAGTTTTCGCTCGAAGTTTTTCGGTTCACTATTTAGGATCGATGGAAACACGTCGTCGACGACGCGACGAAGATCAAGAGCGGCGGCGCGGCTCGCCTCCACGTCGCGTAAGAGGTAGGCCGTGACGCGAGCAAGTTCGTCGTAAAGAAACCGATCAGTTAACTCGTCCACCACCACCATCACCTCCACCTCCTTCTCCAATGCCTCCGTTACCTTCTCCGCCGAATTCACCGGAGCAACAAAGATCACCAACGCACTCACCCGGAGTTTCGGGAGAGGAGAATCAGGCAGCTCAGGCACCGATCTCTGGCCAAGACTGGAGGCGCTTGATCGATAGTGTTGATGATATATGACAAAGGAACGACTACTTGCAAGAACAGCTAGAGTATTATCGTTCCGAGCAACAGGATGAAGGGGAACGCGAGGCGGAGGCCGTGGCTGAATTCGAGCCGTTCTCAGTGGCAGTAAGGGAGGTTGCCATACCAGATAACATGAAGAATATTGTACTTGAGACATACAACGGGAAATCTGATCCCAAAGAGCACATGTTATACTTCAACACAAAAATGGTGATCACTGCCGCTTCTGACGCTGTGAAGTGCAGGATGTTTCCAGCTACGTTCAAAGGCACAACCATGGCTTGGTTTACCACGCTACCCCGGGGATCCATCACTAATTTCCGTGACTTCTCATCAAAATTCCTCGTCCAGTTTTCCACCAGCAAAACCAAGCAGGTGACGATCGAGGATCTCTACAACGTTCGCCAATCTGAGGGCGAGACTCTAAAGCAGTATGTAAAACGATTCAGCGCAACATCAGTCAAAATTGAGGAGTCAGAGCAGCACGCCTGTGCGCGTGCCTTCAAGAACGGGTTGCAACCGGGGAAGCTGAACAGCAAATTGAGCCGCAAACCGGCTCGGTATATGGCGGAGATCCGGACGCGAGCAAACACCTACATTCTGGACGAGGAAGATGATGCTTTCAAGCGAAGGTGCACGAAAAAGGAGAAAGACGGCGAGCTGGGGGACGCTTCGCCGGAAGAAAAGCGGACTAAGGAAAGGGGAGAGAGCAGCAAAAAGCGAGACAGGAAGGTAAGGACAAGAGAAAAGACTGCGAAGGAGCCATTGTATCCTAGGAGAGAAAACTTTGAGCGTCGCAGACCGTGGCATCAAGCTGACCCTCGCCGACGAGAGGAGTCAGGAAAGAGTCTTAACGCCCATCTGACGGAGTTGCTTCGAGAGGTCAAGGCAAATCACGCAGTTGAGGAAGGCGAGAAAGAGACCGACCCGCCCCGAGTGGCGTTGGATAAAACAAAGTGGTGCGAGTACCACCGTTCGGCCGGCCACGAAACGGGAGATTGCTTTACCCTGAAGAACGAGATTGAGAGGCTCATTCGAGCGGGACGATCGTAGATGAATGACCGTGGCGATCGGTGGAATGGAGAGCGACAGCAAGGGAAGCGGTACAGAGGGGGTCGTCAGCAGGATGACCGCAGGCGAGACGACCGCCGGCGCACGCCAACCGCTGACAAGAAGGAAACATTGGCCACAAGGAAGAAGGAGGCGGAGGAAACCTTTAATAAAGACTTTGAGCCGCCAGTTGGTACGATAAATACAATTGCGGGTGGATTCGGCGGGGGCGGAGATACAACGTCGGCGAGGCGAAGGCACGTGAGAGCAGTGACATAAGTGCAACAGTACGAAACGACATTCAGTTTCCAGCATCCAGATATTGTGATATTGTCGGTCGATTTCGAAGGGATCAGGACGCACAAAGACGATCCGGTGGTTGTGATGATAAGAATCAACAGGTTTAACGTGCGGCGGGTTCTTTTGGACCAAGGGAGCTTCGCTGACATCATCTGTGGGGATGCTTTTGATCAATTAGGATTGAAGGACAAAGACCTGATGCCCTATACAGGAACGTTGGTAGGCTTCTCGGGCGAGCAAGTTTGGGTAAGCGGATATGTGGATCTGGACACAGTCTTTGGTATCGACGATAACGCGAAGCTACTCCGTGTAAGGTATCTTGTATTGCAGGTTGTGGCATCCTATAACGTCATTATTGGAAGGAACACACTCAATCGCCTCTACGCAGTAATCTCGACGACACATCTAGCGGTGAAATATCTGTTGTTAAGTGGAAAAGTGGGAAAGATTGTAGTTGACCAAAGGAGGGCGAGAGAATGCTACAACAACTGTCTCAGCTTGTATGGAAAGAAAGGAGCTGGCGAGGGGCATAGGTGTCATGAAGTTGAGATCATCCAAGGAAATCAAGGCAGGCAAGGGGGGTCAAAGCAGGGGGTTGACAAGAGGATGGCAAGACCAGGGAGCAGCGCAGGAAAGGTCAGGGAAGATGGCAGGACGGGTAAGGACAGGCAGTTTACGGACGCTCGTGCAGAGGAACGTTGGGAGGTGTGGTCGCAGACTTAGAAGCGTACAAATTTAGCAGGGGCTGTTGCCGATCGAGGCCAGGCTCATGGTTAGTCAGGAGAGACGTTTAGAGAAGCTGGTAGAGGACAACTTTGACCTCTTCAGCTGGAGCTCAAAAGACCCAGAATTCTGGGAACTGCCGATGTTCAGAAAACCGAGTCTCTCGAGTTCGGGGCGATATGAGGAAAAGGGAAAGGGAATCATGATTCAAGAGATGGACCGGTGCATCACCCAGTAGGGCCATGGCGAGAAAAGAGGTGATGAGTTTCGCGAGTGGTCTAAGGACAGAAAGAGGGTGGGGAGAAGGAAACCGGTGAGTCGTCGCCGGGGAAAAGCAAAAAGAGAGTCGAAATATTGGAAGCATGTGGGTGCGGTAGTTTATTAGCCAGAGATGTCCAAGCACGACAGGCAGAAGGGCAAGATGGGAGAAGTTCCTCACCACCACGAGGCGGGCATGGAAGGAAGCTAGCTCAGAAATAACAATGAGTGGCTAGCGAGCACGTCTAGCTCGAAAGATGTGGTGATGGGGATGATACTTTGACCCAAGTGGATGGGAGCGGAAGCGCGTGGAAAGCAGGGGCGGGCCTAAAATACTATTACAGCTAAGGGACTGACAAGGAGCTGGTTTCGGCACGAGGACGATCAGCCAAGCGTGCCTCGCAAAGATTGAAGGTGTAAAGATAAAGATACATTCTTGTTCTCCATTTCGAGAGTCTGTTGGCCAATGCCTCTGAATGGTAAAAACAAAGACACGTTCTTGTTCTCCATCTTGAGAGTTTGTTGACTGTCACGTCTGATTGAAAATACAAGAATTGTATCCAACAATTTCAATCACACTGAATTGCGGCGAGAGCTAGGTGGGAAAAATTCCCTGAAGGTGGCGATCCCAACACGACCTTGATGTCTGGGGATCGCTCCGGAAAAGCCGACGCAGCTCGCCGTCACTCGTCGGCGATGTGTGCTGATAAGCTTCTTATCCCAAAATCCCCCGAAATATGGGCGCGGGAACATAACTAGGCATAAGTCTGGGTAAACCTATATGGCCATTGGGTTCCTAGAAATAATAAGTCCTCGCCGAGGAAAAACCGGCGAGGCCACACCTGCTCTTACGGGAAATATTGGTGTGATGAAAGCCTCAATTCAAAAATTGAGCAGAAGTCCTAGTTAAACAAAGCACACCATCAATGTTGTCGAACGTAATTCAGAAAAAAGGGAAACTATGGGGGGCGGTGAGAGAAAAGAAAAACTCCGGAAAAGCGCTAAAACAAACATAAAACGTAAAGAAATAAAGCGAAATTGATTAAACTTGAAAGTAAAGTACAGACAAAAAGTTTAAATGAAATTAAAAGTACAAGGCGTTACAATAACTTCAAACAAGTTAACATTGCATTTTACTCTCTTATTCCACAACGTCTCCAAGGTCAACGAGAGCAACTTCCAGCGGATCTTCTCGACCCACCAGTCCGGTGGGTGTGACCTTCTTAAAAACTCTCAGGGGTTCAAGGTCGACATTCGGATGGAGGTGCTTTACCTAAGCTTTGCAAATTAGGAAGCCGCGGATACGTTCGTTGGCTGTCGCGAAAGCAGCTTCTCTCCTTATCTGCTCCTCCAGGGCGATGGCCTGGGCATCCTTCTCGGCCAAAAGCTTGCATTTCGATTCCAAATCTGACCGGGCCTCAGCAAGTAACTCACCTTTGGCCGCCAGCTTCTCTCGCAGATCGACAATCTTCTTATCTTTGGCAGCAAGTTTTTCTTCCTGGGAAGCAATAACGGTCTCCTTGGCACTAAGGTCCTTGCGGAGTCCCTCGACCTGGTTCTCAAGCTGCCTCTCTTTCTCGTCCGCCGTAGCCATTGCAATCGTTGCTTCGGCTAGCTTTTTCTGCTTCTTCTTTGTCCTGCCTACCTCAGTGGCTAGCTGGGCCGACAACTTGGAACATGTCTCGTGGGCTTGAAGGTTGATGGAATGCAGCTTTTCCACCTTTGGACGGAGCCCCGCAATACCAGTAAGGGGCCGCGCCTGCCAAGCCACCTAGGCGAACAGACAGCCGGCGCGAAGAAGACTTGACACAACTTCTTGAGCAACCTTTTGCGGGTTTTGGCTGGGTACTTCCCTCAATTTCTCGAGATAGGGATGAGAGAGTAAGAAGGAGAAGGGATCGGAAGAAGAACTGCTAGAAGGGTCCTTTGGGTGGTATGAGGGAAGCCTCTCTTCCTCGTCGTCGACCCTAGGAGAGTTAGGGGAAAGTGAATCGTGAGCAGTCTGGACGGGAGGAGGAAACAGCGGGCGGGCCAGGGGGCGGAGTCTGCTGACTCGCCGTTGAGTCCAAGGGGCGGGAAGTATCCACAGTAGGGGAACTGTCCGCCTCACCATGATGATCGGGCACCAGGGAGTCACATGCGCTTTCTGGAGCAGCCGGGGCGGACGCGATGGATCCCCCCTCGCCCGTAGCAGTCGAAGAGCCTGTCTCGCCCATCTTCTTTTTCTTGGGAGAGACCTCGCTTGTCGGCGAGCTCTGTCTTTTCTCTCCAACTTGGGCTGGAGAGGGTGCCTTGACATTCCCGGAGAGGAATGCTTCCAACAGTTCGGAAGTAGAAAACTTCATGTTCCCTGAGAAGCAAAGGAAAAGTCATCAGAAACGAAGAAATTAAGATAAAGGTGTGAAGAAGGCGGTAAAGGGAAAACCTAATCGAGGAAACAGTTTGGATCCGGGAGAAACAACGACTAGGTCAGTGCAACTAAAAAGAGGAAGTTGGGATAAGACACCAATGGCGAAACTCTCTCTAGAAGAAAAGGACTGAGAAAGGAGGAGCAAGAGGAGTCGGAGCGTGTGAGAGTCAAGAATGAATATGGGAACGATTGATGGGAAAAGGCGAAAATGGAAGGGGAGAGAATTTAAAGATCAGGGAGAGTAGCGGTTGGGGAATCGTGCCCTGACGTGGCAGGGTAAAATGATTACTTAAGGGAATGCAGCATGAGTTTCGGGAAAAAGAAAAAAATGCATTAAACGAAGGGTTACAACAGTTAAAGCTTATTGGTTTGAATTCAAATCGCCAGACTCTACTGTGATTCGAAGGGACGTCCTAGAGATAGTGGTTGAGATTCTTTGGATTCGTTGATTCTTGTATCACCTCAGGGCGCAACACGTAGCACAGGCTTGACATATCACAAGTAACGGTTCAGGGCACGCGCATAACTATGGCGGGGCGAGCAAATCACGTTTCATCGCCACAAGCTGGCTTGTGGACTCAAGCCGCCAATGGGACGCGACAAGGCGTTCAAAATTTTAAATTTTTAGGCTTTAGATTACCAAGCCATGTTGGCAATTTCTCTTTACTTCCGTGCCTTATGTTTAGCATTAGTTAGTTTCTTACGTCCATCGCCTTGTCTCTTTTGTTTAAAGACACACTTAGCTCTCATGCTTCGAGCTCGGTGTCTTGTGGACTTGTGGACTGGGCGAGACCCTAGGATCCCTCTCCCAGGGACGCTGGCTTAAGGCGAGGAATGCATCAGGGACTTAGGCGGTTTGTCTCGAAGGCCCAACTGGCTCATTAGGATGATTTAGAGGCGCTAGGTCCAACTCCCCCAACTATAAATAGGGGACGGTGACCAATTGTAAGGGACCCCTTAGCTCATTTGTGCAATAACAAGCTTGAAATTCAGTTACTTTCTCTCTCTAAGCGGTTACACTCTCACTTCTCTCTAGAAATCTCGCATCACGTTCCTTCCATCTTAGGTACTATACCTCATCTCAATGTTCATGATGGAACATCAAGCCTAAAGCAAAGAGAGGAAGACCGAGGGGAAGCAAGAATAAGTCGAAACAACAGGCGACGGTAGATTTAAATTGTTCTGACGATGAGTTTGGTGATATGTACCTGGATTCAAGGGCTTGACAAACATGGAAGGTTGGGAAACAGTTGGGGCTGGTTTACAATGGTGATGAAGAGATGATGATTCAAAGACTTAAGAATCATATCAAATTAAACCACCCTGCGTTGCAATGACGTTTATGGGGAAGGTTGTGTTTTTGTGACTGATGAAGGTCATTGGTAGGGGTGTCAAAGTGAGCAACCCGCCTCGCCCCGCCCCACCCCGCACTCAACCCGCCTAAAAGCGGGGCGGGGTGGGCTAGCCCGCATGCAATGCGGGTAGGAAAAGTCTAGCCCGCCCCGCGCGATAGTGGGCTTGCGTGTTTGCGGGCTAGCCCGCATAAACACGAAAAACAAATTTTTACCAAAACAATTGTTAAATTTTGCCTAAAATAAGTGATAAACGATTTTGTCCCAATATTTTTCAATCTTTTTAATAATTTAGCTTTAAAATGTTGATATTGACTAGGGATGACAATGAGTCTCGGACCCATAGGGTACCCGCAAAAAATACCCACTATAGGTAGGGTAAAAATCCGTTAGATGGGTATGGGTAATTACCTGCAAAAAGTATTGGGTATGAGTGCGGGTATGAGTACTATAGTACCCAACCCGCCCGATACCCGCACACGCACATTATTATTATTAATATTATTATTAATGTTATTATTAATATTATTATTATTATTATTATTTAGTATTATATGAACAAATTAACTTAAGCTATAGCTTTCAAACTTACTTATTTTAAAAATAGGTGACTATTTAAAGTATTCATAATCATTGAAAATTTACTCCCACTTATTTTTAAAATTAGTAAGTTAATAACCTACAACTTTAGGACTATATTATAAATCCAAAATTAAAAATTAAGTTATATCTTTCTTGCTTATTCGTTCTAAAAAAATATATTCTTAGTTGAATGATTTTATTTGTTACGTAGATAATCTTTTATATTTATATTAGTGTATTTAATTTAAAATTTTAGTTCTATTTTTTGTTTTCTATTAACAGTGAAATATATATTTTGGTTAGCTAAATTGCGGGTAATGGACACAGGTACGGACATATAGGTACCCAGAGGGTACGGGGACGGACATTCAAGTTGCTACCCACGCGGGTATGGGGACGGGTACGGGTAATTTTTTAAAACTCGGGTATGGAGATGGACACTATAGTACTCTACCCAGACCCTACCCATTGCCATCCCTAATATCGACCCATTCGTAACATTGATACTGTAAAAGTTAGGCACTTTAAAAAAAAGTCATGACTGCACTTTTTTTTGAACGTGACTGCACTTCTTAATGCCTAATAATATGCATCATAATTACTAAAACTTATCATACATAAATCAATCTCTTATAATTAACTCAATGAATCTATTGTATGGTAGCACAGCAACATAATGTTGTGTAATTGTGCTGTGGCCCACACTCAGCTTAATTTTTTTAACACTAGTAGCCTAGATTTGGGAACCAAAAAGAAAGAAAATGTGGGTTGGTCCGCCATGTTTGTGGGGCGGGGAGGGGCGGGTCAATACAATTGCGGGTTCATTTTTTATGGTCCAACCCGCCCCTCTTTTGCGGGCTTGCGGGTTGAGACCGCGGGTCAAACCCGCTTTGACACCTCTAGTCACTGGGTTTGTTTCCTCGAGATTTATTTGTGGTGGTTGGTATGTTGTTATACTTAGCTGGTGTTGATGGTTTCTGGAGCTGTATATTGGTAGCAACTGATTTTGATTGGGTGTCAGGGGTTGCAGGTATATGATTTTGTTCTTTGTGGGTTTTTTCCTATGGACTTGTTTTATGCTTGGTTGGTGTGGTATAGTTTCGAGGGTGCAGGTTTTGGTGACAGGAATTAATGATTATGGAAGGCTGTTGTGATTTTACTGAGGCTTTGATTATATTGAGAAGTGGTTCGTAGGAGCCTATTGAATTGGAGATTAATTGGGAGCTAGTTTGCTGCTACTGCTACTGTATTTTGAAGGATTGTCTTAAGCTATATCAGACTAGGCTTTGAAATTGTTTTTGGTAGATGAGGGTTTGTCTTGTTGTCAATACAATGGTGGGTGTAATGGGATTTTTCATCAATTAGTGATTTGGGTACTCTTTTTTTTTACTAGGTTTTCTCCCACTGGGTTTTCCTAGTAAAGGTTTAATGAGGCTCTGTCCTAAGTGTGCTCCCCAAAAATGGTTTTTTGTGTGGTTTGGTTTTTTAGCTCTCATGAGAGGCTTGATCTAATGGTGCATTTTTATCTCTTTTTCAATAAAGTTTGTTTTGCTATAATATAAAAAAAATCAAAGACAGTTTAAAAATTACATAAATTTTTGAACATGAAAAAATACATAATTGATTATTCATAAAATAAGTAAAGACAAGCGGGTAAATATCCAAGATTGTGATATGATGATTATAAGTGCAATTCGATCTAATAACAAACCATAATTTAATTTCAAAAATAAAATAAACCATAATTTTAATTAAAAAAAAAACAATAATTTGAAACATTGGGGAGAAAATGACATTATTTCTTTGGCTTAATGAAAACATGAATATAAGTTTCCGATTTAGCCATACCCATACTTTTTTTTTTTGAAACAGCCATGCCCATACTTGAAACTAACAATAAAAACTTCTTTTAGCTTCAAAAATCCGTTTCAATTTTTTTTTAAGAACCACTAGAAACAGTGATTTTTTTTAAAAAAGCTACAGGAATTGCTTGGAGAAATAACAAGATTTCTGAATTTTTTTTTTCAAATTCTGCTTTTTATCAAAAGTATACATTGTTAAAAAAATACATAAATGATCACACAATCAGGGCCAATATCAAGTATTGTGATATGATGATCATAAATGCAATTGCAATCACAAGCCATAAAAACCATTCCGGCGAAAGAACAACTGGTTGATGGTCAGAGAGCCCCCAATTCTCAGCTGATTGTGAAATTCCTTCGAACATAAGCATGAAAACTTGGTTCCCACTAGGGTGGACAAGTTATATATTTGGTCCACCGATGGACCAGGCTTAAAAACCGTTAGATTTAAGAATCTAAGAATATTCCTTATTTGAATGGCTAGGATCTGATGGATGATAAAAGGGTGAAAGTGTAAATAGACATTTCTTCTTCTTCTCCCTTCTCCTTGGTACTGCTACCCTCCTCCACCACCTTTCCTCAGCACCTCAGCCCATACTCCCGCCTCCTCCCCGCGAGCCCTGACCCCGGCACGGCCGCCTCCGCCTCCGATGGCTTCCTCTGGTTGGGATTTCTGGGAATCAATGTCTTGGATTTCTGGTGAGGAAATCGATCCTTCTCTCACCATCTTCCTTAGGCACCTTGCTTCACCACATCATTTGCCTTCCCGATTTCCCGGCACTACAGACCGGATATGGGTTAAGGTTTTGGTTTGTTGGTGGTCGGGGGTGGTAGCTCGGTGTGGACGGGGTTGGGGTGGTGGGGATCTCTTGCTTCTTCATTTTTTTTCTGGGTTAGCGTTTTGGGGTTTTGGAATTTTCTGGGGTTTGTTGGTGGTTGGGGGTGGTGGATCTATGTATTTTGTTGTTGCTTCTACATTTTTCTGGGTTGATTCTCGTTTCTGGGTTTCCGGATTTTGGAGTTTTGTAGGTTTTTTGGTGGTTAGGGTGGGTTGGCTCAGTGTGGGTGGTGTTGACGATGGTGGCTCGGTGTGTTCAATAGTTGCTTTTTTCATTTTTCCTGGAATTTTTCTGACTGGTTCATGTGTTCTCAGTGTTGGTAGCAGAAGATGGAACATCAAGGGAGGGAAGAGGGAAAGGGAGAAGAAGAAAGAGGGAAAAAAATCTAAAATACCCTTTGGTCCACCGGTGGACCAAAATAAAAATTGCCCACCCTAGTGGGAACCTGAAAACTTGGTCGTTCAAGTTTTCACAATTGCTGGCTACTAGCTTGCGAGATGCCTCAAGAAGAGGGGGCAGCAGAGATGAACGTTGATCTGTGACCAATGTTATCATAGTGGATTTACTGCATTAATTACTTGGATTTACTGCATTAGTTACTTGGTTAATAGGATTAGTTAGTTTGTTACTTAACAGTTAGTTAGTTTAACTGTTATGGTTAGTTAGTTGAACCAAGGTTAGGAACTACTTTACTCTTTGTATATAAACAATACACATTGTACAATTTACTCATTCAATTGAATCACATTTAAGTTCATATTCATTTCTACCTCTTCTTCTTCATTTTCTCTCCAAGAACCTTGCAAGTTTGCAATTAAAGTCCTAGTTCAAGACTTTTGTGCATTAGTTGAAAATCAGTTTAATACCTCTGTTAAAAGTATCAGAAGTGACAATGGAAAGGAGTTTGCATTGGATTAGTTTTATGCTAGCAAAGGGATAATCCATCAAACTAGTTGTGTTGAGACTCCTCAACAAAATTCCACTGTTGAGAGGAAGCATCAACATATTTTAAATGTAGCTAGAGCTCTTTTGTTTCAAACACAGCTTTCTAAACCTTTCTGGGCACATGCTATTGTTCATTCTATTTTTTTAATTAATAGACTGCCTAATTCCAAGAAGAGCTTAGAAGAGTTGGTGGAAACTTTCATCAACCGGACGGAGAACAATTACAAGAATCAAGAGGCGGCTATCAAGAATCTTGAGAATCAATTTGGCCAGCTGGCCAAGCAAATAGCCGAGAGACCTCAAGGTAAATTTCCTTCCGACACTATCCCCAATCCTAAGCAAGAAAATGCCTCTGCTGTAGCCACTAGAAGTGGGAGAGTGATGAATGAATAAAAGAAAAAAACAGAGGGAGAAAAGAGAGAGGAGATAGTGGGAGGAGAAGTAGTTGTACCTATTAAGGTGAGAGAGGAAGTTGATCTTACTCCTGAAACTAGCAAGGTTCCGTTCCCTAAAGCATTGGCTAAGAAGAGCTTAGATAAAAAGTTTTCAAAATTTGTTGATGTTTTCAAAAAGCTCCACATTAGTATTCCGTTTGCCGATGCTTTGGAACAAATGCCTATATATGCTAAGTTTATGAAGGATATTTTGCATAAGAGAAGAAGATTGAAGGGAGTAGATGAGACGGTGTTGATGACGGAGGAATGTAGTGCCATTTTGCAGCGGAAGATGCATAAGAAAAGAAGGGACCCCGGACGTTTCACTATTCCGGTGGAAATTGAAGGCATGGCGGATGTGGAAGCCTTGTGTGATCTTGGAGCGAGCATCAATTTGATGCCGCTCACCATATTTGAGAGGCTTAACCTAGGAGAGGTTACTCCAACCATGCTTTCCTTGCAAATGGCGGATCGATCCCTCAAGACTCCATATGGGATTGTGGAGGATGTAATGGTGCGGGTGGACAAGTATGTGTTCCCCGTGGACTTTGTTGTGCTTGATATGGAGGAGGATGAGAAGATTCCTCTCATTCTTGGTCGACCTTTCTTAGCTACTGGTAGAGCTAAGATTGATGTTGACAAGGGTCACCTCATTCTCCGTGTTGGTAAGGAAAAGGTACGGTTTTCTGTTTTTAATCCTATGATTGAGACTAACCATGACAATGACTTTGTCTGTGATGTGATTAGAAGCAGGTCAAAGGTTTCAGAAGAGATCCCCAAGGTTAATGCCCAAATTGATGAGTTCCATCCGGCTCTCATCAAGCTTGTTAATGGTAACAAGTATGGGGGGTCCAAGTATGAGAACTTACATGCTCATATGGTGAAGTTTACCCAAGCTAGCACCCTTGCTAAGATTGAGGGCGTTTCAAGTGATGAAGTGAAGATTAAACTCTTCCCTCATTCTTTGACAAGGGAGGCTAGAGCTTGGTTTGATGAGCAAGAGGACATTGCCTCATGGGAGGATTTACTCCAGAGGTTTTGTGCAAGGTTTCTTCCTTGCACTTGTGGTAAGTTAATCAATGGAAAGGAATTTCCTTCCTAACACCATCGGAAGGAGAGTCCACCTAGGACTATAACCTAGGGCTTAATGGGAGACAACCCATTCTTTTCATTTTGTTAATTACTATCTTTTAATTTTGTAGTATTTTAGGTGTTTAATTTCAAAAAAAAAAAAAAAAAAAAAAGTAAAAATTTTTTGGGAAAAAACTGGGTTGAGCGCCTAGGCGCCAATTCATGGGCGCCTAGGCGCCAATTAGTGGCAGAGGCACTGCCTCTGGCACTGGTGTGAGCGCCTGAGCGTTCCCCTCGAGCGCTCGAGCGCTCCTATTCGTTCTTTTGCTTACATTTTGGGTTTTAAAACCCCAACCTTTCATTTCTCCCACTCTTAACTCCCTTTCCTTCATAAAAAACGCACCTCACTCTCTCCAAACCCCATTTCCACTTCTCATTTCTCACTTGCATACACTTTGGCTCTCCCATTTGCTTCCAAGTTCTGCATTGTTTCAAGTTCCTTTCACTTGCACCCACTCACTCTCAAGTCAAGGTAAGTTCCAACTTTCACTTTCCTTCATTTTTGTTCATGGGATTTGCAATGCATGATTACAAGGGGGTTTGGGTGAGTGATTTGTGTCAATGCAAGTTGGGTTTGGGTTGTATATACTCATTGGTGGTTGATGTTGTGCTTAATTAGAAAGGGGTTGTAGATTTGTGAGGAATGGGTAGTTAGAATTTTGTGGATTAGTTTAGTTTATCTTTTGCTTATAAGGTGTTTGATAGAATGCCTCAATGGGTTCTCTTAGTCGTTTTTTGGCAAGTGCTTGTGGTAGTTTTTCTCTCTTTGCCAAAATCACTAAGAAACTTGTTGGGTGCTCTTAGGTTGTTCTTTATTTTTATTTTTGTACAAAGTTTCTCCTCTCATTTCTTTTTATTTTTTTGAACTAACGTTTCTAACGTTTGTGGCTTGTGTTTGGGCTAACAACTTTGCAGATGCCTGTGAAAAGAGCAAGAACCAACACAAGAGCTGCAGCTTCTTCCTCCACCTCCCGGAGTTTTGATCGCTCCCGCTTCCTATCAGCAATTAAGGAGGAGTTTTACCGAGCTCACCTAGCACACAAGGAGTGTGTGAAGGAGCGGGGAGTTTTGTATCGGGAGGGAAGAAGAGACCTCTTGGGCATGCAAGAAGCCATGGAGATTAGTAGGTGGAAGAATTGGGTCAACCCCATTCCGTTTGCTTGTGAAGTCATGGTTAGGGAGTTCTACGCGAACACCTACTGTGACAATTAAGAGGACAGGTCCAGGCCACCGGTGAATTCATCTTGGTTCAGGGGAGATGTGATTGACTACAATCCAGCAGTCATTCGCAGGCATCTTGGTCTCCTCACGGAGGACCAAGAGAGGGAGCTTTTCCGCGAGAAGGCCACTTATCATGAGCTCTTAAAGGAGAAGTCACCGGAGATCTTGGAAGACATGAAGGCAGTGATTGTTAGGCCTGGGCGGGACTGGGAAGCAGTTGATGATGAGATTATTTTTGTGAGGAGAAAGGACATGACACCGCTGGCTAGAGTTTGGGCTGAATTTTTGCAGGATTCCCTCATTCCTAGCTCTAACAAATCTGAAGTTAGAGAGGTTACTTTGGTTGCCATCTACTGCATCTTGAGAGGTCATCCTATGGATGTGGCCACCATCATTGCTGGTCGGATTTATTCCCTTTACAACAGGAGTAAAGACAAGCATCGACCCATCTTTCCTCACTTGATTTGCTCTTTGATTCATGCGGTGAGGGACAGAGCTAGGAGGCCAGTCCATGTTATTGAGAAGAGGTTGCCTGTGGCACCTCTGCTCAGTAAGGAGAGGATCGCTCAACTTTATAAAGAATGGACGGCAAGGATGCCTCAAGAGGAGGAAGAGGAAGAGGATCCTGAGGAGCCAGCGGAAGCGGAAGAAGAAGAGGAAGAAGAGGAAGAAGAAGAGGAGGAAGAAGAAAATGTTGAGGTGGTGAATGAGGTGGTTACTCCACCACGTGCTGACCCTTCTCCTGCTTGGATGGAGGCCGCTTTCGGGCGGATGTTTTTGAGGCAAGATCGCCTACACAGGGATCTTGACCTCCATTGGAGGGGAGGTAGCACATCAGACCCCAGGTACAATGGGCCCTTGGATTTTAATACCTTGGAGCAGGGGATGATAGACTTGAGCTTGATGCATGATGCCGGAGTTCATCCGAATTATGGCGATGGAAGGGGTGACCATGACCCCATGGAGTGATTTTGCTGAGGTAACTCTACTCTTAGTTTAGGTCATGCATTTTTAGCATATTTTCAATTTGTAGATTTTGTTTTCTTTTTGATCATGCATTGTTTTAGCTGGTTTTGTTTTTGTTTTTGGGTCTTTTACTTCCCTATACTCACATGCTTTTAGCTATGGTTTTGCTTCCCTACTAGTGCTGTTTTTGAAAATGCTTTGGTGAATACTTGTTGTTGTTTCGGGGATGAGTGATTGCATGTTGGGGAAGAGAGGAGGAGACTTCGGTCTTCCGAGTGTGTCTTGAGAAAGGAGTCGAGGTGAGTCCATTAAGGGTCTATCTTTGACCCTTCACCATAAAAATTCTCTGGAGGATCCTGACTCACTTGCAATTCTTGGTTCTGCGTTGATTTCACTCATAGCATGCTTAGTGATTCTTGCTTTATTCTTGAGACTTGTAGGATTTCTTGAGATTCTGAATTTGTTGTTTGAACATTGTCCTTAGTTGTCCCATTTGAGCCTTATTGGAGAATTTGTTGTAGCCAAGTTTTTGGGACGGATGTTTGGTTGGAATATTGGGGGAGTGATGGTCCTTGTTGTGTTGTATGGAGCTGAAAAATGAGAAATAGCCTCTTGCCCCAAAAGAGAAAAAACAGTGAAAAAGAAGAAAGAAAAAGAACTCCTAACCAAAAGTTGGAGTTGGAAAAAAAGTGTGTAAAAAGGTGGGTGCAAGAGACTTGTAAAGGAAGAGTGTTGTAAGCTTCGGGGTTATTAGAAGAGGACCACACTCAATGTGCTTGAAAGCCTAGTTTTCCTTTAGGGACCAACCACCATCATGTTTTACCTAGCCAATGTTTCAACCCTTATGGAAGTCTCTTTGAATACTTGCATGCTTGATCTTTGTTGCTATTGAGTGAATGACATTCAGGACCTATGAACTTGCTTGTGTGCTCAGTGCACTAAATGAACATCTCATCCTAGGATTTTTAGTTCTATATGCTTCTCATGAATGGACTCTACACTTTTCTCTTTTCAAAAGATGCATGAAGTAGGTTGTCGAGTCTTTCTCTTGAAACTAGCTGTGATTACTTTGTCCCCTTGTTTTTGTGAAGTATTCCTTGTTGAGAGCACTTATGTGGGAGCATTTCTTGCGCTTGAGGGCAAGCGAGTATTATTTACGCTCGAGGGCGAGCTGCCGTTGAGTATAGTGGTGTGATGACCCTATTTTAGTAGTGTTTTTAGGGTCATTTCTTTGCTTGTTTTGAGTCTTTTTGTTGAGTCTCATGTAGTGTTTCATGCATTCTCATGCATTTTTATTCTTTTCTTTAGTTTTTATTTCGTTTTGGTAATTTGGTAGTTTTATAGGTAGTTTTCTTGCATTTTAAGTAAAGTTTAGGACTTGCATGATTTTGTTGTGTTTTATGAGGGACTTCTTGTGCTAATGAGCTCTTGGAGCTTCTAGAATCTTCCTTGTCTTGTTGGTTAGGTTTGGAGTGCAGAAACTGAAGGAGAAGGAAGGCCAAGAAGCATGGAATTGATGAAGAACATAAAGAGAATTGAAAAGAGGAGTTTCAGAAGCCAAAAAGTCATTTTCAGGCGAGCTAGAGCGCCTAGGCGCTGGGAATGGGCGCCTAGGCGCCAATAGGGTCAGAGAGCATGTTTTTCAACATGCAATTGGCGCTCAGGCGCTCTGAATTGGCGCCTGAGCGCCCAGTTTCGTTCATTTTGCCTATAAATAAGGCTTAGGCCAATTTCTTTGATACATTTTGTCATTTCACTCATTTTTGATCAAGTTTTGAGAGATGAGGAGAACTTTGGGACCAAGGGAGGTTTCCAACTTGTATTTCTTCTCAGGTTTTCTTTACATTTCCTTTATGAATTCACTAGCCATGAGTTAGCGTAAGGCCCAAGTTTTAACGCTTTGGATAAGTGAATAAAATAAAAGAGTTATTTGATTAAGATAAATTTGGGAAGGAAAGAGGTTCAGGAAAAGTCCAAGAATGTATCGAAAAACCGAAAGAGTTATAGCACGACTAACATACGCTTAACCTTAGGTCGAAGGTATTAGTGAATAGTTAATCTACGCTTTAGGACACGATGGAAACTAATTCCAAAAATCCTCAGAGAAATGTTAGAACTTCTCTTTTCCGTCCTTAAACAACCATTTCGATGCGAAATCCTGGAAAGTACGAACGTCAAATTCCAATTCTCGGAAGTTTGCCGAAACGGAATCCCTGATAGTTCGAAAAACCTAAGATCGACAGACGATGAAGACTTTTCTATCCGGAAACTCAAATGAAGATTTCACCCGCGTTCTCCTATTTCTCTCATCATTCCTAATCTTTCTTCAGAAGGAAGTTTTCTCATCCGACGATCACTGCAAAAAGTAGTTTTTCGGGATAAACCGACTTACACCGACTTATGCCGATTTTGGATCTTTTGGTTTAATTCCAAGAATCCTGTTTTGAGTTCTGGAATTCTGTCGCCATAACCTATCTTAGAATGCGCAGAGGAACGCGCAGGAAAAATCGGAATCGCAAAAAAATCATTTTTCCGTTTTTTCCAAAACCTATAAATAGTTGAAAAATTAGATTTTTTGAGAAAAAACCCATTTTCCCCCACCCCCAAAACCGCGAGTTCCTAGAGAGAGAGAGAGATCCAGATCTTCGTCGTTTCTTGCCCGTTTGCTTCACCGATCGTCACTAATCGAAGACCTCGAGGTAGGTAATCTATACTCTCCTTCGAATCGTCGTTTCTGTCCATTTCTCCTGCGACTTTCTGAGTTCAAAATTTTGAGGTTTTTGAAAAACTGTTCAAATCAGCTGATTTCAGCGTCTAAACTTCTTCCCTGCATGCTCCTGAGCGTGTTCTGCGGATTAGATTTTGTCAAATGTCGACGAAATGCCGCCGGGATCAATTTCTACCCTAAATACCCATTTTTCGGCAAAGTCGCAACCTTTACGCTCTAATCTATCGACTTGGCTTAGTGCTAGTAGGATTTGTCGTCATAAACGTCGTTGTGGACGTCCCCATCCAATTTGTTTTTCAAAAATCCAATTTTGAAATTCTGAGCTAAAAATAATGACCAAACTGCCCCTATATCAGTTTTCGATCCGAAAATTTTTCCGAGCTTAGAACCGTCTTAGTTACGGCTTATGTTAACCTAGGAACCAAGTTTGATCGAAGAAAAATCGACCCTCCCAATTAAGGAAAGTGGCCGAGAGCTATACCAAGGGGGGAGGAAATCCGACTTTTTCGAAAACTTGTCTTAACGCGTTAGATTGTCGTACCACAGAGTTTGTAATGTACCGTGTAACCCTAGGACTTATTGCTTGCTGAGTTTCTGACTCAATGTGTTGATTTCTGTGATTTTGGCTTAAGGTTCTTTTGAGGAGTTTCCTGGAGATCAAGGCGAGGAACGTGAAGGAGGTTGTGAGGAAAACGCTGGAGGAGTTACAAGTGAGGGCTACTCTCTGAATTACTAGATAATGCTTTAGGTGTCGACAAGTTCGACTTGATTTATGTGTTATGCACTTAATTGCTAAATGTCTGAATTGTTCTCTGAGGCTTCGGCCGACCTTGTTGAGTAATTGATGCCATGATATTGTGTGCTAAATGATTCACATGCTATGTGCTACATGGTTAACTTAGGATGTGTTGGAATATGCTGTTATGCTTTTGACTGAGCTGTTTTATTTATGCTATTCCACGTGCACCTGAGATTCTGAGGAGTGAGGATTGCGGGCAAGTCATGCCGAATTTTTATGAGATTTTGAGAGAGTTTGAAAGGACGAACGAAGTTCGGACCTTGTTATATTTTAATGGATCGAGACCTTCTCAGAAATTAATTGGGATTATGGGATCCCTGAAACTCATAGGAAGTATCATAAGACTAAACGAAATCTATTTTCTCAAAGGAAATTCATAAGACATTAATCAATCTCTAAACCCCTTGAACAATGATAACAACATTTAGATAAGAGCTTAGAGCCTGAATATTAGTCTTGAAGATATGAGAAGTGTCGTCGAGTCCAAGTCTTGAGGAAACTTACAAGTTTCCGAGTATGCTTATACTCTTTCGCTCGATGAGCAGTTTAATGTTTGGCTATCTAAAGTTTAGCCGGAGACTATAAGTTTCCAAGTACTTCGGTACCTTTTCGCTCGATGAGCAGTTTAATGTTTGGCTATCTAAAGTTTAGCCGGAGACTATAAGTTTCCAAGTACTTCGGTACCTTTTCGCTCGATGAGCAGTTTATTGATTGGCTATCTAAAGTTTAGCCGGGAACCATGAGTTCCAAAGTACATTCTTCTTCTTTTGATTAATTCATTTTGTCGCAGAATCGACGTTTGCCTTAGGGTAGGCTTTTTAGAGACAATAAGTTAGCTAGAAC
Source organism: Lotus japonicus (assembly GCF_012489685.1). Taxonomy (NCBI): domain Eukaryota; kingdom Viridiplantae; phylum Streptophyta; class Magnoliopsida; order Fabales; family Fabaceae; genus Lotus; species Lotus japonicus. The sequence goes on along the minus strand of NC_080041.1, from coordinate 22,157,008 downwards.
ACGTGACGACGTGTCGAGTGAGGTCGGAGACGTTGTTTGGCTAATCACTTGCATTCATGCACTCATTTTGAGGTTAATACACGGCGGATTACCGGACCTCGGTGGATTCCAAAATGGTCATAAGACCCGGATTTCCATATTTAGGACACTACGGTGGTCCTCAGTAGCAGACGGAATGGCAGACCTACGGGTTCACTGCTGATCTGACTACTTTTGTGTGGTGTAAGAGACACGCGAGCAGGAAGGTACCCACCGTGGCTGGTGTTAGGGCCGTCTCGTTGATGTCCATCCTTCTTCCGGAATGCATTTTGTTACCCAGCATTGCATTTCATGCAACATACATGCTGACTTAGTTGCTGAGTGTGATTGGTACCTGTTTATCCTACTTGAGGCATGCTAATTCTTATTATTATCTTTATATTCATTGTGATATATGCAACCCTAGGATGTCATCTCTAAACTCTAAGCCTGAGAGGCTAATAATTATTATCCCATATATATATATATCTGGCTTTAATATTTATATAATTCTTTGGAGTTGACCCT